>NC_086338.1:10336057-10636057 GCF_032445375.1 Bacillus rossius redtenbacheri | reverse complement strand
AAAACTGATGATTTTCGGAAATAATTTTTTTTCTGTACGTATTCAAGTCGCTCTACTCGATAACTTTAATCACTGAAGATCGATTATTTCCGCGAGTGTTAGTCGAGTTTCATTCCATAACTTCGATCATACAAAATCAATAGCTACACCTTCGACATTACCATTTTACACAGAAAGGCCATTTTCTTACTGCTAGTGCATTGTCCCACGCGGTCCCACACTATTTCTGTTAAGTCTTGTAAAAATTATTTTGGGTTATTGTTCCGCTTATTTGAAGAAATGGTGTACGCTTACACAATTTGTGTTGTGTAACTGATGTTATCGTGCATCAGAAAGTTTGTTTGTTGTAAGTAAAAAAAAAATGAAACGATTTCTTAAAAAGTGTGGAGATAGTGCAGGTGGTGATGGAAGTTCTAAGAACCCGAAGATTGTGCAAAAATACAGAGAATATACAAATGAGAGGCCATGATGGCCATGTTTACTTTGTTCATCGAAGTCATCATCTCACGTGTTGTGTGCACTCGTGATTTTTCTGTGGCACATGGTGGAAGGGACAACTGCCGCAAACACGTGAGTAGTAAAATGCATGACGTTTTTCAAAAACTCAGAGGAGGAAAATGCTGTGACCCATGCCGTGTTGTTGTTTACAACTTTTCTAGTAGAACATAACCTGCCTCTTGCTTGTAGTGACCACTCTGGCGAATTGTTCAAAAAGATGTTTCCAGATTCAAAAATAGCTACTAAATACGGCTGTGCTAGAACAAAAACTGGAGCAGTAGTTACAAGTTTGGCGAAATCAACAGATGAAAAACTTACAGAAATAATGAAATCCCAACCCTTCTCTCTCGCTACAGACGGTAGTAATGATTTAAATGATACGAAACTGTATTCAGTAGTTGTCTCATACTTTGATATAGAAATGGGTCATATTTCAACTGTCATTCTTACTATCCAGGAATCGCATGATAACACAGGGGAAGGTATTTTTAAATTGCTAGAGGGTGAATTGAGGAAGAGGGAAATTCCATGGGAGAATTGTGTGGGTTTTTCTTGTGACAATGCAAGCACTATGACTGGTGTTTGTAAAGGTGTAAGCTCATTTCTGTCCAAAGTAAATAAAAACATTCATATTCAAGGTTGTGCTCACTTAGCTGCTCTGAAAGGTTGTGGAGGTCTGAAAAATGTCTATGTTGAACAGTTTTTGATTGACATTTATTATTACTTGAAAAAAAGCTCTAATAGACAGCATATTTTGAAGTGGTGTCAGAAAGTCTTCGGCGAAAAGCCTCATAAAATTTTGTCAGTGTCAGTTATATGGTTGTCACTTTTACAGTGCATTGATAGTCTTGGAGCAGTGGAACACACTGAAAATGTACTTCTGTGAAATGGACCACGACTGGTTCAAAGTTTCGTATTCTTTCAGCAGGAAAACCCAGCCATTCATCAACTGCATTCCAATTTGAACAGTTTTTTTGTTGATGTGATTGTTCGGTTTGTCAAAGCTCCTTCAGTTCCACAGTCTGAGAAAGATTTGTTTAAGGTGAAATTTGGAAGCGTTAAACTGCAGAAACTGATGCTGAACGTGTCATAGGAGCAAAAACTAGTGTACATGAGGGAAGTTAATTTAACAGAACAGAGATTGAAGCTGTTTTATGCTGATGTAAGGTCATTTTACACAAAAGTTTGTGACTACATTGCTAAGAAGTGGCCAGTTAAAACAAAGTTTTTAGAGCATGCTGAATTTGCTGATGTTGGTAAACGAAAGGACAAAAGTTATTTATCTATTCAGTTCTTGGTTGACCAGTTTCCAAAGGTGCTCACTCAAGATGGAACTGAAGCATTGGAAACTGAATTCAGTCGTTTCCAGTTCAAATATTTTTCTTTAGAGAACAGCGACAGGATTGATGAAATCTGGTTTAAGATATCAAAGTTAACAGACTCATCTGGAGTGAAAAATTATTCTTCTCTCAGTAAATTGATGATGGCACTACTTCTCATTCCACATAGCACTTCCCCAACAGAAAGGGTTTTTATTTTGGTGCAGAAAAACAAGACCGAGTTCAGAGCAAATATGAATACAGAACTTAAGTGCTCTGTTAGTTCATAAAATGCAGCTAATTTCCAAGAAGAAATTGTCATCAAGCGACATTCACAAAACAACTGCAAGATGCGAAGCGATTCACTAGGCTATACAACTTGAAGTGTGCAACTGATGCATCAACTTCCACCCAAAGTTCTTCAATTGACACTGCTTTGACAGAAGAACAGTTAAGCATAATATGACTATACTGGTCTAGTACTATAATAAAAAATAAACATGGCTACCCTCCAGTGTGTTTTGAATTTGGTGCCTAGTACTATAAATAATTAACATGGCTGCCTTCCAGTGTGTGTTTTGTATTTGGTGCCTAGCCCTGCTACTACTACTACTATAGTCATAGAGTAGTGGCTGCCGAAATAATACTGCTCTCACTACTTACTACATAATTTAAAAATTAAAGAGATTTAGGGCTGGTTTCACAAAGTCTGGTTATCGTCCGGTTATCTTCTGATTAAAATTTAAGTGCTGGTTAGCAGAATTACCTGTTTCTCAATATAGGGTTAACAGTAATCGGTCGATTAACTGATGGTAACCAATGGTTAAGTTAAACACAAGAAGAGGTTCCGATTAGTTGGCTACTGCTGATAGTTTTGAGGTTATGTATATTTTTGAAGCTGTTTGAAACCACATGTTGTGCAAAACAGAGATAATTGATTGAAGTGCCGCAGTGATGATGGCGAATGAATTCAACATTTTGTTTGAAGATGATGATGAAGAAATTGTTGATTATTTAAATAGACCACGAATATTTCGAGTAAGGCCAAATCACTTTCAAATGAATGACAGTGAATTTGCAATGAGGTTTTGGCTTAGCAAAAATACGGTCCCAGCACTGTTGCAAAAAATAGAAAGACAGTTGGAAGTGCCCACAGACAGGTTAGTGATGGCTTTTTTCTTGTTAATCTATTACAAACAAAAGGTACTTTTTGTGTGAGCTTCCATTTGAAATTTATTTGGCTATGTAAACATGTGAGTATAAACAAGTATTTTTGTTTTCAGGAATTTTTCTGTCTCTCCTATTGACCAACTTCTAGTAACCTTAAGGTTTTATGCATCTGATGGATTTTTTATTTCTGTTGGTGATTACTTTGGTTTACACAAGAGCACTGTATGTCGTATTGTAAAAAAAGGTTACTCTTGTGATAGCAATGCTTCGCAGAGAATATATTGCATTTCCTGAGACAGATGAACAATATCGGCTGTTACATGAAGAATTTTACAATGTGGCACGGTTTACAAAAGTAATCGGAGCTATTGACTGTACCCACATCAAAATTATTTCTACAGGTATGAAAACTTATGTAGTGTGTAGGCCTAATTTTATATTTGTTATATTCATAAATGGGCAGCTATCGGTAAATATGTAGTTTAGGGGTATTCCTTAAAGAATATACTTAAAAATCCTAAAATAACTTAATTCTATTCTCTAAACCGTCCTGAATTTAATAAAAAAAGAGATAAGAAATTCCAAATAGTTAATTAGAAATTGCCGTTTTTATTTTCCATCACTATACCTTTGCATTCATGCAGAAATATCGTATCCAACATAAAAATTCCTTTTTACATCAAGTTACTTGCTATTGCACGTACCCAGTCGGCGCTCCACGCCTCCATACTGCTAAAAAACATCCCTGGCAAGGGTTGACGCCTGAGTTTGGTTAAACAGTAGGGACTCACATAATTTTTTTATTTACGTTTCAATAGCCTATGATGTGCCTGTCATGTGACAACATTATCCAATTGCAAATAAAAATATATTTGATACTAGTAAACAAGAAACAATGCGGCGACAGAATGCAAAGGTATAGTGATGGAAAATAAAAACGGCGATTTCTCCTAAACTATTAAAAATTTATCTCTGGTTCTTTTTATTGAATTCAGGACGGTTAAGAAAATGGAATGAAGTTATTTTAGGATTTTTAAGTATATTCTTTAAGGAATACCCCCAAACTACATATTTACTCAGCCATCTAAATTGATTTATAGATATGATGTGGGTGAAAATGATTTATGTTAATGTAACCTAATGAAAACAATTTTCTGTTTATTTAATAAAATCAGTTCCATTATAATATCACCTTGCTCTACAGTCATACTATCAAGTTATTTGGAATGAACACTACCCTATGAGTATAGGCTTTAATGGATGTGTGTACAAGTAAAACTATTTTTTTCTTATGTAATCAAGTACATTATATTGCAAGCTGATGTAGCATACCCTGTATTTCATAACATCTAAATATCAATTAGTCACATACTTTATTTATGCACGTAAATAATAGAGAAACTGTCTTTAACAGGTGGTAACCATGCAGAAATCTTCAGGAACCGAAAAGGCTTTTTCTCGTTAAATGTCCAGGTGGTGTGTGAAGCAAGGTTACACATAATGGACATTGTTGCTCGCTGGCCAGGAAGTGCACACGACACCACCATTTACAACAGTTCGAGACTCAGAGCCAGGCTGGAGCAAGGTGAACTTGGGACCGGATTCCTGCTAGCAGACGGTGGCTATCCTAATCAAGCACGTGTACTTACGCCACTTGCAGAGCCCAGATTACCAGCTGAGCAACTTTACAACGAGAGTCACATTCGAACCAGAAACACAGTGGAAAGAATGTTTGGTGTGTGGAAAAGAAGATTTCCTGTTCTGAGTTTAGGTCTGCGGACATCTGTAGATTTATCAATGAACATTATTGTAGCAACAGCAGTGTTGCATAACATTGCATGCGCAAGGTTTGATGAACAACCAGTGGATGACCCAGACCTTCCCGCTGTCAACTTCAATGACTTTAACATACCAGTTGAAGCAGTGAACAACAACATGATTAGTAATGCAGTCCGGCAATCACTGATCACAGACTACTTTTCAAGGTACTTGAAACACATTTTCTGTTACCTAGTATTGTTATTTATTCATAAAGTTAAATTGCAGTTAGGTACATATCATATTTGCTCTTGCAAGTTATTATCATTAGTTTCCTTTAAGCAGTCACATTTACAAATTGACATTAACATACAAAATGAAACTTGTCAGATATAATTAATGTAATGTTGACACAACAGTTATTCCTTGTCAAGAAATGTTGAGAAACAATACATTTTTGTCAGGATTTCATGGTGCCCACCGAAGTATTAAAAGACTCAAAATATTACTAATAACAGTATGTTGTGTTAGTTTTAACACTTTACTGACACAAGGAATAGGTTGTAATCTAATATAAATGTTGATGATATGAAGAATTATTATCTTCAAATTCCGTGTACTTGTACCAGTAAAATAATGTTATCTACATAAAAAATATTTGCACTTAACGAAAATGTACATTATGTACTGTATTTTTATTTTCAGATTGCAGGACTAGGAACAATTTGAAAAGAAGGTGCGGAAAATATAAACGGACGAACTGTGCTTTTCATATCTTATGTTTCTTTTTTCTTTTTATGTATCACAAATTGAATAAGAGTTTTACACAAATTATCACAAGTGGGAAAATAAATGTTAAGAAAATGTATATAAAAACATAGGTATTCATGACATTACTCTTTCGGTAGCAATTTATTCAATTCTTCTTCTTTTATTTTCAGTTCAACACATTTTATTTCCACTGCCAATCGCCCTTCTTCCATCCTCAGTTCATGTTCCTTTCTTCTGAACTCAGCTTGGCTTTCAGCTTCACTTCTCAAAATTGCCATTTGTAGAATTGTCAACTCCAGCTTGGCATCAGCTAAAGTGGAAAATTTAGCTGCAGTGTTCGTAGGTTTTTTCAAAAGTGTCCGTCGTCTAGAGGAATGGGTGTTGGGAACATCGGCGACTTCTTTGGGCAATACCGCTGTAAATACGAAGAAATGTTATCCTTTTACTGTACAAAGTATTATTACAATATATTAATGTAAATTGAAGTGGTAATTATTTGTTAAAACAAAACTAATGTATAAAAGCAAATTTAATTGGTAATTATTTGTTAAAACAAAACTAATGTATAAAAGCAAATTTAATTATTTGTGGCACCATGTGAAACACAATTGCATACAACACAGAACAATACCTTTTATATGTATGTATATATGTATGTATGTATGAATGTATGTACATATATGCATGTATATATAATATATATGTATGTATATATGTATGTATATATGTATGCATATATATGTTCGAATTGTCAAAAGTTGCTACATGTTATTTCACTAACCTTTATTGTGATATTAATTACCTACTATAGAAAACACATATTCAAATAGACAGACATACAACTCACTTTGATTTGGAGCATTCTCTGGTGTTTGCACTCTCAGCGACTCTGCAATTGGTGTCCGCAGTAACTGTGGTGTCCAGTCAGACCAGGTAATTTGTGTATGGCTACACCCCTGTGATTTACCAGAAGCTGTATTAACATCTTGTGGTACAGTTGGCACTGGTATTATCACCTCCTGAGATTGCAAAGTCACCAAGACCTGTTAATGAAATGTACATGCAAATATAATCTCATGGTTCTATACTACCCAATGTTTTACCTGTAGTAATAAATAGTTCACCACAATTTGTATCACGTTTACACAATGTAAGGTTTGGAGATGATGCAATATTTAAAAAAATACTTAAAAGGGAAAAGATAAAGTTTATAATTACTAACAAAATAATTAAAGAAGGAAAGTGGAAACAAATGTAATGCATGTAATTTAGTTAAGAAATTGTACAGTTTATGAAAGTATATACAACACGTATCATAAAGGGGAGGAATGTTTTTGATGATTTTACAACATAGACTCAGTTAATTAATTGACAAGTAGTGAATTAAGTTAATACATAACCTTGGTGATTTTGGTAATGTTTGTATACAAAATAATAGCTTAAAATTAATGCAGGCATATCAAAAATATACAATGTATTTTGTAAACTTTAGTACCTACTAATTTAAAAATACGTTATTTAAGTTTAGGACTATGTTTGACATTGTTTTATGTAAAATCAAAAATGAAAAAACATTTTACAAAGTACATTGTTTAATGGTTAATAACTTTTCAGTTCAAGAGAAAACAGTGGGAGGCTAATATTCACTGTGCATTTCTCTGAATACCATAAAGAACTATACAATAAGAAAATGCTTCGTTCATGTGGTTTTGCATCGCAAGATCTAATTTCTGTTATTGACTTGATAGGGGCTAGAAGAATATGTTTCACTGCTAGCAACTTGTCTTACTAAAAAATAAATTACACAATAAGTACTTACTTCAGATGTAACTTTGGCCTGCAGAATCTTGCAACAAAATTCCATCTGAAAGATTCACATAATTTTATAACTGCGTGTGTAGTGTTAATACATGTAGGGTTACTAAACATGTTCACAATACACGTGTACAAATGATTAGTATAATATTATTAGTTGCAAAGTAAAGCCTTTCACTACATTACTTTTAAGTAACCTAGAAGCAGACATTTTAGTGACCTTGTTATCTAGGCAAATGAAAGTTATCGTACCTTACAACTGTATGCATTAATAGGCCTACATTATTTTATTTTTTTGCTTTTTATGTACATTTGTATTGTTACATGTGCTACCAAATACAGTACTTTACCAGACTGTAATATAGACTAGTGTTTTATCCCAGACATTTCTAGCTTGGTCTTTCTCTATGTTTAATAATAATGAATGTCCAATAACACAAAAAAAATAATTAATGTTAACTTTAAAAACATTTGTCACACTTTAAAGTCTGCCTTTGTAAAGGTTGGTTTTTGGGAATAAATATCCAAAACACATCAAACATAACCTTTTACTGAGCTGACATTTTTATGGCAGATCTTTATAAGTACCTATTTTAATTTAATGGTCGCCTACTATGGGTACTGCACAGGAACACATATAACATTTTATCTACATAAAGTGTAGGTACATATGAAACCAAATATAACTTACCGCAGTCACTGTCGGTTGCACTCGTGAGCCCCGATACCGAAATACTCAAGAGACTTCACTCGTTCATCTGATGTATTAACTAACATTTTTGGGGGTTACCCGCCTCCCGTCTTGAAAACCTGCATCCTTTCTTCGCTGCACTTTTTTCGTACCGCACGTTTCATGTTATCGTATTTTGCTTTCAAAGTTTTTTCATTCCTTGGAAGAATGCCAGACAAGGAATTAAACTCTGATGTAATCCTTTGCCATGCATCTTCTTTTTGTCGCCATGTAACCACATCGGTTTTCTTACATTCTACGATACTGGCATACTTTTCCACTAAAGATATAAGTAATTCCGTTTCCGAAGCAAGAAAATTTCCGGATCGTGGCCGCTTATTTTCGTCCATATTGATGTTTGTTTACAATTTTCTCTAACCGAACCTTAAACACTGGCCAAAAGTAACAAACGAAGGTAGCACGACAGCCAATCACGATCCAATACGTCATCGCCTAGTTGCCATATTTCCCTTAACCATTGTTTAGTTAAACACTCGTTAAAAATATGTTGGGAAACAGTCAAATGATAATCAGTACTTTAATGTCCTGTTTAAATTAATCGTTCGATTAGATAACCGAAACTTTAAACAGACTGTGAAACCGGCCCTTAAGTGGTTGCAATCTGCAATGCCTACATTAAGTAAGCATCAACGTGTTTCAAGAGCTGTAGCTGCAATTGCAATTGCAGCAAGTGTTTGAAAATTACAAGAGAAATCTAAGAAAATGAAGCACAGTTGGTGGACGAGACAGTGGATACTGTCACGGCAAGTAAAAGGAGTTTTGCCCCTTATTTACAGGGAACTTCAGTATGAAGATCCCGATTTTTTCAGAATTATTTAAGAATGGATTCTGAAAGTTTTAATTTACTTCTTGCTCTGGTGGAGTCTTGCAATGCCAAGAAAGATACTCATTTGCGCCAGTCAATCCCAGCGAAGCACAGGCTGGCAGTAACATGAATGATTCCCCTGTCGCCAAAATCCTTAGTCTCTTATGTTCTCCACAAGGATTCCACACAACAGCATCTCAAAATTTGTGCCTGAATTGTGTGCTGCAATTTATGATGTTCTTCAAGCACAATATTTGAAAGTATGTTAGGAGTGAAACTTAAAATTAAATTTAAATGATTAAGTAGGCATCACCCTTCTCATCCCTCACTTATTTTCTCATAAAGACATCTCATTCATCAAAATGTTACTAAACAATATTAATTTCAATGTGATAGTGTTCAGGATTATATTGTAATTTGCTTTCTTGTTTTTTTTTTTATTTCAAACCTGGGACTTCTACTTTGAGCGTAAAAGGTGGAAGGGGCGTACAATTACAGCTTATTTACCTTGTTTTTTAAATATTTATGTTGGATTAAACTACCCAAAATAAGGTTTAAAATGTGGAGAATGTACATCAAGTATCCCGCTTTGTAATCTGAGAAGCATAGTAACAAGAGATGCGCTACACAAATATTTTCTTTCTAAAAGATTACCATTAGTTTTAAAACTTAAATAATATTTTAAGAATACTTAAAAAAAGATTTTATTAATATCTTTGAGGTCTTTCTCACAAATTACTTGGGCTAAATGCTTACTGCATGTTGTATCTAACCCCCTCCAACACATTTGATTCTAAATTGGACTTTTAGTAAGGATCCCTAATGTTATTGATAATATAATATACCCTATAGCCTTCCTCGATAAATGTACTTACTATCCAACACTGAATGAATTTTGCAAATCGGACCAGTGGTTCCTGAGATTAGCGTGTTCAAACAAACAAACAAACAAACTCACTCTTCAGCTTTATAATATTAGTATAGATTAGCAGAACCCGGTAGATATGGTTCTGCCAGTGTAAGATAGAAGTTGATGTGCTGCAGCGCATCTAATTGATACGCTACTAAACTTGACAGGATCACCTGCTGGGCTAATCTGAAGATTGCCTGAAAATTTCATCAAAATGGGTCCAGCCGTTTTGTGTTTCATAGGGAACCTACGGGTGTGTATTGATTTTTATTTATTAGAAGATAAACCACATTGTAGTATTTAATAGCTTATAAAGCACTTTGTATTATTTTATAGCACCTATATAATTAAAACTATTATCCATCATCTGTCTAGCTATTTGGCATTCATAATGGAGAATGTTGTCTTCTACTACTAGTCAATACATCGTAGTGCACTCAATGAAGTATATTGCAAATACTAAGAAGCGATGTTTGAACATTTATATTAATGTGGCACTAAGCTTCCAGCAACGTCTGTCTTGGAACATTGAATTGCGATGTCTTGGAACATTGAATTGCGATGTCTTGGAACATTGAATTGCGATGTCTTGGAACATTGAATTGCGATGTCTTGGAACATTGAATTGCGATGTCTTGGAACATTGAATTGCGATGTCTTGGAACATTGAATTGCGATGTCTTGGAACATTGAATTGCGATGTCTTGGAACATTGAATTGCGATGTCTTGGAACATTGAATTGCGATGTCTTGGAACATTGAATTGCGATGTCTTGGAACATTGAATTGCGATGTCTTGGAACATTGAATTGCGATGTCTTGGAACATTGAATTGCGATGTCTTGGAACATTGAATTGCGATGTCTTGGAACATTGAATTGCGATGTCTTGGAACATTGAATTGCGATGTCTTGGAACATTGAATTGCGATGTCTTGGAACATTGAATTGCGATGTCTTGGAACATTGAATTGCGATGTCTTGGAACATTGAATTGCGATGTCTTGGAACATTGAATTGCGATGTCTTGGAACATTGAATTGCGATGTCTTGGAACATTGAATTGCGATGTCTTGGAACATTGAATTGCGATGTCTTGGAACATTGAATTGCGATGTCTTGGAACATTGAATTGCGATGTCTTGGAACATTGAATTGCGATGTCTTGGAACATTGAATTGCGATGTCTTGGAACATTGAATTGCGATGTCTTGGAACATTGAATTGCGATGTCTTGGAACATTGAATTGCGATGTCTTGGAACATTGAATTGCGATGTCTTGGAACATTGAATTGCGATGTCTTGGAACATTGAATTGCGATGTCTTGGAACATTGAATTGCGATGTCTTGGAACATTGAATTGCGATGTCTTGGAACATTGAATTGCGATGTCTTGGAACATTGAATTGCGATGTCTTGGAACATTGAATTGCGATGTCTTGGAACATTGAATTGCGATGTCTTGGAACATTGAATTGCGATGTCTTGGAACATTGAATTGCGATGTCTTGGAACATTGAATTGCGATGTCTTGGAACATTGAATTGCGATGTCTTGGAACATTGAATTGCGATGTCTTGGAACATTGAATTGCGATGTCTTGGAACATTGAATTGCGATGTCTTGGAACATTGAATTGCGATGTCTTGGAACATTGAATTGCGATGTCTTGGAACATTGAATTGCGATGTCTTGGAACATTGAATTGCGATGTCTTGGAACATTGAATTGCGATGTCTTGGAACATTGAATTGCGATGTCTTGGAACATTGAATTGCGATGTCTTGGAACATTGAATTGCGATGTCTTGGAACATTGAATTGCGATGTCTTGGAACATTGAATTGCGATGTCTTGGAACATTGAATTGCGATGTCTTGGAACATTGAATTGCGATGTCTTGGAACATTGAATTGCGATGTCTTGGAACATTGAATTGCGATGTCTTGGAACATTGAATTGCGATGTCTTGGAACATTGAATTGCGATGTCACCACCACTACCAAATCAAAGAAGACCTTCAAATGCCCCTGGAAAGACTCAATTGGCTCAACAATCTCAAATACCTCCAACATCACCAGCATCGGGGGGGGGGGGGGGATGGGGGGATTATGGAGCAGGTGGTGGAAGTCGGGGAGTGAGGATAAGGAGTTCCAAATGAGGAGTTTAAGGGGTGGGTGTGGGTTCATCAAAGAAGGACAGGATGGCTTGGATGAGGACTTCTATTTTTTCAGTGGGAGTATGGGCATGGGAGAGTACAGTCATGGTGTGTCGGATGATAGGGAAGTAAGTACAGAGTATGTTGAGGATGTTTCTGATGGTTTCACCAAGTGAGGTGGTTTCAGGTGCACTAGTGTGTGATGGATTGAGCAGGGTGGTGGGGTGGGTAGAGGTAGATCGTTGTGTCCATGCATTGCCTTTCATGGCAGGGAAGGTGCATTGGGAGGTGATGTCAGGTGGTGGAGCAGTGGTGGTAGTTGGTGCAGTGGTGGGTTGGCGTGTGGGGTGGTGTTTCTGGTAGGCGATGTTAGCAGAGGCAGCACTTCCTCTTCTCGGGGCTGGCGGTGCAGTCCTTGGACCAGTGTTCTCCGGCGCATTTCAAGCACCGGAGTTGCCGGTCGCATTTGATGGCGGGATGGCCGGGCGTCTGGCAGTGGTAACACTGCGGGACCCTGCCGGATCCACGGTACCGCTGAACCTTCACCACCCATCCTCTGAGGTTGCGCATGTTGAGAAGCTGGGGAGCTTCTATAGTGTGGTTTGTGGTGACAAGGTAGGGTTTCGTGTCTGTGTGAGCCAGCATACGCAGTGGTATGACAGATGATACTGGGTTGCCTTCGTGTATGAGCTGTTCTTTCACTTTATCGGCGGTGGTGGAGAGGGGGAGGCATTTAATTACAACTCTGTCAGCTTTCTCTTCGGGGTGGAGGTTGGTAAAGGGCTGGTAGCCCAGTGCGGCGAGCTTCTGGTACAGGTAGATATTTTCATGCGAGTTGTTTGTGTAGAATGACGTCTTGTCCTTTACATTGGAGAGGGTGATGGGGCCGGTGAGTTCCTTTTGTAGTTTGGCTACCGTGAGGAAAGGCCGAGCCGAGGGAGCGATGATGCAGGAAATAGGCGGCATTCTGGTGGTTGCTGGGCGAGAGTGGGAAGGTGGAGGTGGGGCAGGAGCTCTCGAGGAGGATGGTTCTTGGTTGTCGGGTGGCACTGGTTGACGTGGTTTGCTTGGCTTATGTGCTGTGTGTTGAGATTTTGGTGGAGGTTGGGCTGAGGGGGTCACTTCACTGGGGTCTGGGTCGTCGACGTCCAGACTGAGGGTGGAGGAAAACCTATTGCTGATAGTGATGGAGTACTCTGAAGAGCCTGATTGTGCCTTGGGGTTGGGGGTGGGGTTGAAGATTGATGCTTTTTTTTTAGGGAATGTTGATGCATCTGTCATGGCTACATCATTGTTGTCCTGGGTTAGTTTGAGGGCTGGTGGTACGGTATCACTGCATTGGGCTGTGTTGGGGAAAGAGCAAGCGAGGTCGTCTCTTTGGATATTGGTAGTCGCAGCACAAGCAGTGTCAAGAAGCACTGCAACACTTTTGGGCGCACTGTCACTATTGGTTTTTTGCTTGCTATATGTCTTTTTTGGTGGTGTTGAAGTTAGTGATGGGAGAGAGGGGGAACTCTTCCCAGGCAGTAGCACTAATTTCCATATTAGAAATGGTGAAATACACAAGTTTTGCGTGTTATTTAAATTTAATTTAGTGAAAATCGGACTCGGAAAAAAGAAAAAAAAAAAGACATGTTAATAGTTTCAATAAAATAACGGGTCAATTAATATAGTATATCAGGAAATAACACCGGTTAATATTTAAATTACTGTTAAAACTGTTATTGTAATTATGAATTGAGTTTAATACAAAGTTTCAGTAAGTCTATAATTAAAACACTATAACAGTTATTAAATTAAATATTGTTAAAACAATGCAGATAAAGGATAATATTGAAGAGGAATTTAAAAAGTATTCATGAAAAAATGTTCGGGAATAGTTTTACACGAACACTAAAAAAACAAAAAATATGTTGTCAGTATTCGGAGCACAGAATACCTTCCCAAGCAAATGGCTGCCGCCGAGCTTGGGGCTTTTCAAAAGTTTACTCTACATAGCCTTCACATTATCTATGGTGTTATTGTTTTAGAAAGGGAAAAATTGTACATCAGAAGTGTGTAAAAGTTAATGTATCAAAACACTAACATTCATTTCTGTTGTTTCCCTGGTCCTCAAGGAGTCTCGGAGCACATGTTTAGAAGTCGAAGGTGATTTAATTAAACTGAAATAGCGATTTCGCGCACGAGCACTCGGCACCATAGAATCTTTAGTAAAAGTTGGTCGCACTTGTTGGAGCGGTGAACGGGGGTCTGGCAGTGATAGCACTGCAAAATTCTGCTGGAACAAAGGTACTTCTCCACCTTGGCCACCCAGCCGCCAAGGTTCCTGATCTGGAGGAGTTGGGGGGCTTCCCCTGTCTGATTCGTGGACACCAAGAATGGCTTGGTGTCCGCGTCCGGGCCCATCCTCAGTGGGACCACTGTCGACACTGGGTAGCCATCTTGCTGGAGTTGTTCTCGGAGTTCGTCAGCAGTGATCGCTAGGGGCAGTGGCTTTATGACCACTCTGTCACATTTTTCATTGGGGTGTTTGTTGTCTCAGGGAGTCGTACAGTATGGTGTGGTCGTGGGCGTTTGTTGTGTAAAGGAGGTCTTGTCCTTAATGCTGGTGATGGTGAGAATGCCAGTCAGCTGTTTCTGGAGTTTCGCTGCTGTAAGGAATGGTTGGGCATGAACTGGGACGATACAAGAGATGGGTGGCATTTTGGGCTGTGGTGAGGGGTTGTTCTGGGCTGGGGCAGAGGATGGGCCAGATGCGGAGGAGGTAGAAGGCTGTTCGTGGTCTCTCCGTACAGTGCGTTTCTTTTGGTGCTGTCTTTGTGGTTTTGGTTTCGGTTGCTTCGTCGGGAGGGTGAGGGCGTCGTCGTTGTCGTCTGCATCCAGGTGCAGGTTGTCCGCGAAGCTGCTGGTGGTGATGGTGATAGATGAGACGGAGCTGATTGAGTATGTCCTGGGGCGTTTGCATGTCTTTTTGGGCTTGACGAAGCCATCCTCCATGATAATGTCCTGGGGAGGTGGTGGCACTTGGTGGTGGTCCAAGTGGCAGGTCAAGCAAGGCAGGATGTTGTCGCTGTTGTTGCTGTAACTGGAGCTGTCGGAGTTGCTGGTAAATTTGTTCCTACAGTTGTTGGTGGTTTTGTTGTTGGTAGTCAGTGCTCGGGGCCGTACACATGTGGCTGAAGATTGGTGTGCTGCTTAATGCCGAGGTCGTGATCGTTGTTGTCATGGTGCATGGGAAGCATGATGTGGGGATATGTCCATCAAGTCGTCCCAGGGAGACGATGGCGTTCTTCCAGGGTGTGGCGAAGTGGCAGAGGAGGAACATGAAGTTGATGATGCGGGTGAGGAAGACGGTGGCTTTGCGAGGGAGAGCCTTCAGGAGGGGGGATGGGAGGGAGTCTGAGCCAGGGGCGGATTTGGGTTTGAGCCGGGACAGCTTGAGGCGGACTTAAGCGGGTGTGGCGAGGTGTTGGGGCAGGGTTGCGGGGAGGGGGACGTGGTGTGAGAGGGAGGGGGGCCATCCTCGTCGTCCAAAGACTCGGAGGACAGGGTGGGCTGATGGGCTGAGACGAAGGTGGTGGCTAGGTGGGCGGCGACCGCCTCGGATCTCTCCGCGGCTGACTCCGCCACACCGGTGGGGATGGTGAGGAGCGGGATGCTGGTGGAGACGGATTTGAGGCGGCAGTTGTGTGACCACAGGGAGCCGGAGGTGGTGTTGAGGGAGTTGAGGCGCTGCGTCTCAAGGCGGGCCCGCCACTCGGCAACCATCCGGATGTACCACCCCCGTAGCACAAGGTAGACCGTGCGATACAGCGGGGCCCCGGAAGCGGTTCCGCTGGGACACTGCCTCGAGGAGGTAGGTTGCGAAGGGGGGATAGGTTGGGGGTGGGGGGATCAGGGGGATGTGGGCAGTGGCGGCCGCAGAGATGGCCTCGGAGAAGGTGGTGACATTTGAGTCGAGGTGGTCTGGGGTGCAGAAGGGGAGGGTGAGGTCCAGGCTGTCGGAGAGGGAGCGCTGGAATCCATCTCAGTCGGCCTTGGGGAAGTCAAAATGGGGGAGGTGGGGGTTGGAGTGGCGGTAGAAGTGAATGGTGCCTTTGACGGGAAGGTGGTCGGAGGTGCCTGTGGTGATGGTGGTGAGGTCGGAAAGTATGGGGAGGGGGGAGGAGAGGGCGAGGTCGATGACGCTGGGGGGGCATGGAGGGTGAGGTGAGTATGCCGAAGAAGCTGGTGGAGGGAACTGCCCCTCCGGTTGGCGTGGGTGGCATTGAAGTCCCCGACCAGGTGTGGAAAATGTGTTGAGGGGGGAGGTAGAGGGAGACCAGGGTGAGGGATTAGGGGAGACCGCGCAGGCGCACGGCGACAGCCTCGGTCCCGGGGTGGGGATCAGGTAGCGGCGGAGAGGGAGTCGCGGACGAGCAGCACCACACCACCGCCCAGGCCGCGGTGGGCGGCGTACCCAAGGACGAGGAAGGGGGAGTTGGGGATGAGCCATGTCTCGGAAAGGAACATGACATCGGGATCTTCCCTCCGGACAAGGTGAAGGAGGTCGGGAAGCTTGGGGAGGAGGGAGAAGGTGTTCCATGTGAGGAATCTAAGGGGAGGGGCATGGTTCATCGAAGAAACTCAAAAGTGTTTGAAGGAGCACTTCGAATTTCTCTGATGGGGTGCGGGCTTGGTGGAGTGCTGTGATGGTGCATTGGATGAGCGGGAGGTAGTTCTTGATGAGCGTCATCAGGTCTCGTAACATGGTGGTCAGTGATGAGCTATCAGTGGTGGTGTCGAGGGAGTGAAATGATGGTGTGGTGGCTGCTGGTGCACATGAGGTGGAAGGCTGGGGCTTAGGAGCTTGGGTCGTTTGGGGGGGCGGGGCAGCGGAGCATTTGGTCCAGGCATTGGTCGTGAGGGCAGGGAACGTGCGGGCGTCAGTCAGTGAGGGAGCTGTTTGTCGTGGTGCGAGGGTGGCGGGTTCGTCATTGTTGGTGGTTTGGGGGTGGCGTCGAATGTAGGCTTGTATTGTCTGGCAGTCCATTGATGTAGCGTAGTGGCCCTCCCCTAAAGCCTCAATTCCACTGAGGCAACATTTTGGGCGACATGTGACATACGACAATGACACACAGGCTGTTCGCTTTCAACTGAGGCAACACAGTGCGTCATGTGGCATGCGACAGTGATGCATGCCACATGTCGCCACCTATCGGGCTGAAAATACTGCCGCATGCAACAAAAATCGGGCTGTCGAACAGTGTTGCTCTCGATCCGGCAGTGTGTGGATCGGTGCGGCAAATTTTGGGCGACAAGATGGAATGGCCCAACGAAAAAACTGTGCAGTCTATAGAAGACTGTTGTAATGCCCCTGAACTATGCAATGCCCCTGAACTATGCAATGTAACTTTAGGAGAGTACAAAAACAATAAACTGAAAATGGAAACTTTTATGCGGTTTGCAAATCAGTACGAGTGCAGTGTTGAGGAAGTGAAAAAGAATATTAAAAATCTGCGTTCAGCCTTCCATCGAGAGCGCAAAAGACTTCAAAAGGGAAGTGGTGCATCACCAGTGAAAGGAAATGTGTGTTTCGGGTATGATCTGCTCACCTTTCTTCTCGACACCAATGTTCCAAGACAAACCATATCTACAGCATGTGACGGTGCAGAGCCTAAGGTAAAGATGTTGCAAATATCTTCCTTTAGCCAGTAGTGTAGAGTTACATTGGCGTAGCCAGGAGTTGTGCATGCGGAGAGGAGTGTTATCCTGGGAATATATGCATAACAGAGACCTCTACTTTTAAAGATAAAAATAAGGCAGATACGTAAGTCGTGGCACACACCGCCCTACCCCCCAAAAAATTGTTACTTTCCAGGTTGTAAAAATGGGCTATTTTAGCAGATGTCGTAACCTAAACACTGTATATTCTACAAGGAAATGTACCTTAAATGTTTAGTATTAATATATTTAAGGTTTGTGAGGCCAACACCCCCACCCCAATCCCTACTGCCTACGCCCCTGGTTATACAGTTGTAAAGTAACTTTGCTCGAAGCTTATTGAAAGAAGCTCTAAATGTTTTAAATAGCTAAGGCTGGGCGAACCTGTACATGTAACAATGAATGGAACAGATTTCACATAACCGAAGTACCGTAGGCGCTATGATGTGAAAAAAATACATGTAGATATCTGTACGTTACCTTGGGTTATTTTTCTGAGAATGTTAATGAATGAAACAACTGAAATACAGTAAACATACTTGGTCAGTAATTGTGCAGTAGGTATATTTATGCATAAATATGTACAACAATGCTTCAAGGCATGGACTATGTTTCACATAAGTACAATGGGGGCTATGGTGCGGCCCAAAATTGTCAGTACAGAGCACATGTTTTTGAAAGGATTAAATGCAAAACAAAATAGAAAACAAACCACAATTGTAACAATTACGTACGATTACTTCTTCTTGTGATGGCGTTCACATACATGTTCCTTTAAGCATACCTGTCCTGCCATGGTTCACGGCCCTCAACTGACATGAAGTACTCCATGAACTCAGCCTTAATTTCTTTCGCCTCTTGAGTATTCCGTCGTATGTTTTTCACGGGTGTCATTCCTGTATCGCGTTCGATTACACTGCGCCACGAACCTGGAATGGTGCTACTATCTTGTGAATCGATGTCGAATGTTCCCTGAGGCGAGTAAAGGTTTCTTGAGGTTTCACTATTCCAAAGAAAATTGTGCAGATATATACAGGTCGTGGTTACAGTAACTGCATTTTCTACACTTATCTCCATTGGCTTCCGAAACACTCGGAAAACACTCGACATCAATCCAAAGCAGTTTTCTACTATCCGACGTGCACGCGAATGTCTGTAATTGTAGATTCTTTGGGGTGAACCTTTGTCGTGGTAACCAGCATATGGTTTCATAATGTGTACTTCCAAAGGGAATGTTTCGTCAGTAACGAGGACATAGGGTGATGGTTTTGTCCTACCTGGAAGAGCCACCTGAAGTGAAAGAGACAATTCGTTCTTGGGAAGATTCTTGTAGAAATCAGTTTGTCGGAAAACACCACCGTCTTATATCCTACCCTGTCATTCGATGTTTGAATATATATATATATATATATATATATATATATATATATATATATATATATATATATATATATATATATATATATATATATATATATATATATATATATATATATATATATATATATATATATATATATATATATATATATATATATATATATATATATATATATATATATATATATATATATATATATATATATATATATATATATATATATATATATATATATATATATATATATATATATATATATATATATATATATATATATATATATATATATATATATATATATATATATATATATATATATATATATATATATATATATATATATGTGGCACCGGCAACTGCCATTAAAACTATGCTGAAGGTTCCCTTATAATTATAAAACTGACTGCCAGTGTTGTTTGGGCAACGAATCAGTACATGTTTGCCGTCCACGGCGCCTATGCAGTGCGGATTGCTCTATGCAGTGTGGAATTATTGTGCTAAACTTTTCCAATCTTCAGGACTGTTTGTAATCTGGAAAGCAGTAATCAAGCACATCGTAACAAAAACATTTTGAAGAGTAAGTCATATATGCAGATATTTACTTTATTGTAATGTCAGCTCCCTTCATGTACAGTTTACAGGTTTACTTCTACTCATAATAAATGTTTTCGGAGGTTCCCATGGTATGGTTCGGAGGTCGGTGATGACAGGGAGTTGCGAGGAGAGGGCTAAGTCGATGATGCAGGGATGGCGGTTTCTTTGAGCTGGGAAGAGAGTGGGGTTGTTTGTGGGGGCCGGGGAGGTGTTGGCTGGTGGAGTGAGGTGTGGTGTGGTGGTCGTATGCGGTTGTGTCCAGGCATTTCCCTTGAGGGGGGGGGGGGAAGGACCGGGCTGTGGTGATGTTGGGTGGAGGGGGGGGGGTGCAGCGGTGGTTGTGGGGGTGTCAGCGGTGGTGCGGAGTGGGTGGCGTTTTGCGTAGGCGATGAGAGTGGGGCATTCAGGTGAGGTGGTGATGTTGTGTGGAGGGGGGGGGGGTGCAGCGGTGGTTGTGGGGGTGTCAACGCTGGTGCGGAGTGGGTGGCGTTTTGCGTAGGCGATGAGAGTGGGGCATTCAGGTGAGGTGGCGATGTGGGCCCCCTTGCAGAGGCAGCATCTCTTCTTGTCGGGGCCGGCAGTGCACTCCCGGGACCAGTGCTCCCCGGCGCACTTGAAGCACCGGACAGTGCGCTTGCACAGGCTGGAGGGGTGGACGGGGGTCTGGCAGCGATAGCACTGCGGAACCCTCCCGGATCTACGGTACTTCTCTACCCTGACCACCCAGCCGCCAAGGTTTCTCATTTGGAGGAGTTGGGGTGCCTCCCCCAATTTGTTGGTGGACACCAAGAAGGGCTTGGTGTCCGCGTCAGGCCCCATCCTCAGGGGGGTCACGGTGGAGACAGGGTAGCCATCATGGAGTAATTGTTCTTTTAGTTCGTCGGCAGTCGTCGCAAGTGGTAGTCTTTTGATGACTACCCTGTCGCACTTTTCGTCATCTCGTCATCCTGTTAACGGCTGGTAGCCTCGTTGTTTTAGTGAGTGGAAGAGCGTTGTGTGGTTGTGTTCGTTTGATGTGTAAAAAGAAGTCTTTTCCTTGATGCTGGTGATGGTGAGGTTACCAGTCAATTGTTTTTGGAGTCGGGCGGCAGTCAGGAATGGTTGTGCGTGGGCTGGGACAATACAGGAGATGGGTGGCATTCTGGTCTGTAAGGGGGGGGGGGGGGCGATTTTGGGATGGGGCGGGGGCGGATGAAGTGGAGGCCTGTTGATTGTCCTTTTTGACTGTCTGTCTCCATTGTTGGTGTTGTGGTGTTTGTCGTGCTTTTGTCGAGGGAGTGGGGGCGTCGTCTGCGTCCAGTTGAAGGTTGTCTGCGAATCTGTTGCTGGTGGCGATGGTGGAGGCGACAGATGAGGAGGAACCCAGCGATTCCTTCCTGGCGCGTTTGATGGCCTTCTTGGGCCTCACGAAGCCATCCATCACGCGGTGGTTGCGGTGCCTGTTGAGCAGGTGGTGGTGCCTGGTGAGCTGGTGGTGGTGGCCCCAGAGGGAGGTCCAGTAGGGCAGGGATCTGTTGTTGAGGTTGTTGTTGTTGGTGTTGTTGGAGCATGAGTTGTTTATTTTGTGTTGCTGTTGCTGCTGTTCCAGTATTTGTTGTTGGAGTTGTTGTTGCAGGTCTTGTTGCAGTTGTTGTGGTTCTTGTTGAAGTTGTTGGAGTCGAAGGTCGGTTTGTTGTTGCAGTTGGTGGTGGTGTTGGCTGTACGGGAAATTATGCACACTGCTACTGATTGGCGCGATGCCGGCTGTCGTGGTCGTGAATATCGTCGTCGTGAGTGCAAGGGGGAGACTGGATGTTGGGATCAACCCATCCAGTCGTCTGAGTTCCGAAACCTTGACACATGTGGATTGGGTCTCCCTAGGAGCCTCTGTGGGCGTCACTGGGCGAGAAAGTGGTTCGGTATGTTCAGGGACCACTGTTGAGGCTGTAGCATGAACAATGCTCGTTTCATTGGTATTGGTACATTTTTTCGAATTTTGACGGGCGTAAGTCCGTTTTTCTGGTGATGCGGCCAGGTTGGGTAGTGCAGGGTATTCGTCTGAGTTCATTTCGGTGGTTTCCATTATTTAAAACTAAGTCCTGAATTTAGAAAAAATAAAAAAATGTTTTTCGCTAGAATCGTTCTTGGTGTGGTCTCTGGGCAGACTCTATAGTTCGTCTGCGCGCTCGCAGCGCGCCTGGAGTGACGCCAGTGTAGTATCTGTCTAAATTGCAGTAAAATTGCGTGAAAACATCTTACAAAACAATAAATCGAAGCACTTTTTCATGTTTTTGGCACACAAAATTGAATTAAAATAAAAATAACTGGTGGAACACATTATTTTCAGGTTAAATATTAATAAAAGTTTTCAGAAAAGTGTTTTGAAGAAAATAGGTTAAATTAAGGTTATGAACTGTTAGTATTAAATATTAATTGCCGAAAATCCACAAATAATAAAAACAGAGTAATGTTAATGTATTAAATAATTATTAAATAATTAAATAAAGAAAATAAGGCTTTGCAATTGTTCGCAGATTATCACACAAGATAGTTTATAGATATATTAAGAAAATAATTGTCTGTTAATGGAAGCAGCCCATACCCTCGTGGGTATGCCGCAGTTGGCTACACTGAAGCACAAACTAACCCATTGTTGATTTGGAGGTTAATAATAGCAAATGTCAACTTACTAAAAAGCGTTTTGTGAGCGAATTACATTATCAAAACACTCACATTCATGTGTGTAGCTGATAGGGTTATCCAGGCATCGTCTCGCACACGAATCGCGCCCGAAAACGAACTAATTCCACCGAATTCCGCGATTCCCGCACAAGCCAAATACCATAGATAAAATCTTTAGTAAAAGGCGAAAGATTTATGCGTTTGAAGGGAAACCTGAGCACGATTGAAACTTTGAAAATCCGGACTATATAGGAAAAATGTGCGGACCACCACTAATGGTGAAAATAGCGTACGGTCGTGCAGCCTGAAGCCGCGAATCGTCCGAAAATCGCCTTGTGGGTTGCTAATGGAAAAAAGTTCCCCTCTCGACTGTGCCGTGGTGCCCGCCTTTTTGCCGAGGCGGATGCGACGACCCGAGTGCCGCCACGCGGCAAACAGGGTAACCAAATGCACGCGGCGGTCGACCGTCGCCGTGGGTACAGAAACAAAGGAAACGAGGAGCGAGTAGAAATGGGCAATTGTGGGAAGAAATTGTATTTGCATTGTTGGTGTGTACTGTCCTGGTGTGTGATGAACTGGCACGGGAGTGTTATGTCTGGGGAAGGAGCTGTTTCGGAGGTAGAAGTACATAACCTCAAAACACGTTGATGAGGTGGTCCGAGCTCCAAGTGAAATAGAAAAGCGAAACACTGCGCAGCATACTTACCTGGCGTAGGGGCTACCCTGATCAAGCAGGGGGTTCCCCCAGGGTGAGGCTCTTCCCTTCCGCAAGTCATTGGAATCAGACCACTTGCCAGTTCTTGGGAATATTCCAGCCCTCTCAGTTTCTGTTGCCAAGAAGAGCTGCTGGGACTACCGCAAAGCCAACTGGAAACTCTTCAAAACTCTCCTCGTCCAACATGTTGATTTGGGCCTCCCTATCCGCACCCCGATTGACATCGATGTGGCCATCGATCTCCTGGTGGACAGACTTTTCCTCGCAGCAGCTCGTGTTATTCCCCGGCGTGTCTTTTGGCCGAGGGGTCCACCACTTCCGCAACAAATCCGCCAGCTCATCAAGTCACGCAACGCCGCACGTGATCGCTGGCAACTATCCCGTCTGATCCCCTGTATAGATGAGTACCTGAAATTCTACCGTCTCTGCAAAACATCCATCGCAGGTTGGCACACGCGATGAGAGATTGACAAGATTTCTGTCCTCACTCGACAATGAGGTTGGGTATGGAAGTACATCTGCTCCCTCAAACGCCAGACTACGGTCATGCTGCCACTACAAGATGGCCCCACTGTTCACGAGTCGGCCTTTGATCGTGCTGAGGCCCTTGCAGTAGCTTTTGAGAGGTCCTTAAAAACTCCTGAGCCGCAGTTGCCGCACGCCGCCGTTCGGTGCCATACGCTCAATCCCGCAGATTCGGTTGCTCCTTCCTTGGTCACTCCACCTCCTGACGAAGCTGATGGACTCATTTCCGGCACACTCCTGGTTTCGCCGAAGGAAATCTCTCGCTTCATTGCTGTGGTCAATGCGCAGGCTGCTGCTGGTCACGATGTTCTACCATGCAAGCTGCTCCGCGCCCTCTCCCGGAAGGCGGTCATCCATGTCACAAATATTATAAACACCATGCTCCGAATTAGGTATTACCCGATTGCCTGGAAACATGCCATTGTGGTTCCCATTCCGAAACCTGCCGCTCCTGCCCATCTATTTACGTCCTATCGACTCATCGCACTACTGCCGGCACTATCCAAAATCGCCGATGCTGTTCTCACTCGCCTTCGCCGTCATGCCGAAACTTTCTGCATCCTTCCACATCACCAGTATGGGTTCCGCGACCGGCATTCGACTACTCATGCCGTCGCACGTGTAGTTGACCAGAAAAGGAAATTTTTCAATGCACACTCTCACACCACACTCGTCATGATCGAGTTCGCCAAGGCGTTCGACACTGTACATCATGCTGCTCTGATTCACAAACTCGCATCCTGCAACCTGCCACTGCAACTTCTCCGCATCATCACCAGTTTTCTTCACCACCGCTCCTTTGCGGTACGGGTGGACGGCGCCTCTCCGACGTCCATCCCGTGGTTGCGGGTGTGCCTCAAGGATCTTCGTTGAGTCCTCTTCTCTTTACCTTTTACACGGCAGACCTCTACTTGCCACCTCCGCTTTAGCTCACCCTCTATGCGGATGACACCGTCATGACCTGCACCGGCGAACACGCCTCGGGTCTCGTGGCGCGGACGCAACGCGGTTTGCGGACACTCACCGAGTTCTGCAGGCGCTGGAGCCTCACCATCAATCCAGCCATGACACAGGCTGTGTTCTTCATCCGGAGACGTGTCACTCCCACACAGAAGCTCGTCCTGCTGGGCACTTAACTGCCCTGGCGAAAGCAGGTTAAACATCTTGGGTCGATTCTCGACAGCACCCTCTGCTGGAAGGTACACGGCACTTACGCTTCTACGAAGGCCAACGGTGCCCTCTTCAGTCTGGCTCCTTTCTTGCGCTCGTCCAGCCCGCTACCTCTGGCCGAACGTCTCTAACTCTTCTCCATCTACGTCATGCCCATCATTTTCTACGCGACAGCCGCTAGGGCCTACGCGGCCAAGAACTCGTGGTGCTCCCTTCGCACCACATACCACAGGGGTCTCCGCCTCCTTGCGGGCCTCCCCAGAACCACCCCGCTCCAGGAACTTCATGACGCCAGAGTTTCCCCGCTTCGAGGAGATCCTGCTGCGTCGGGCCACTACCTTATTCTGGAGAGCTGAAGGCCACCCGAATCCATATGTCCGTGGTCTCGGCGAGGAAGAAGATGTCCAGGCAACACATCACCGCACCCTCATGCACTACCGACAGTTTCAACCGCCGTGAGGTTGCAACCGCCTCTACCTGCTACCAGTAGATCCTTGCCAGGATCAGTCACCACACTCCAGAACTTTCCTCATCGAATCACCTGTTTTAATTTGTCACCTGTATCTGTACCAATGTAATGTAACAATGATGTTCTGTTAACTTGTAGTCGGCGATAGTGCAAATGGCCGGGTTGTGGTGGCGGGCAGCTCGGCGGAAGAATGCGGAGGCAAGCTTCTGCACGAGGACAGCAGGCGGCTCAACATCAGCCAGGCGGTAGAGCTCATCCGTGGAGGTCCGGTGAGGGCAGGCGAGGAGGTAGCGGAGGCACTAATTGTACGCCGACAGAATGGGTCGAAAGGTGAAGGCGGGCACGGACGCCCAGACGACCGTGCCGAAGAGCAGGATGGGCACGACGAGAGACTGTCACAGGCGGACTCGCATCTCCAGCAGAAAGGTGCTGCGCGGCGAGTGGACGGGTCGGATGGCCTGCATGGCGGTGCGTGCTCGCCGCCACATCTGGGCAAGGTGTTCGTCCAGATGAGCATGTGGTCCAGATGCACCCCAAGATATTTGACGCAGAGCGACCAAGGGATGACCGTGCCCAGCATTGTCAACAGAGCGGTTGGGGGGGGGGGGGGCGTCTGCGCCGCCTGGTGAAGAACACAGCTTGGGTCTTCTGCGGGTTCAGGAGCAGCCCCCAGATCTGTAGGTAGACTGACAGGGACCGCAGGCTGGACTGGGCGCGGGCACCGAGCTGAGCAGCATCACACCTGGAGAGCAGGAGCTCAGTGTCATCGGCATATTGGAGTGTCCGCACTGCTGGCAGCACGGGTAGGTCTGCCACGTACAGGGAGAACAAGAGCGGGTTGAGAAGCAAACCCTGTGGAGTGCTGGCATCAACGGTGTGAAGGGTCGACAGAGACGAGTGGACCGGGACACGAAAGGCACGGCCTATCAAGAAGGTGTGAAGGGTCGACAGAGACGAGTCGACCCAGACACAAAAGGCACGGCCTATCAAGAAGCTACCCAGAATGTCGACGATCCACTCTGGAAAGGAAAGAGTGCGGAGTTTGGTGAGAAGCAGAGGATGGCTGATGCAGTCGAACGCCCGGGCCAGATCAAGAAGAACCATGACTGAGTGTTCCGGGCATTTAAGGCGGCAGTGACGTAATCGACCGCGAGGGCCACGTCGTGAAGGGCGGAGTGTCTCTTCCGGAGGAGGTCCTGGAGGTCTTCAAGGAGGCAAAGATGCACGAGCAGAATCCTCTCTGCAACTTTTGACATCATCGGCAAGAGTGAAAACGGTCGGTAGGATGTCAGTAGGCGCCCAGGTTGGCCCGGCTTCGGGATCGGCACCACGACAGAAGGAGAACAGTGTTGACCAGCTGCGTCAGGTACACCACCCCCTTGCGAGACAAGGCACGGAGGAGTTCTGCCTGAACGCCATCAAGGCCGGGTGCAGTCCCCACACAAAGGCGACCCAGAGCACGCGATACCTCATGCGGCGTTGCCAGCAAGCGGCCACGGAGTGGATTGTTCGTCTCCCCAAGATGTTCGTGGGAGCCAGGAGGTGCATGACAAAACGCCGGATGGTGCGACTGGAAAGTCTGTGGTGGAAGCGGTCGCTAAAGCCTCGGCCTTGTCCACTGGGTCTTCAAAGGTGGTATCCACCACGTTGAGATGCGGGATGATGATGTGGGACATGCGCAACTGCTGCAAGAAGGTCCAATCAGTACCTCGGGCCAGAGAGAGAGCCTGTATTCGGCCGAGTTGGACTCTCGCCTGCCAATCTGCAATGGCCTGGCGGACGGAGGACTTGATGGAATGGTACTCTTCTAGCAAAACGGCAGTGAGGCGGCGTTGTCAACGGCCCCTGGCGTGGTTCCGCAAGCTTGAGGAGGCGACGAATGTCCTGCATTGGAGGGCCAGAGCGTGGGGCACGACGAGTCGGGATGTGCATCGTCGCCGACATGGTGATCAGGTCCATGAATGAAACAACGGCCGCGTCCAAATCCGGCAGAGTGTGAGGGACGACAGTCAAATCGAGGTGCGTGTCCATGTACCTTCTGTACACTTGCCAGTTCGCCCGCCGGAAATCCAGCCGGTCCAGGACACCACCAAGTGCACGATCCATCTGCAGTTCGCCAAAGACAGGCAGGTGGTCTGAGTCTAGTAACATCCGCGCTTCGAACTTCAAGACAGGCAGTCTGGTTGTCATGCAAGTCTAGCACTGACGGGCGCTGGGCAGCCCGAGTGAGATAGAACGTCGGAGTCGCGGGGCATAGATGGTGAGGCCCGCATCGCAAGTCAGCCGGTACATGCCGTGGCCACGAAAGTCAGTTGTAGCGCAAACCCAGTGGACGTGGCTGCAGTTATGATCGCCCGAAAAGAGGCATTGGCGGTCCATGCGCAGGAGGGCAGTGAAACCCAACACCGGGAAGGCCTTGTGCAGCAGCGAGTAAACCGTGAAGAATGTCAACTGCGTGGCGACTCCAGATATCTTCACAGCCACAACCTCCATGTTGGCAGTAGGTGGCACAACTCGGCGTTGGTGTCGGACGTTGGAGCGCACAAAGAGAGCAACACTGCCTCAGAGCCCATCAGACCTGTCGGCACGGTGCGCCACATAGCCAGGGACCTGAAGGCGAGCGTCAACTTCCAGCCAAGTTTCCGTGACACTGACAAAGGCCGGACGGGAGCGCATCAGGAAGTCGGAAAGTCCACATACCGCAGGGCCAGCGAGCGTGCATTCCACGTGAAAATGGAGTCCATCAGCGGCAAGCGGCAGGAGGTGCAGGAGCCGAAGCCGGAGAGAGGAGGTCAGCCAAGGCCAGCAGAATCACCTCCATTTTGTCAGTGAGGGAGGGCGACGCAGGAACTCCTTGACGTGCCCCATGAACCGGCGAATCCAGGAACAGAAATTTAATCCGTGAAGGTCTAACAGCTCGCGCAAAGCATCAGCGGCGAGTTGTTCCACGCCAGGCGGGGCCGAGTGGCGCGGGGCAGCTCCAGAGGACCCAGACAACGCTTGGGCGAAAGTGGCAACAGTGGTCCTAAGACTTTCATCGAACTGCCTGGGTTGTTGCGCGGGAGCCGGGCCTCGTGCCTGTCGCTCCTTTTCCTCCATATTCGCCAGGCGCCGGAGGCGGTACGGGCATTTGGAGTAATTGGCGGGGTGCGCCTCACCAGTTACAGCAGGTAGCTGGTTCAGAGGCAGGCCGTTCGCACATGCGGGACTCTTGCTCGGCGCCACAGCGGACACAACGAAGGTCCTCGTCGCAGTTGTGCGTGGTATGCCAGAACTCCTGGGACCGAAAGCATTGGACCAGTTTTCCGCGTCCACAGAAGGGCTCCACTGTCACGCCGACGCCGCAAAGGTTAGTCAGCTGAAGGGCCTGATTAAGTGGGTTGGTGCCTTGCAGCACAACCAAGAACAGCGGCTCGGGGAACTCCTGCCGTGACTGGAGACGGACCCCTGTGTGGTGAGGAATGCCACGTTCAGTCAGCGCCGCGGAAATGTGCTCCGTGGGCGTATCAATGTGGAGGCGGTGCAGAATAACGTGGACATTGCGGTCTTCTGCGCAGGTCCAAGTGTAGAAGTGGACGGCTTTCGACCACAAAAGCTGGCACATCTTAAAGTGATCCTCTTTGGTGGCCATCTGGTAGGTCGAGGTACCAGGAATTGTGGGCGCAAGGCAGCCATATCACGGAGTGCTGTGGGCGGGAGGCCCCCTTTACAGATGATGAGAGGCGGCCTGCGGGGACGGGACGTCGGTCCCGCGGCAACACCAGAGGACTGTGGCACGGGTGTAGGCGGCGCAGGATGAGTAGACGGGCCCGCATCCTGCGAGAAGTGGGGGCCACCACGCCCACGGGAAGAGGGAGACGGGGGCGAGCGGGTGGCGCAAGATGAAGAACGGCCGGAGTCCCGGCTGGGGCCAGGGGCACTCAAAGGCTGGGCGACCGGTGGGGCAAGCGGGGCAGAAGGCGAGCCAGAGGACTTAGGCTGTTGAAGTGGTCCCACCTTCCCCCTCTGCATCTTAGGGGTAGGAAGACTCGGCAGGCTGGACGGTGAGGCATCGCCAGCAGTAAGAGGTGCCCGAGGGTCCAGTGGGTCATCTGCCCAGAGAAAAGGCCAGATCATCACACAACATGACAGCACACACCAACAAGTTGTTTCGGGCCGAAGCCTGGCCAGGCCTCTCCACCTCCACCTCCTATGTCTGAACCCGTTAGAGTATACCAGGAGCACTAACTTTTCTTCTTTTCATCCAGATGACAGCTGGTGTTTCGCTGGGCATCTGGATGTTGGCCTCAGATGTTCTATGTACCAATTTAGAATGGTGTTAACCATTCTTTTACCTCGACCAAAAACAACTTATCCATTCTGTTCACCGCCGTGCCAGCAGCCAGAATAAAGCTTTGTCAGTATATAAATTTCCTTTTCCTCTTGCGTCTACGCATAAGATTGTTGCACGACGGTGGTTGTTTAAAACACTGCTTGTCAAGCCACGTGGGATCTCACGCATGTTCCTGCATTGGGATGGTTGCCTGTACCCAATGCAGTCACATAGCGCGGGCACTGATCCCACCGCCATTCTTGGGTTTTCGATCTTTGCCATCTTGACTTGTCCATAATAAAACTCTTTCCTTCTGCCTTCCTGCTGCATCCGCAGCCTCTTTCCTTCTCCTGCTTTCTGTTTCCTTTCCTGTCGTTCTTGTTCTGTCTTCTGTTGTAAAATTCTTGATATCACGTCTTTAAAATTCCTATACAAGGTTGTTATGCCTTGAATAGAAAATCTGTGGTTAAAATAGTCATTGGTTGTCATCTGACTAAAATTGTCTGCTCCGGTTCGTGTTGAGTTTTGGCTTGTCCTGCTGAAAGACTCTCTACAGCCTTTTAACAAGCTTGTAACCATTAAAAGGCCGTGTATGATCAAACACGTATCGACCATAAGTCCTTTCAGCTTGCCTTTTGAGATCTAGGAAGTCGATGTTTATTCCTAGTCTTGCGAAGTTTTCCCGCAACAGCTCCTTCAACTGTTCGATCTCCAGAGGGATGTTATTTCTTGCCAGCATATGCCTGTCTACAGCATCCATGTTGGGGAAGTTGATATTATCCCCTCCATCCATACTGCGTAGTATGACAGTGATGGCAGCCTTTTGGATCTTGGGCTCATCGAGTCTTGACATTCGTAGGTCATATTCAAACTTTCTTGGCATAAATTGTTGCTGGATTTAGGCTAGGTCCTTCCACCTGATGTATCTCTGGAAGTTCGTCCAGTTTAAGCACTGGTGCAACGTCAACTTCGTAGTCCAGTAATTCCCTTTGTCGCTTTTGATGTAGTATGACTTCTTTTTGCCTTGTATCTTTCTCATCCAGTTCAGATAAGCGTTTGGCACATTTATGATCAGTTCTCTGTAGTTGGTCTCGGATAATTTTTTGAACAGGTTCAGCGGTTCTGCCTTCCCTGACGAAGCAAACTGGTTTCCAAGAGAAAGGCCATATGTTTTTCATACATGTTTCACTCCCCATCTTGTTCTATGACTTGTCCTTCTGTTGCCATCCACACATTGAATTGTTCCAATCTTTTGCTGATTTCTCGCACATACTCTCGCCAGATGTTGAAGCTGTTTCTTTGCTGTAACATACTGTCTATGTTTGCCAGTATTAATCCTGTCAACTCAGGGTGTCCCGAATATCTTTCCCTGATATCCCTTGTTTTGGAGCAGTCATACAGTACATGTGCCACTGTATCTGGAACTTCGCATGTTACACATTGTTGATCCTGTACCAGATTCATCGAATACAATTTATGCTTGAAGTTCCCATGTCCTGTAAGATATTGAGTGACATAATGATCTGGCTCAATCCATTTTTTTTGAGTCTTTTCCGGATATCAGGGAAGAGGATATATGTGTGTCTTCCCTTACTTGACTGATCCCAACGCTTTTGCCATGCGTCTAGAGTTAACTGTCTTGCAATCCATCTATCTTCCTTGGTGACCACCTCCCGTGCAGCAAGCAGTGCTAGTTCCCCTCTCTCTTTTATCTTCAAGTCGATCGGAATTTCCCCTGCAATTACTTGAAGAGCTTCTGTTTATGTTGTCCTGTATGCCTTGGTTATAGTCAACAATGCTGCTCTTTGTGAGCTCACTGCAATTCTTTTGCTGTGTACATTTTCTATTTCTGCATACCAGACTGCTGCCGCATAGCAGATGATCCCCAAGAAAACTCCTGTGTACATTGTTTTTAATGTTTCGTACACTAGACCCCAATTCGCAGGTGCTACAGCTCTCAGTGCGTGAAACAGCTCCATTGCTTTATTGCTTGCATTAGCTATGTGGCTCCTGAATCGGGCACGTGCATCTATAGTGACTCCAAGGTACTTTAGCGCTGTAACTGCCTTGACAGATCTCCCTTGATAGCGCACCACTGGTGGTCTTGCTGTGCTTAGCTTTCCTTTCAACATTATTGCTTCCATCTTGTGTGGAGCTATTCGCAGCTTGCATTTGTCTGCCCATGTATTGACAGTTGCGAGGGCTTCTTCGGCTTTTTCCTCAAGCATTCTTCTAGATGTTCCAGGAATTACAAGCAATCCATCATCAGCATACCCATATATTGTGCAGCCCCGTGAAAAACCCACAATTTATTGGGAGAAAAAGTGACCAATTAGGGAGTAAGCATTAGGCCTAGTGCCATTTATGGGGATTCATTGAGGATGCAGGATTGTATGGGTGGCCTCATTTTGGCTCATTCCCATTGCTGGTATACCGCATTCTGGTATAATTTCCTTTATTTATACTCCCGGGTTAGGAGTGGCGTTTGCTGTGAGCGCGGGCCATCTCGTGGCGATGTCACTTCCGTGTGCTCCGCGCGCCAGTCGGTGGCACTGCGGTCTCGCTGGTGGCAGGCGCTGGAAGCTCTCCAGTCTCTGCTCGTACAGAAGGAGGGGCAGGCCGTGGTGCGAGGCCTTGCAGGGCCACGTGTCACGATGCTCGCCAGGGGGGTGGGGGTGGGTTGGCAGGCTGCGTTACAGAGCCTAGAATGGCTCCGCTCGTGTTGCTCGCCTGGGGGGGGGGGAGTGGGGAGAAACTGGTTCTCTGCCATGCTGTCGCTGGACTGCTGGGGGGTGGGGGGGTTTGGCGGGCCACGATTACAGCACCCTGTCGGGGCCGTCTCGTGTCACCGCTGCCATCTGTACAGCGAAGGGGCAGGCGGGGGTGCTGTACAGATGGACAGATGTTTGAGGGGGAAGTGGGGTTTGGCAGGCCACGACACAGTTGCACAGAGCCGTCTTGTGTTCCGCCTGTGGCCTTCTGGATGGTTGGGGATGGGGCGTGGGGTGATTCCCGCTGCTCGGGCCGCTGGCGACGTGGGCCCAGAGTTATACACACCAGGCCAGTTACTGTTAAACCACTGTGCGCGGGGGTGTGGCATTGAGGGGGGGACGAAAAATTTGTGTACACAAGTTTTCACATTTTTTGGCTCACTGGGGTGAATTAAACTGTTGCGTATGATTAAGGGGGTTGTTGGAGGGGGGGGGGGGAGAGGGAGGGTACCACACGCACTCACAACTAGAAACTTGAACACAAAGCACTTTTGCCAGGAACCTCCTTTACACACCCGGCCGGTTACCATTAAACCACTCTGCGGGGTGGAGTTGGGGGGGGGGGGGAATTGCTGGTTTCTGTGCTCGGGGTGTCTTTGCGCGGTCGCCGCTTGGTTTTTGGCGACGCGTTGGCGTTTGTGTTACGTGACTATCACCTGGGCCGGCGAGGGCGGTCCTGCAGGTGATATGTCGTGAATGAGGGGACACGACTGTTCAGAATAGGCTCTCCCATGGCACGCACAAATTGATTGTGGGGTCCGGGGAGAGAGCGGGTGAAGATGTGTACTTGTTTAGTGATTATTTCGGCTAATGGAGAGATCCCTGCTTCACGAGCTAGGACGTCGGGGGGTGTTGCGGGCCCGGCCAAGCACAAGTCGCAGGGCTCTATGGTACTCGGAAAACACAAGTCTGTGGCTGGTTTTCTTTGCGTGGCACCAGATCGGGGCTGCGTATGATATGATTGCGAAAACATAGGCGCGTAACAACAGTAGTCCGGTGGCCTGGTCGAGGGGGGACGCAGGTCGTAGCACTTTAGCTAGGGAAAAAAGTACTACTGTAGGCAGTATATGAGAGTTTTGTATCAAGTGTGACACCGAGGTATTTGACTTCGTTCAGCTATGGGATTACACTATTGTCAAGGCATAGATGGGCGGGATGGTTTTCCCGTTTCCTGCTGCAGAGAAGAGCTTGTGTTTTCCCTGTGTTGATGGAGATGCCCTTTGTCATAAAGTACCGCTTTAACTGGCCGAAGGCAACACTCAGTTTGTGGCACAGCTCCGGCTCAGTCTTGGCGGTACAAATTATGGCGGTATCGTCCGCGTAGAGCGTTAGTTTTGCGCCAGTGGGTGACGGAATGTTCCGGAGGATAAGGGTGAAAAGTAGGGGGCTGAGGATCGAGCCCTGAGGGACCCCAGCTTGAATCTCCCTGGGGGCTGACGAGTCCTCCACTTGCAGGCGAAAAGTCCGGCTTACAAAGAAGGACCGGAGCACTCGCTACAGGGAGGTGGGGACTTCCATGGCCAGTAGTTCTGCCACCAGGAAGTCGTGCCGCACAGAGTCGAAGGCCCTCGCCAGGTCGATGAGGACCAGCCCTCCTATCTTCTTCTTGGCGAAGCCCTGCTTTAGTATTTGCATCGCAGTAGTTGTTTATTGTCGGCATGTCGGCTCAGGCGGCAGAAAATTAGCCGCTCGCATACTTTTGAGAAGCATCTCAGTAGTGTGATCGGCCTGTATTAGCTGGTTGATCGGGGGGTGGTGAGGCCCTGGATTATGGTGGCTTCCTTCCAGCTGGCAGGGAAGTGGCCAAGCAAGAATATTGCATTAATCACCCTGGCTAGGAGAATGGTGGCTTTAAATGGGAGGTTGCTGAGGACTATGTTGGGGATTTTGTCGGGGCCGGCGGCGGTTTTCTTCTTCAGGCGTGCCAGTATCTTGCCCAGTTCCCTGGGTGACGTGAGGGAAACATCGGGCCGCTCTGGCAGCGGCGGGAGTGCTTCTTTGCTGGCTGAGAACCTGTTTTCCGCATCACTATCGCTCGAGTCCGAGAGCTCCGCGCATCCTCTTCCGGGAGTGAATGTCGCGGCCAAACTTCTGGCTATCGCCTCTGCCCTCTCCTCGGCAGAGTGCGGGAGCACTCAACCAGACCGAAGGGGGGGGGGGGGATGGTCGTGCGTTTGTCACGCAGGCGACGCACACAGGACTAGACACGATCCTGGTTGTGGGTGATCGCGCGCAGCTTGGCGATTCTTTGCCTGTCTGCCACTCCCTGTATTTATGCCTGCAGGCGCTGCGGAGTACCCGGTAGAGGGCGTCGTAAACGGGGGTGGCGTGTGGTCTGCCATTGACGCCTGGCCCGGTTTCTGATGCCGAACAGGGCGGCGTCATAAACGGGGTGGCGGGTGGTCTGCCATTGACGTCTGGCCCGGTTTCTGATGCCGAACAGGGCAGCCAACTGTGGTGGAAGTCGGGCCTTTTCTGCTCGTGGGCGCTTGGTGGGAATGGCGGCCTCACTAGCGGACCTGTTAAGTTAAGTGAGGGCGATGACAGCTCTGTCAACATCGGCAGGCGTGGGAAACCGGGTTGACAGGTCGATGCCCTCGTTTACGACAGTCTTAAAGAGGCGCCATTCAGCTCTTGCAAAGTCAGGTCGCGGTTTCAGTTCTTGGTGGATGGGGAGGCACTCGAACTCGCCAGTGACGGGCAAGTGGTCCGATGTGCCCATGTGGTGGACGCGGACGTTGCTGAGGGGAATGTTTTGGGGGCAAATGAAGAAATCCAGCACTTGGGGAAGTCTGTTTCGGGCGTCGGGGTGATGAGTGGGGTGGTAGATGGTGAGGATATTTGTGGTGATTTAGCGGCGAAGTTGTGGGCCGCGCCTGTTGGCAGTAGGGCAGTCCCAGTGGTGGTGAGAGGCATTGAAGTCCCCGCCCAGGATGATGTTGTGGTCTATGGCATTGAGGGCTTGTAAGTCTTGCTGGGGGAGGCGGCGATCTTGGACGATGTAGACGCTAATTATGGTAATGGGGTTGATTTCTCCCACCAGGGTGATAGCTACCGCCTCTGTTCGCTCAGCTCTGATGGCATAGGTGGTCTCGTACAGCAATGGCCACCCCGCCCCCAGCTCTGTTTGGCCGATGACGGTAAATGATGTAGCCAGGAATCGAAAAGGGGACATATGGGTCCAGCCAGGTTTCTGTCACTTGCAAAATGTCCGTGTGTTGTGAGACGAGGAGGTGGAGGATTTCGCATTCTTTGTGACGCAGGGATCTGCAGTTCCATGAAGCCAGCCTAAGGCGTGTTGTTATTGAAGGCTACACAGACTGCCTCCAGGAGGATCTCCATTTTTTGGATGGGATCTGTGGCCTGTTGGAGGCATGCACAGGTACTTTTAATTTGAGGCATACAGTCCTTAAAAATGTAAAATATTTCCCGCACCTCCGCGAGGAAGGACAGGGGAGACGAGTCGCTCGGCCCGCCAGCCTGTCCTGGGGCTGTGGGGTGGGTTGGGCCGCAGGATGCAGGCGGCTCGAATAACTGCGAAGCAGGGGGGGAGGGGCGGCGGAGGCCGTGTTTCCTCCCTTGGCTCGGGTGGCTGTCTGCGCCGGCGCGGCGTTGCCAGCTTGCTGCGGCGTTGCCAGCTTGCTGCGGCGTTGCCGGATTTCGCGCCAGGCACCTCTGCGCGCTGACTGCGGGGAAATGTGCAGCGGCTGGGTTGTAGCCTCTTGCAGGCGCGCGATTCGCGGCATTTCTCGACTGCTGCCATTGCTGGTATGCAATTCGCTTGGGACAATGTTCGTACCTGCACAGAAGATGCAGGGGCAGGTTGTAGGATGCGGGCTTGTGAATCAAAGCAGCATGATGTACTGACAAATGGCTTGGCGAAATCGATCATGACGAGCGTGGTGTGTCAGTGTGTATTGAAGGCTTTCGTGATCTGGTCAACTACACGTGCGACGGCATGAGTGGTCAAATGCCGGTAGTGGAATCCATACAGGTGATGTGGTAGGATGCAGAAAGTTTCGGCATGATGGCGAAGGCGAGTGAGAACAGCATCGGCGATTTTGGATAGGGCCGGCAGTAGTGCTATGGGTCGATATGATGATAAGAGATGGGCAGGAGCGGCAGGTTTCGGGATGGGAACTACAATGGCGTGTTTCCAGGCAATTGGATAATACCCAATCCGGAGCATGGCGTTGATGTTGGTGATATGTATTACAGCTTTTCTGGAGAGGGCACGGAGCATCTTGCATGGGAGGATGTCATGACCTGCAGCAGCCTGCGCATTTACCGCAGCAATGAATCCGCTGATTTCTTTAGGCGAGACCAGAAGTGTGCTGGAAATGGGTTCATCAGCGGTGCCAGGAGGAGTGTACGCGGCAGCAGCAAACGGAGCGGCAGGTCTGCGTGTGCGGCGCCGAGCGGCAACTGCGGTTCAGGAGTGGTGAAGGTCTTTTCAAAGGCAGATGCCAGGGCCTCGGCACGATCAAAGGCAGACTCGTGGACAGTGGGGCCATCATGTAGCGGTGGCATGAATGCAGTCTTGCGCTTGAGTGAACGAATGTACTTCCAGACGGTGCCGTTTTGTCTGGTGAGGGCCGATATCTTGTCGAGGTCGCACTGCGTGCGCCAACCTGCTATGGACATCTTGCAGAGACGATAAAGGGCCAGGTACTCTTCTATTCAGCGGAGCGAACGATTGTGCTGCCAGCGGGCACGAGCTGCATTTCTCGATCGGACGAGGCGACGAATCGGTTGCGGAAGTTGTGGTCCCCGCGGCCGGAAGGTATGCCGGGGAATGGCACGAGCGGCAGCAAAGAGAAGTCGTTCCACAAGGAGGTAAATGGCCACATCTATGTCGATTTGAGGCGAATGGGAAGTCCCAAATCAACATGTTGGTCGAGGAGTGTCTTGATGAGTTTCCAGTTTGCCTTGCGGTAGTCCCAGCAGCTCTTCTTGACGACAGAAACTGAGAGGGCGGAAATATATCCAAGTACTGGCAAGTGGTCCGATTCCAACGACTCGCGGATAGTCAAGTAAGAGATGGTGGCCTGCCCTTGTGATAGTGCAATGTCCAGTATGGTAGCACGACTGGTGGATCGGGGCGGTATGAAAGTTGGCGCGAAAGGCGAGTGAACACTGAGTCAATGTGTGTGGGTGAAATGGTATAGTGCTCGACCACGACTAGTGGAGGTGTGGCAGCCCCAAGACTCGTGGCGGCAGTTGAAGTCACCGGCCACAATGATGTCCTCTCCCAGGGCCAGAAGTTTCTTCAGCGACAGGTTCGGGAAGGCGGCATGAGGAGGCAAATATACACAGGCCAGAGTGAGCGGGCGGTGCGCAATGTGAAGAGTGAGGGCGACTGCTTCGAGTCCGGTAAAGGGGACAAATACACTGCAAAAGCAGGAAACAGGCGATACTGAGCAGAAATGTAGTGCACATGAGGCGGAACAATGAATTGGTGAAGAAATACCCGCGAGGGCGTGTTCAGAAGCGAGAGTGAGTGAGAAACTACAAAAATCTAGTGGCACCAGATTTTCCACACTGGGGCGTTTACCATTAAACCGCGTAGTTGGCGAGAGCGAATATTGGTGGCAGGCGCAGTTGTCGCTAGGAGCGAATCGCGGTAGAACGGCATCGCGGAGAGCACGGGCGTAGTTAGTACAGGAAATAGCCGACAGATGGCAGGGAAGTGTTTCGCGCGAGGCGGAGCAGAAATTAAGAGAGAAGTGGCACACAGAGACGCGGCCAAAAAAAGTAAGGGTAGAAAAGCAGTCATATTGAAGAGTTGATGCAGGGGCGTGTAAAATCGTGAAGTGATGGGCTGCAGGGATGCAGCTGAATCCGGAAATAGATACGTGAAGGAACATGTAGAGATCGGCGGCGTGGCGCTTGGAGGCGTAATGTAACCAGCCGCAGGGGTGCAGCTGGTTCCGGGAAGAGGCGCAAGGTGGCAGCGCAGCGCAGGCGTGGTGCTGCCACCTGTCGTGTGTAGCGGAGACTTGATGTTAAGAAGTGGAGGAAGTTTGGAACCTATGCGTTCCCCTAAGCTATCTATACTCACTGTTATTCCTAACTACCTCTTGGACGTTTGTGCTCAATCGCTTACTTCAATCCGTAGAGCTGCGATTGGAGCCCCCAGCCAGGTAAGTAACCTGCGCAGTGTTTCGCTTTTCTATTTCACTTGGAGCTCGGACCACCTTATCAACGTGTTTTGAGGTTATGTACTTCTACCTCCGAAACAGCTCTTTCCCCAGACATAACACTCTTGTGTCAGTTCATTACACATGACAGTACACACCAACAATGCAAATACAATTTCTTCCTACAATTGCCCGTTTCTACTCGCACCTCGTTTCCTTTGTTTCTGTACCCACGGCGACGGTCGACCGCGCAGCGTGCATTGGGTTAACCCGTTTGCCGCGTGGCGGCACTTGGTTACTCCGTTTGCCGCGTGGCGGCACTTGGTTACTCCGTTTGCCGCGTGGCAGCACTCGGGTCGTCGCGTCTGCTTCGGCAAAAAGGCGGGCACCACTGCACAGTCGAGAGGGGAACTTTTTTCCATTAGCAAATTACTTAGGGTGTCACGAAATATCGAGTGCCGTGTCCCACGAGGCGATTTTCGGACGATTCGTGGCTTCAGGCTGCACGACCGTACACTATTTTCACCATTAGTGGTGTTCCGCACATTTTTCCTATATAGTCAGGATTTTCAAAGTTTCAACTGTGTTCTGGTTTCCCTTCAAACGCATAAATCTTTCGCCTTTTATTAAAGATTTCCGTGGAGGGGAACATTTGATGAGTCTTTAAACAATTTTTTGTTGTGCCCAGTGTTTACACTCTGGGCCGGTTACCGTTAAGGCTGTTTAAGGGTAAAAAAAAAAGCCTGAAATTTAATATTTACATTGTCCTGTCTGGAAACCATTGATTAAATAGTATATCTGAAATAACACAATGTAATTAAAATATATATTTATTACTTTTTTTAAATATTTAATCGTTTTGACATTATGTTTCCAAAACGGCAATACCGTCTAGTTTTTAAAGGTGATTTTTTTTATAATTGAAAAAATTGTATTTCAAATAGGCCAAGTAAGTTTTGTGTAGTTTCGAGAAGTCGTTCTCAAGAAAAAAAAATACTTGTTGGCAAATTTTGTATCGAAAATTAGCAACATTAGTAGTACTCTAAAAACAAAATTAGTTTTATCTCTATCGAATATTACATTTTTAACACATAGCAGTATTCTTCCTGATTACAATGATACCAAGTTTATAGCAATGCGAGCTTTCTATTCATTCCGGTGCTGTCCCAAAGCAGCACGTGCCCATCATCTTCTATGACGCGAGAGCTGCCATGGCGAGCGGCCTCTCCGCCGTTGTTACCTACCGGTGAGGTGGCGCTCCTCGCGCCACCTCACCGGTAGGTAACAATGGCGGAGAGGCCGCTCGCCATGGCAGCTCCTCGCGCCACCTCTGGCAACTGCGTGGGGTATTTGAGATGTGTCGGGGGCTCGCTTGCTGTATTTATTTTTCGCGGGCTTTTTGAGGTGCAGTGTTGTGATTGCAGTTGTAGCAAACAGCGGTATAGAAAATTAGGTTTTTCGTTGTCCTCCAGGTGTTTAACGATGTCAAAGGCTCGGCGACGGAAGCAATCACGGCCTTACAAACGGAGTAAAAAATCTAAAATCCAACGAGCTCTCTGGAAGAAAAAGAAATTAGCCGAAAATCAATTAACAAGAAACAATGAAGTTACGAGGTAAGTATTTTTTTTCTTTCAATCGGCTTAAAAATTACTGCATTATATATACATAATGTGTATTTAACGTGAATATTGTCTTCAACGTACTGGTTATGGCTGAGCATTTATCAGTAAAGGTTTTACTACGATAACAAAGGTTAAATACATACTATTTATTCCTTGAATCGGGTAGTTACAATGTTGATAAATATATCTGGATTCAAACTCTTTCGTTTCCCTTATTTCAACAGTGATGTTATTTATTATTGTATTAATATTTTTAACAATTTTATAATTCACCATTTTTAATTGCCTATTTCAGGTAAAAATAGTTTATATAGTTACAGTCTAGACTTTTTATAGTGTTACAGGCTAGGATGAAATTTAATATGAATTGCGATGCAGTAATAATTCTGTTGATGACAAACCATGGACGAAACCGAATTCTCATTTATAGGATGTCTGGATAGATATGTATATCGGTATGCAACGTGATAGCTCTTGAACTGTCTCAAATTTTCATGCAGTAAAAAAATGTAATTACCAGTGTAATAAAGCGTAGCTCTTTGTAAAGCGAATTTAGGACAATCAAAGTGAATAATTCAAGAGTACGTCAGAAATTGTTTTTTTTTTTCATATATTATTTTTTGTAATAATAATGCATCTTAAAATATTGCATACAAATTAATTGTATTGATGCAGAACAGTATTTCTGAGCGAAATTGTATGCATTTGTGTTTAAATAATCATGTGTGGCAGTGATGTTTCTGTTTCATCACAATTTCTTGACTGCGAACAACTTGTTTCTTGCGTTAGATATAACAAATATTAGTTTTTAAATTACTCTTTCCCAGGGAACTGAATACTCCAGCTATCATGTACGGGAGAGTGCGAGAACCGGATGCATTGCTTAGATACAGTGATGTGAAAGGAGTAAAAGTTTACCCGTGTGGCATTTTTATTGGTGCTGAGGAACCCTTTAGCTTATCGCACACTACAGCGCGCCGCGCCGCGTTGTCCTGAAAGATTTCCGGCTCAACACTCGCACACTATAACGTGCTGGGCCGCGCCGCCTTGCGGAAACTGCATCTCGCAAATGAACATGTTCTTCAGAGCGTAGTTTAGTCTAATTCAAACGGAGAAATAGCAAACGTTCCGTTTCAATTTTTGCATACATATCCAAAATATACTGTTGAAACAACTGACGGCATTTTAAAATATAATTGTGCTCGTTCCTCCGAAACATTAAGTGGTATGCGTAATAGTTCATTGAGCTGCAATTTTTATTGATTTCTGCACCATTTACTGGATTTATCATTTTCACATTAAAATTATATCCATCGGCACCATCTCAAAAGATCACTGGATATTGTAAAGCATCGTAACAATGGTGAGTTTCTGCTACGTTTATCAATTGATTATTTCTTCGATGGAGAACAATATCTCTAGGTTGGAACTGATCTCCGACTATGACAATTGCTACTTCGTCTATAGTTGGAGCATTATATTTCCGGACATGTTCTCCAGCGGGAGTTTTGTCTGCGTGAATAATAATTTTGTGGATATCTAATGGAATCATATCAATTGCTGTTTTGAACAAACGCACCAAATTGTTCCTTTCGTGAAGAAGCTCCTGCAGTTGCGAAATAATGGATTTTCTTAGCGAGGTATGTATTCCACAACGTACATCTACTTCATCTCTATCATCACCAATGAAGTACATTTGTAGGAATTTATGGTCACTATCTGAGAATGGGAGCAGGGAGCCAGCTTTGTGACATATTTGCCCTTTGATTTTAAAAATTGGCATGAATTGAGCAGTCACTTTATCCGCACCAAATTACGTCATTTGGAAGCAAGAATTATATTCCCTGATGTTCGATAGGAAATGCTTCGATACAGCGGTAGATCCAGCAAGTAAAGTTTTCAATGGATCTGGTGGTGCATCAAGTTGAGGCAATTTGATTTTTTTCGCCAGCGCAACACATCCACTTGACGTAGTTTTTTCCATTGCTAAGAGAAATCCTTTGGCATGGAGAAATGTTTCCATAGCAGAAAATGTGTGTTTTTTTGTTTTTATTGGTGAGAAAACACATTAATAAAATGGCGCAGTTACTTTTTCGCAGTCGCGGGTATGTTGCTGACGTGAAAAGTAGATCAAAACAATCCTTGATGCGGGTTGTATATAATGAAAAAATTTCAGCTCGATCGGTGCAGAACTTTTTGAGTTTTTGAAGCGTACACAAACCAACATAACATTTATATATATATATATATATATATATATATATATATACATATATATATATATATATATATATATAGATAGATAGATAGATATATATATATATATATAGATAGATATACACACATACATTTGTGCAAAACTAATTTTTTTTAATCATTTGTCAAAGATGTGAGAATTTGTGCAGTCATATGATGTACAAATTTATGTAAGCGATTTTCAAAATTATGCAACGTTTGTCCACAAAAATATTTTGCTTGATTTTAACCTATGTTTATATTAAAATTTATGATACTTTATTTGAAATAAAAATTTCAAAATAGGTGAGGTATTGTTATTGATAAAGGTATAGTGGCAAAACATATATTTTTTTGTTGACAAGAGTATGCAATTCCGGCATGCGTACATACCACGAAATCCAGTATTAATATAAAATACTAGCTGACCCGGCAGACTTAGTACTGCCTAATTAAATTGAAATAAAGTCCTGTCAAAATGATTTGTAATGTGACATTTTTTTGTTCCTACATATTTTATAGTCGGGGCAAAAAATTCTCCTGAACAGAACCGTCACCCTTGTGATAGGGTGTTGTGAATAAGAAATATAATTAAATAAAACATATAAATAAAAAGATAAAACAAATAAGTAATCTCTTTATTGTTAATCATGTGAAACATAATAATTTTTATTTTCATTGTAGTGCATGATTAGATCGGTAATTAGCTTGGTTTGTAGCATTTCGGGTTCTTCTACCTAAATTGATTCGTCTAATAGGAGGCATATCTATATTAAAGATTATTTTGTCACATGCAATAATTAGCGATCATAGGTAAATAAACACTGCACAAAACACTATATAGGTAAGAATTGGTTTCGTGTATAAGTTGACAAAAGCAAACTCATTAGGGTAGGTAACCTAAAATCCAAGAAAAAAAAACACTGACATTGACAGTTTGTTGTTGTTTCAACTTTTTTTTTAAATTTGATATGTTTTGGAGTCAAATCCTTCAAGCCGTTTTTAAAATAGGGAAAATGAAATAATAAAAACTTAAACTTATGAAATACTTTTGGTAACGCTGGTTTTGTTTGACTGATGTAATGACTTGAAAACTGATGCATTTTAAAGTAAAACAAATGAAATAATATAGCGAAGCCGACCAAATTGAACTATCTGATTTCGGTTTATTAATTTTTTTTTGTTTATCTGTGCTCCAACGCACACTGTTTTGATAGATATGATTGAACTTTGTACAGAGGTAATAAAGTGCAAATTGACTCTTTGACGTTAGGAACATACCTACATTGTTTAAACAAAAATGAGTGCTCGTTTAAGTTAGAAAACATTTGTATGGGAAAAAGAAAAGTGCTGGTTTTAGGGTTTTTTCCGGCAATTATTCGAATTTTTCTCGCCATAAAAACCATCTTTGAACTTCAACGAACGTTTAAAAAAAAAATTGGCCAAATTGGTCCAGGCGTTGTTGAGTTATGCGCTTACCAACACATTTTGCGATTCATTTTTATATTATAGATGAAACTTTATCGAACATTGTTGTTACAGATAAATTGAGTATTAAAAATAGATCGTTGTAAATTACCATGGAAATTTATTTTTACTGAACGTCATTATTTGGAAATATAATGTGTATGCGCACGTTTTGGACTGCCATTTTTATTTATACATATATTCTTTATATATTATACTTTACATTTTTTCTGTGGTGATTTCAAAATTTTATACATTGCAAATCACTACAATGTGCTAAACTCGGCTGTTACTTTTTTTTCTTCTCTGAGTTCTTTTTCTGTAAGCGAAACCGCTGCAGTGTTGTGTGAACGAGATACATTGTTGCAAAATTCCATTCCTGTTACAAGAATTTTTCAAATTACTTTTAAACATTAAAGATTCAATTACTATATTTGCAGTACAGATTATAAACTACTTGGAAGAAACTCTACTTATTTGTATGCATTTTGGTTACAATGGTTTTTTACATTTTTTTTTTACATTAAAGCCGTAACGATTATTATACATTTTTTGGTACAACGTTTTAGACTGATTTTGTTTTCTTAAATTATTTTGAAAGCTTTGTGCCTGTAAGCCAACACTTTAACTGCTGGTGTGAACATTTTATATTGTTATTTTATATACTATGTGTTTGTATATTTTTAATCTGTATAGTTGGTGAAGTTTTGTTCTTATAGTGTGCATGGTCGTATGTGTACTATGTTCATTTTTTTTTTCACCAATTACTCTATTAATTCGTCTATTAGTAGGAAGTAACTAACTATCAGTATTTTGTTTTGGTACCTTCTGGTAGTGTTTATGCATTAAAGTGATTTTATGACAAATAAATTCTACTTCAAATACAAGTTCTAAAACAATTAACATCTTGTATATGTTCGTAAGTTTGTCAGCAGTGAAAATGTATAGTAAACCATGGTCAATCCGCATTAGATAATTTATTTTTAATCAAACCCATTATATTTTCTTTGACTTAATTGTAATCATAGAAATGTATATCATGAAGTTCCAAGTCATAGTCAAACAATAAATGATACGTTTAACATATTTAACAATTTCCACGATTCGGCGAAACATACAGTGAGTAGTGACAATAAACAATTACGCTTCTTTTCGCAGGCAGAAAAATGTATTTTTAGGAATTACTGTATAACTCATTATTATTACTATAATATTAAATTATATTTTCCGAGCAAAAGCAGTTTCTCAATTTATTTAATGTTCACAAATTTACTATATATGTACCTATATGTAAATATGCATGTATATATACTACACACATCATAGATCTATATATAACATATTGATAAACGGTTTTCCATTTGAATTCGAACTAAAATCAAAATATGTAATTTTTTATCTCTTGTTTGTGCCTACTATGCCAGGATAAGAATTTCTTGTGTCATGCTGTTTCTTTTTATTGTTATTTGTTTCGTAGAATAATAAACCAGGAAACAAATAATACTCAATCCGTGTTTTTTAAGCCCTCTTTTGAGCTATGAATTTCGAGGTTTTTGTTCGCTGCACTGAAAAATTGTTTGTAGTTAAAGTATAGGTATCTATGTCAAAATTTAGCAAAGAAATGTTTTTTTTTTTCGTACTGAACTGAAAATCTTGTGAAATATATACAAAAAGAATGTTTTCATAATCAATTGAATCAAAGAAACATTTACTTTTCCGTAGTCTTGTAGTAAATACAACGCAAAGGTATTTATTGTCGACGCACGTGTTATTAAACTAGCAGTACATAGTGCCATTGCATTGGTTGTTGAAATGGACCCAGTAGCTGATAACCTGTCGCAGAAGGGTTTTTTCGGAAGTGTTACGGGATATTTCCAGGATACGTCAAACACTGCAGCGCTGGTTTGCTGCCGATGTCGCACCTGAATAGATACCTTGTTTGTTATTCATAATACACACAGCATATTCATATTTTGTTGGAGTTAAGTGTCGAACGTTTTGTAGAGATAATCAAACCTCAATAGTTATTTTGATTCTGATAAAAATATTTTTGGATTAAAAAAAAAGCACGTGTAAACTAGCTGGACACCATCAGCATTAAAATTTCACGTTCCCATTGGAAGTATAAAATCAATTGCAAGCTAGAAAGGATCAAAACTCAAGCCAGTAGACACACCCTCAGATATCCCAAGGAGAAAGCGGGCACCTAGTTCCGTGGTCTGTGTTCTTCAGGGCCATTTGAATAATGTTTATTCTTAAATATAATGAAACAGTTCAATCTTCCAATCCCCCTTGGACAAGGATAGTATTTTAAAAAAATATTGCAGCAGGTTTTGTCTTGGCTAATAAAATACAATAATGCATATTGGAAAATGTTACGGCTCTCATTCTGCAATATAAATGTATATTGATTTACTGTATTATTAGATGTAGACGATAAGTAAATAAAATTTTTTTGCTTCTATAAATTACATAAGCTTATTTATTGCACAGGCCGAGCGCATGTGGATGAAGCAACATTATAGAAAATCTAGGGAGTATATGCGAAATGGTAGCTGTGGCAGTATGCCATTGTCTGCGGAGCAGGAACACGTGTGACGCCGCGCCGTGCTGGCCTGTGAGCCGGGCAGCGAGGACCGTCCGAGCCAGCGCGACTACCTGCTCTGGCCTTCAAGCAGTTAGGTTTCTCTCCTCTAGAAGTGACACTGTCCATTTTCTTACGCCATTGTTCGGGAGCGGAGCGATACACCCTCCCCTTTTGAAGGCTGTCTCGCCACTGAGTCTTATACAGCGCTGTCAGGGTGCTCGGCCATCAGTTTTCATGCTATTGTGAGTTATGTATTAGTTTGAAGTCATTCTGAAGTAGGGACGATTTTTGGACCTCTTGAACAGCCTTAAACCACTGGGCCCGGTGGTGTGGCGGGGAGAGGGGGAAATATAAAAAATCGAATTTGACCAGTATCATTCATGGAAATTTTTTTTTCTTTTTTCAACTATTACCATGCACAATTACATACCTTGCTTCCACACTATCAAGACGGTGGGGTTGTTCGCCATGGCACCGTAAACTTGAGACCTACGAATGCATTACATACCATACACAGATGAAAAAAAAATTACACTTCACTGTACATAATTCTTAACACTACTTCACAAATACTTAGTAGAAATTTTTCCACCGGGACAGCGCGAACTTAGTCCGACTACCAAAAATTACGCGCCCGAGTTACCCACATTTTGGGTAATCGCAGAGGTCAGCTCAACCGAAGTGCAAGGGAAAAGCCTGTGTTTTTTTTTTTTTTGTGTGTTTTGTGTGTGCATGTTCAGTGAAGACTGTTTTAGGTTATTTCAAAGTGGGTGAGCTATGCCCGCGTGAAGCGCTACTAGCTCGGGATGTCTCGAATAAATTTATTTGCTAGGATTCCTAACTATGTCGGGAGACTCTTAGTCCCGACTTCTAACTTACCATATTTGGGCGGAGACTCTTATGCTTTGCCAAATAGAGTTTGCTCCGGGGGTTCATTTGTGCTTAGGGGAAGGCGCAAGTGGGAAACGGGAGAGCTCCGAGAAAAACCCACAATTTATTGGGAGAAAAAGTGACCAATATGGGAGTTAGCATTCGGCCTAGTGCCATTTATGGGGCGCATTTAAGATGCAGGGAGGAATGCGTGGCCTCATTCTGGCTCTTCCCATCATGGCTGCCTCATTATGGCATTTTCCATGTTTTTGCTCCGGGGACAAGAGCTGCTGCAGGTGGTGTGGCAGCTGGCAGCTGGCGGCAGGCGGCAGCACAGTCGCTGCGGCCGGACGCCCGCTCTCAAGCAGGTGGCGCGTCAGGCGGCGCGTCAGGCGGCGAGGCCGCGAAGCTCTTGGAGTCCGCGCGGCCATCGCTGAATTTTTTTCCCGGAGAGGGAGGGGGGGGGGGGGGCTGGCGGGCCGCGCCTGCAGGGCCGGGTGGTTCCCGGCGCGTTCCTCGCCAGCTCCATGACTTTGAAGGGGGGGAGGGTTGGCGGGGCAAGATTACATCGGCCTTGCGGGGCCGTTTGATGTCACGCCAGCATCTTTACAGTGAAGGGGCAGCGGGAGTGTTGTACAGATGGGGTGGTCGATGAAGGGGGGAGGGCGGGTCGGCGGGCCACGTCACAGCTCCACTGAACGGACACGTGTTCCGCCTGTCGCCTTCAGAACAAGGATGAGGGAGCGGGGGGTGGGGGTTTCCGCTGCTCACGGCGCTGGCGGCGAGGGCCCGGAGATTTTACACACCGGGCCGGTTACCGTTAAACCACTGGGCGCGGGGGTGATGTGGGGAGGGGGGGAAGAAAATTTCGCGCACACGAGTTTCACAAACGAATTTTCGCACTGGGATAAATGAAAATGATGAGAAATGATTAGGGGGCGTGTTGTGGAGGAAGGGGGACACCACACGCACGCATCACTATGGCACGAGTACTTTCACCGGGACTCTTCTTTTACACACCCAGCCGGTTACCATTAAACCAATTGGCACGTTGGTGCAGCGGAGGGGGGGGGGGGGGTCGCTGGCTACGGTGCTCGGAGCATGTCGGCGTCGTCGCCGCGGAGTTTGGCGGAGCGTATATACGTTCACTGTCATGCAACTATCACCTAGGCCGGCGAGGGCGGTCCTGTAGGAGATAGGTCGTGAATGGTCCTCCCCGCCAAAAAATATTCCTTTATTTTAAAAAGAGTATACAAAATTTTTTTCATGAAGGGAAAATCTGACACAATAAACAATATTAACAGATATTTACAATATGATATACATGTCACTAGGCCCCTCCCAACACAAGAGTCCTTGGGGGCTGGTGATTTATGAGCAGTGAGGTGTTTCCTTACATGTGTTGGTGAAGTTGATGATGGGGTGGTGGTGTCGCCAGGCCTGTTTGGCTCGGGGCTGGCCTGTGCAGACGGCAACTGGGATGATATTACGGTGGGGTGGTCATGATAGAGATGCTGGAGAACCGTGAATCATTGGTCCCGCAGCGCATTCTTGTAGAATTGCTGGTCCCCTGGGTTAGCCCCCGACCCTGCCCACTGGGATGTCGTCTTATTCCTCTTCAGAGTCCTCCGCTTCGAGGTGGTCGGTCGTGAAGAGGGGTCATCTGGGGTGTGGTGAGTCGCGTAGGTGGTCCGTCGAAAAGAGCGGTCGTCGTGGGTAAGGTGCAGGAGACAGCGGCTCCGCAAGTTGAAGGATGAGGGGATTGTCGCTGCGTCGGCATCGGCGTAGGAAGTAAGACGTCATGGAGCGAAGGAGAGGGTGAAGGTGGGGCAGGCCGGAGTCTGCCAGGAGAGTCAGCCTGGAGGTGGCGCGGGGGAGTCCGAGAAGGAGACGAATCCCCAGGAAGTAGGTGCGGGTGATGGGGCGAAGATTGAAACAGAATGAATGAACCCACATAGGGGATGCGTAAGTGAAGCGTGGGATGACGTAGGAATGAAATGCGGTGATGCGAACTGGGAGGGGGGTGCCAGATGATGGTCGTAGTACAGGGGCCAGCTGCGCCAAAACCGCCCTGGAGTGAGTCTGCATGGAAGTGAGGTGCGGGAAGAAGGTGAAGGTACTATCCAGGGTCACCCCCAGATAGCAGACCTCAGGCGACCAGGGGATGGCAGTGCTGGAAACTCGTGGGGGATGGTCGTGGCGTGGATGGATGCGGGAGAAACGGATGGACTGAGTCTTTGAGCAGTTAAGCGCGATGCCGTGTGCGAGGAACTGTGTGGTAAGTGAAGTGAGCCCGCGGCTAAGGCGGTCGCCGAGCATCCGCTCGGACACGGAGGAGGCGAGGAGGCAAGTATATCCGCGTACTGAACAAGGTATGTGCCGGGTGGGGGCTGCAGGTCTGCTATGTGAAGCGTGAATAAAAGAGGTGAAAGGATGGCGCTCTGGGGGACACCGGCTTTGATGGGGCGAGGGTCGGAGAGCTCGCCCTCTACTCGCACCCGGAAGGTACAACCCCCCAGGAACTAGCAGAGGAGGTGCACGAGATGAGGTGGAAGGTCGGTGGCGGAGAGACGGTGAATGAGTTGAGAGTGGGGTACGGAGTCAAATGCCCGGGCAAGGTCGAGGAGCACCATGCCCGTGTGTTGGCGCTGTGCGAAACCATGGACAGCCAGCACCTCCACTCGGGCGATGTCGTGGGAGGTGGAGTGGCGTTTGCGGAAGCCGAACTGGTGATGGGGGAGAAGATGTAACAGATTGACGTGGAGGAGAAGGCGTTTGAGGATGGTCCGCTCTGCGACCTTCGAGATGATGGGGAGTAGAGAGATGGGACGGTATGATGATGGGAGGGAAGGGGGCCTCCCAGGTTTGGGAATGGGGGAGACGATGGCCACTTTCCAAGGGGTGGGGAAATGACACAGAAGGAACATCGCATTTACGATGCGGGTGAGGAACACCGTGGTCTTCCGAGGGAAGGCACGGAGGACTGGCGAAGGCAAAAAGTCGGAACCGGGGGCAGAAGGGGGCTTGAAACGGAGGAGGAGGGTGCGCACCTCCGACCGCGTGGCGAGAGGGAACGGCAGAGTGTCCGGAAGAGTAGGGAGGGTGACGTGGTGGGTGGGGGGGAGGTGCAGTCCTCGTCGTCCGAAGACTCGGTGGATTGGGTGGGGGGGTCAGCGGAGGCAAACGTGGTCGCGAGGTAGGGAGCGACCGCCTCCGATCGCTCAGGGGCCGTATCCGCCACCCTGGCCGGGTGGGTGAGTGGGGGAATGGTGGTGGGGACCGATCGGAGGCGCCGGACGTAGGTCCACAGGGAGCGTGCAGCAGAGGCGAGGAAGCCGAGACGTTGGGTCTCCAATTGGGCCTTCCACGCCGCGACCATCCGGTGGCACCGGCCCCGCAGCAGGAGGAACACCATCCGTGTCAACAGGTACCGGTTGGCCTGCCACAGGCCACGGAAGCGGTTGCGCAGGACCACGGCGTCGGGCAGGTAGGGCGGGAAGGGGGTGATGCTGGGACATGGACATGATATTTAGCTGTACATTAAAACTTCCAGACTGCAAGACGTAAGTATTGATCCTTCCCAGCACCTGGTGCTGGGAGATGGAACTACTTCGTCCCTCTCTCCAGTGACCTCAGGACTCGCGAACAGTTCCGCGCGCACAGAGCACCGAGTTCCAGAACTGGCAGCCAGGTCCGCGCTAGGAGCGGGCGATGACGCTCTCCCCCTCTGCTTCACCCCCGGTCCCAGCGGTTTAACGGTAACCGCCGGAGTGTGTAAAACTCCGCACGGCGACTCCCCCGCCCCGCCTCATCCCCGGTCCCAGCGGTTTAACGGTAACCGCCGGAGTGTGTAAAACTCCGCGCGGTGACTCCCCCGCCCCGCCTCACCCGCGCCCACTGGTTTAACGGTAACCACTGGAGTGTAAATTCGCGCGCGCGCTCCTGGACGCAGGAAACGACCCTCTACCGCCCAGACTGAATAGGGCACGCAGTGTGGCCAGGCGTGGCAATACGCGGCGACCAGCGCTAGTCAATAAGATTAAAAACAGTAATGAAACAATTCGCGACAAAAAAAAGGCCACAGGGTAAGACTTCCTCCCCGTCCCAAATAAAAACGCCTACCAAGGCCAGCAAGCTCTCACTGCCTGTGACTCCGCCGGGAACATTGAAAGCTCCAGCAAAAATTAGTTTAAAAACTTATTCAGCTCAGCATGCGCTCATAGCGACTTAACGCCTTGACAGCTTCAAGGCGCTGTCCCCAGAGCAGAAAATGCGGGCCTTGGGCTTAGCCCCGCAAACCTTAAACGAGCCCCAAACCCAATCCTCGTCTAACCAGGCCTCCGGCAGTACGCAGTCAAAACAAATAGGCCAAACGACATTTTATGCGGCCCCACAGCTCCCGTCCTCCCTCGATCAGGACATGTCAGATGACGCTCGCAGTTCAATCGCGCCATCAATCCCATTGACAAACAGGTTCGACTCTGTCGAACCTAGGGGACCAAGACACAGACACAGGAATGGACACGGACGACTTCCAGCCTGTCAAAACTGGCCGGAAACGAGCCCGCCACTCACGACCCGGGAGTGGGACTCCTGCCACCCCGAGTCAATTCACCGCGCAGACAAACGCCGCTGTGTCTCTGGCACAGAGCGCCGCCCCAACAGAACGCACTCCACAGACTCCGGGCATTTACAGTGACGTGGAAATCTCCACAGGAAAACTGCATGAGATGAAAACTCACTTCGGCGATTTCCGGGTGAAGTTGGCCGGCCGCCAAACGACCTTCCCGGCATCCTGCACCCAACACCCCATCACTACTGGAGCATCTGATTGCCATTAATGCCCAGCCATTCACCCGCCCCTTCCCGGGGGAAAGAAACGGAAATGTGGTCATCTCGAACCTGCCCTCCGACATGCCCACTGAGGAAGTAAAGGCCGAGTTACAGCTGCTCGGCTTTACTGTCCGTCGTGTGCGCCAAATTGAGCGCAGAGGAAACGAGCCCCGAAAATTCAGGCACTATCACGTCACCCTGGAAGGGACGGCACAGACAGGCGAACTACTCAAGCTCCACTACCTAGGAATGTATGTGGTCAGCGCGGCCAAACGCAAGCCCAGAGGCCCCCAACAATGCCGCAGATGCCAGGCATATAATCACAATGCTGGGGACTGCCACAGGACGCCCGCATGTTTAGAGTGCGCGGGCAAGCACTGGTCACACGAATGCCCAGTTGACCAGTCTGTGCCCCCCACCTGCCCCAACTGTGCCCCCCACCTGCCCCAACTGTGATGGCCCCCACCTGGGCGGGAACGAACAGTGTCCCAAGCGAATTGCCTACCAGCAATGGCAGCAATCGCGAAATGCCACGAATTACGCGCCTGCAAAAGGCTACGCCCCAGCCGCTGAACACTTCCTTGCAGCCAGTGCACAGAGGCGCCCAGCGCGAAATCTGACAACGCTGCAACAAGCTGGCAACGCCGCGCCGGCGCAGACAGCCACACGAGACGCGAGAGACAACGCGGCCCCTGCCGCCCCTCCACCCCTGCTTCTCAGTTATGTGAGCCGCCTGCATCCTGCGGCCCAACCCACCCCCCAGCCCCCTGGAGGACAGGCTGGCTGGCTGAGTGACTCGTCTCCCCTGTCCTTCCTTGCGGAGGTGAGGGAAATATTTTACATTTTCAAAGACTTCATGCCTTTGATCAAGAGTACCTGTGCGCGCCTCAGACAGGCCACACACCCAATGCAAAAGATGGAGATCCTCCTGGAGGCAGTCTGTGTGGCCTTCAATGACAGCGTGCCTTAGGCTGGCCACATGGAACTGCCGGTCCCTGCGTCACAAAGAAGACGAAGTCCTCCACCTCCTCGTCACACAACAAACGGACATATTACTAGTGACTGAAACCTGGCTAGACCCATCAATTCCCTTTATGATACCAGGCTACACAATTTACCGTCGTGATCGGCCAAACATAGTTGGGGACGATGTGGCCATTGCTGTGCGAGACCACCTGCGCCACCAGAGCTGTGCCCTCCCCCCCCCCCCCCTCGACCACACAGAGGCGGTGTCTATCACCCTGGCGGGAGAAATCAACCCCATCATAGTTTGTGTGTACATCGTCCCAGATTGCCGCCTCCCCCAGCAAGATTTACAAGCACTCAACGCCGAATACCATAACATCATCCTGGGTGGGGACTTAAACGCCTCCCACCCACACTGGGCCTGCCCTACTGCCAACAGGCGCGGCCCGCAACTTCGCCGTTACATCACCTCGCCGTTACATCACCTCGCCATTCACCACCCCACATACCACCCCGATGCCCGAAAAAGACTTCCCCCTATCGGCTCGGTTTCCCACACCTGCCGATGTTGACAGAGCTGTGACCGCCCTAACAGAACTCATTAGGCCTGCCAGTGAGGCCGCCATACCCACTAAGTGCCCACAAACAGAAAAGGCCCGACTTACACCACAGTTGGCTGCCCTGTTCAGCATCAGAAACTGGGCTAGGCGACAATGGCAGACCACTCGCCGCCCCGTTTACGACGCCCTCTACAGGGTACTCCGCCGTGTCTGCAGGCATAAATACAGGGAGTTTGCAGACTAGTATCGAGATCGCCACGCTGCGCGCGATCACGCACAACCAGGATTGTGTCTAGTCCTGTGTGCGCCGCCTGTGCGACAAGCGCACTGTCATTCCCCCCCTGCAGGCCGGCGGAGTGCTCCAACACACTGCCGAAGAGAGAGCAGAGGTAATAGCCAGAAGTTTAGCCGCGACATTCACTCCGGAAAGAGGATGCACAGAACTATCGGACTCGAGCGACAGTGACGCGGAGAACAGGTTCTCAGCAGGCAAAGTGGCACTCCCGCCGCTGCCTGAGCTGCCCGACGTCCCACTCATGTCACCTAGGGAACTGGGCAAGATTCTGTCACGCCTCAAAAAGAAAACTGCCGCCGGCCCCGACAAAATCCCCAACATCGTCCTCAGCAAGCTCCCATTTAAAGCCACCATTATCCTAGCCAGGGTGATGAACGCAATATTTCTGCTCGGCCACTTCCCGACCAGCTGGAAGGAAGCCACAAATATTCCTGTGCCAAATCCAGGGAATTCCCCGACCTTTCCAGCTCATACAGGCCGATCACGGTACTGAGCTGCATTTCAAAAGTGTGCGAGAGGCTAATTTTCTTCCGCCTCAGCCGACATGCCGATAGTAGGAAACTACTGCCACACCACCAATTCGGGTTCCGGCCAAAGCACTCGATGACCCACGCGATAGCCAGGGCGACACGAATTCTGGAACAGGGCTTCGCTAAGAAGAAAATAGGAGAGCTGGTACTCATCGACCTGGCGCGGGCCTTCGACTCTGTGTGGCACGATTTCCTGGTGGCAGAACTACTGGCCATGGAAGTCCCCACCTCCCTGTTGCGAGTGCTCCGGTCCTTCCTTGTAGGCCGGACTTTTCGCCTGCAAGTGGAGGACTCATCAGTCCCCAGGGAGATTCAGGCGGGGGATCCCCCAGGGCTCGATTCTCAGCCCCCTACTGTTCACCCTGTTCCTCCGGAACATTCCGTCGCTCACCGGCACTAAACTATCGCCCTACGCGGATGATACCGCCATAATTTGCACCGCAAAGACTGAGCCGGAGCTGTGCCACAAACTGAGTGTTGCCATCGGCCAGTTAAAGCGGTTCTTTATGTCAAAGGGCATCTCCATCAACACAGGGAAAACGCAGGCTCTTCTCTGCAGCAGGAAACGGGAAAACTATTCCGCGAATCTGCGCCTTTACAACAGTGACATCCCGTGGCTGACAGAAGTCAGGTACCTCGGTGTCGCTCTCGACACAAAACTCACATACTCAACCCACCTAGAGTCTGTGTGCAGGAGGGCTAGGGCAGTACTTTTCGCCCTAGCTAAAGAGCTGCGACCTGCATCCCCCCTCGACCAGGCCACGAGATTGCTACTGTTGCGAGCATATGTTTTCTCTGTCATCATGTATGCGGCCCCGATTTGGTGCCACGCAAAGAAGACCAGACACAGACCTGTGTTTTCCCTGTACCACAGAGCCCTGCGACTTGTGCTTGGCCGGGCCCGCAACACGCCCCGACTTGTCCTAGCTCGTGATGCAGGGATCTCTCCATTAGCTGACATAATAACGGAAAATGTACGCATCTTTACTCGCACTCTCCCCGGTCACCGCAATCCAGTCGTGCGCGCCCTGGGTGAGCCCATATTGAACTGTCGTGTCCCCCATTCACGACATATCACCTGCAGGACCGCCCTCGCCGGCCCAGGTGATAGTTTCGTGATGTAAAATACATCAACACGACGCCAAACCCAGCTGCAACAGTGTCAATTCACTCCGAGCACCGTAGCCAGCGACTTCCCTCCCCCGCGCCCAGTGGTTTAATGGTAACCGGCCTAGTGTGTAAAAGGTGGGTCCTGGTGAAAGTGCTCAGTGCTCAAGTTTGTTAGTTACGTGTGTGTGTGATATGTCCCCCCCCCGAAACAAGCCCCCTAACCATACGCAACAGTAAATTCACCCCAGTGCGCAAGCAATTGTGAAAACTCTTGTGCGCAAATTTTTTGTCCCCCCCTCCGCACCTCACCCCCGCGCCCAGTGGTTTAACGGTAACCGGCCTGGTGTGTTAAATTCCGGGCCCACGTCGCCAGCGACCCGAGTAGCGGGAATCACCCCCCCCCCCCCTCAACCAACCAGAAGGCCACAGGCGGAACACGAGATGGCTCTGTGCAGCTGTGTCGTGGCCCGCCAACCCCCACTTCCCCCTCAGCGATATCTCCATCTGTACAGCACTCCCGCCTCCCCTTCGCTGTACAGATGGCAGCGGTGACACGAAACGGCCCCGCCGGGGTGCTGTAATTGTGGCCCGCCTACCCCCCCTACAACAGTTAAGCGAAAACATGGCGGAGAACCGGTTTCGCTTCCCCCCCCCCCCCCCCCCCGAGGCGAGCAACGCGAGCGGAGCCATCCCAGGCTCTGTGATGCGGCCCGCCAACACACCCCCACCCACCTGGCGAGCATCGTGACGCGGGGCCCTGCAAGGCCTCGCGCCACGGCTCGCCCCTCCTCCTGTACGAGCGGAAACTGGAGAGCTTCCAGCGTCCGCCACCAGCGAGACCGCAGCGCCACCAATTGGTGCATGGAGCACACGGCAGTGACGTCACCATGAGATGGCCCGCACTCACAGTAAGCGCCACTCCTAACCCGGGAGTATAAATAATGGAAATGATGCCATAATGAGGTATACCAGCAATGGAAAGTGCCAAAATGGGGCCGACCATTCCATTCTGCATCCTCAATGCAACCCCATAAATGGCACTAGGCCAAATGCTTTCCCCAAATTGGTCACTTTTTCCCTTATAAATTGTGGGTTTTTCACGGGGATCCCCCCGGAGCAAACCCTATTTGTGCAAACAAAAGGTTCTCTGTAACTAGCTGGTAAGTTACAAGTCGGGACTAAGAGTCTCCCGACATAATTAGGAAATCCTAGCAAATAAACAATCGAGACTTCCGAGCTAGTAGCGCTTCACGCGGGCATAGCTCTTCCCATACTCTCTTGCAAAACAGTCCTCACCAAACATGCACAACACAATACACCAAAAAAAACACACCCAGGGTGAGGCTCTTCCCTTGCACTTAGGTTGAGCTGACCTATGCGATTACCCTAAATGTGGGTAACTCGGGCGCGTAATTTTTGGTAGTCGGGACAATGTTCGCGCTGTCCCGATGTGAGGTGGTCGGTCATGGTGGGGGTGGTAGCGGGAGAAGAGGATGGCGTCCGTTTTGGTGGGATTGAGTCCGATGCCGTGTGCTTGGAACTGGGTTGAGAGGGAGGTGAGACCTGGGCTCAGACGGTTGCCGAGCATTTGTTCTGAAATGGAGGATGCCAGTATGCAGGTGTCGTCTGCATACTGGACCAGGTAGGTGCCTGGGGGAGAGGTGGGGTCGGCGATGTGGAGGGTGAAAAGAAGGGGGCTCAGGATGGCTCCTTGGGGGAAAATCGGCTTGAATGGGTCGTGGTTGGGAGAGTTGGCCCTCTACTCGGACCTGGAAGGAGCGGTCCTCCAGGAAGGAGCAGAGGAGTCGGATCAGGTGTGGGGGGATGTTGGTGGCAGAGAGTCGGTGGATCAACTGGGCATGTGGGACCGAATCAAATGCTTTGGCGAGGTCCAGGAGCACCATGCCCGTGTGTTGCCGCCTGGAGAATCCTTGGACCAACAGTAGCTCCACCCAGGTGATGGCGTGGGAGGTGGAGTGGTGTGGGCGGAAGCCAAACTGGTGATTTGGGAGGAGGTGGTGGTCATTGATGATGGGGAGGAGGCGTTGAAGAATAGCCTTCTCAGCCACTTTGGAGAGGATGGGAAGGAGGGAGATGGGTCGGTAGGAGGAGGGGAGGGCGGGTGGTTTGGCTGGTTTGAAGATGGGGCAGATGATGGCATTCTTTCATGAGGATGGGAAGTAGCAGAGGAGGAACATGGCATTGATGATTTTGGTGAGGAGGACTAGGGCTGATCAGGGACCTGGTGGCCTGCCAGCGCGCGCGGAAGCGGTTCCTCAGGGACAAGGCCTCATGTATGTGAGTGGGGAAGGGGGTGACGAGGGATCGGGGGGGGGGGGGAGCCATGGTGATGTGGGAGTGGGCAGCTGCCGAAATGGCCTGGGTGAGTGTGGTGGTGTGAGCGTGAACATTGGCAGGGCAGTTGAAGGAGACTGTTAGGTCAAGAGAGTGGGAGAGGGTGGTACGAAAGGCTTGCCAGTCAGCCTTTGGGAAGTTGAATCGGGGGAGGTGGGGGTCAGTGTGGGGGAGATAGGGGAGAGAGCTAATGACTGGGATGTGGTCTGAGGTGCCGGAGGTGAGGGTGCGGAGATCAGTAATGATGGGGAGGTGTGATGAGAGAGCGAAATCTATGACTCTTGGGTGCCGGTTCTGTTGGGCCGGGTAGCAGTGCCAGCCCTCCGCCCCTTCCATCACGGTCGGAGCGGTGGGTGGCATAGCTGGGAATCTGGAGTTGGTCGGTGGGGGAGAGCCAGGTTTCTGATAGGAATACGGCATCGTGGGAGTGGTAATGGAGCAGGTGAAGGAGGTCGGGGAGCTTGTAGAGTAGGGAGAAGGAGTTCCAAATAAGACGTTTAAGGGGAGGGTGTGGGTTCATCAAAGGACAGGATGGCTTGGATGAGGACTTCTATTTATTCAGCGGGAGTACGGGCATGGGAGAGTTCAGTCATGGTGCGTCGGTTGATAGGGAAGTAAGTACGGAGTAGGTTGAGGATGTCTCTGATGGTGTCATCAAGTGAGGTGGTGTCAGGTGCGGTAGTGGGTGGTGGATTGAGCAGGGGGGTGGGTAGGGTAGAGGTGGAGCATTGTGTCCATGCATTGCCTTTCATGGCAGGGAAGGTGCGGTGGGAGGTGATGTCAGGTGGTGGAGCAGTGGCAGGTTGGCGTGTGGGTTGGCTTTTCTGGTAGGCGATCAGGTTGGGGCATTCAGGGGAGGTGGCTATGTGGGGACCCTCGCAGAGGCAGCACTTCCTCTTCTCGGGGCTGGTGGTGCAGTCTTTGGACCAGTGTTCCCCGTCGCATTTGAAGCACAGGAGTTGCCGATCGCATCTGGTGGAGGGGTGGGCGGGCATCTGGCAGCGGTAACACTGCGGGGAGCTTCTCCAGTGGTGTTTGTGGTGACTAGGTAGGGTTTTGTGTCCGCATCAGCCGGCATACGCAGCGGTATGACGGATGACACTTCGTGTATCAGCTGTTCTTTAACTTCATCGGCAGTGGTGGAGAGGGGAAGGCATTTTATTACCACCCTGTCAGCTTTCTCTTCAGGTCGGAGGTTGGTGAAGTGCTGGTAGCCCAGTGCGTCCAGCTTCTGGTACAGATAAATATGATCTCGAGTATTGTTTGTGTAAAATGATGTTTTGTCCTTTACATTGGAGAGGTTGATAGGGCAGGTAAGTTCCTTCTGTAGGCTGGCTACCGTGAGGAACGGCCGAGCCGAGGGAGCGATGATGCAGGAGATGGGTGGCATGCTTGAGTTGGTTGGGTGTGAGGGGGGTAGGAGGGGGGGGCAGGAGTCTTTAAGAGGCCGTGTCAGTAAATGTTTATTTCCAATATTCTGCTCTAGAAGTTCTCTCTTTTAACAGTGAGATTTAGTGGCTTTTTCAACCGAAGGAACTGTAGCCGCAGCGCGTGATAAAGCTACTATACCCTTATCACAGGATTAGTGGGAAGGTTGACAGCTCGAGTTTACTCGACGAAAAATGTATCTGGTTCCTCGACAATCTGAGAGGATGACAATCTGACCGGCGGCTCACTAGGAAATTGCAGATGCAGGGATTCAGAATCAAGAAACCTCACTTTAACAAATGTAGTATGAGTCGTATCTAAAACTAAAACTAAAAATTTTAATACTTTAAACGTATCGGAATACAATTAATCTTCAAACATGTGGTAATTATTCTTTATCTGGATGTAATAGTCCGTGAAAAATAATGTTAGTTGACATTAAAAAGTATACGAAATTCATCATGTAACGTTTTAAAAGGATAATAACATAAATGCATATGCTTAGATATTGCATATGCATCACACACAATCTAAATACAATCTCACTTAAGTCAGACTACCTAATTTTTTACAATGCACCATCATACAGTTTAACAGAGGTAGGTGAACCTCTTATCGACGTTGTTTCAAAGAATTTAAATTTACAAATATTACTATTTATCTTAATACGATATGTAGCCTACCTTTATGAATACGAACATACAAAAAAAATATTGAATTTATCACATTACACAAGACTAAAACATTAACAAAACTTAATTTTATACATTGCTGTAGCATATTAGAAGACGAAATAACTCACAAGACTAACATTAAGAGGGCTGCATTACAAATTTACTTTACAGAGAAGAAAATATCCTTTCAGGATATTTCATTACCTCATTGATTACATAATACTGCCGTTGATGTGATCGTAGATATAAAGTATTTAAAAAATATATTCCATTATGTTTATGTAAATATTTTGAAAACGTTATTGCTTAAAGATGCTCATTATTTAAATAATAACGAATCTTTTACTTTTATGTACTGAACAAACAAAATACTTATAAGTTAATAAGAATAAGCTTAGTTGAGTAACATCTTCAATTTGTATTGAATTCAATGTACATATCGAAAATCATGTAAAATGAATGCAACAGATTGAATTCAATAAATATTTGATCTTGTGAAACGGCCATAATATTGATGTAGATTAGGGACCGGAAAAATTCGCGGTTTCGACGGCCTTCAGGATAGACTGCACATTCCCCTGTACACTCGAGCAAATAACGGCAGTTCATTTGCTGCTGACTTGTTAGTCGTCTCAGCTTGTTTGTCTGTGATTCGATCCTTCTTTGGTTGGTGTTTTATAATTGGTTGAGATTCGTCCAGATGAACAGTAAGCCAATAGCAAAATCATCTAAAAGGTATATGTATTTGACTTCTAGCCTATCGCCGAATGAATCCGCGAATTTTTCCGGTCTCTATTAATTATAGATGCTCACATGCATCGTGAGAGTCCGTATAAAGCCTATTACAATTCTATAAGTATACATTAAAATGCTTTTAAAATATACATGTGTAATATAATTAAAACTTGTTTAAGTAAGATCATCACAAAAAAAATGAAAATCCTTCAACAGTAAGTGATGTTTTATAAGATTTTAACAAAACACATCTTACAATAAGAGAATACTAATCATACCACATAATTCAACACAAAATATACATTCCAGTAGGCGCTACGTAAAAACAACTTCTATTTTTATGCTGATTACTCTGCATTGTTTTATATATATATCATTATTTCTAACTTTTAATATTCTCTACACATTAACTGAAATTACTTATTTACAGAGTCTTAGCTAATGTTGGTCTGTACCACATACAGTTCGTACGATATCTCTACGCAAAACACATACAGTTCATTATTAGTAATATCAATTATATTTCATGAACATAATGAAATTAGTATAGGCCCTAGGTTGTTCACTGTTAATTGAGTACTTCTGAAGTATTTTCATTGTGAGTTAACATACATACCAAATGCCATTCTTCCAGTAAAGTTACAAAGAAGACAACAAGATAATATAAATATGTATGTAGTACCATATTTTAAACTCCTATTAAATGAATAATAACTCAATCTCTATTCTGGACTATTAAGTAATAATTTTTATTACTGTTATTTATAACTTAAATAAAATGACAACTAACAAATTTGTAAAAAATAGAATTATGTGCGATATAGTGTGACATTTGTACTTGGACGGCAAACGAATATAATAAAATGTCTATGACAATGTTAACTTTACTCATTATTATGGAAAGAAACAAAATGGGCAGATAAGCATATTCTACGCTGACATTTAAAAATGCTCAATTCAAAATGAACATTCCCTAGCAAGAAAATTTATTTTATATCACCACAAAAAATCAAACTGCGGCGTCATTTTCCCGATGACAAACAAAAAAGTTGTATGGTCGCGAATAATACATTCGTATAGCGTCACATCAGCGGAATATTCCCTTGGCATAAATGTGTGAAGTCTGTGGCACTTATGGAGAAGTAAACCTTAGCTCGAACACAAAAACAAATGAACGAACAGCTTTTTTTTTTTTTGATAAGATGTGCAATCGGAGACCCCTGGGGTGGTTGAAGAGTGTCAGGTCCGTCGCCAGACCAGATAGTAAAAGCTCAGGGGCTGAGGATAGAAAAGGCATATCTCCAAATTATTAAGTATAAATGTTGTCATGTAATTGTTAAAGACTTGATTACACCCAGGTTTATAAACCCATCATGATCATGAAGACACTGATCGGAAGGTAATGTGCAATACATTTCAATGGCGTTTTCAGTTTTTGCTAAATAATTATAAATATAAGCAAAATTTCAATGTATCTGGACAAATCAAAATATTGATAATATTATTTTCATCACAGAAATAATATATGATATGATAACTAAATTTGAAAAAAGCGGTTATGTTAAATGTATTGTATACTTTCAGTAGGCAAAATTTCCGGCCCCTACCTCTTATAGACTTTGAGAAAAACTGCCTTTTAAAATAACATTGATATAGATAGGAGCGCAAATTTGTGACACGGCCTCTTAAGGTGCTCGGTTGTTGGTGATCAGGAGGTATTGTGCGGCGTGGTTTTTGGGCTTGGCGTTGTGGTTTAGGAGGGGGGGCAGAGTTTGATGTGGTTGTTTCCGGTTCCTCGACATCCAGACTGAGGGTGGAGGAAAACCTATTGTTGAGGGTGATGGAGGAGGACTGTGAACGGTTTGATTCTGTTCGGCGACGTTTTGTTGTTATTTTGCTTTTCTTGGGGACAAAGAACCCATCATCCATGTGGACATCAGTTACATTGTCTGGTCTCAGGGGTGGTGTTGCTACATTTTCCATTGGAGCTAGGTGGTCGTGGAGAGTGGTGTGTGGCCCAAGTGGTAGGTCCAGCAGAGAGGGGGGTGGCTGCAGGCTGATGGAAGGAGGGGGTGGGGGAGGTGCTGAGGTAAAACTGAAGATGGGGCTTCCACTGAGGCTTGAGGTGGTGATGGTCGTGGTTGTGAGGGTCGCAGGAAGGGTGGAGGTGGGTATGAGTCCATCTAGTCGTCTCAGTTCCGAGATTTTTACGCAAGCAGACTGCTGTCGTGTGTTTTCTTCAACTGGGGGGAGGGGAAGAGACAGCTCTTCACTTTGTTGCACATTTTTGTTAGCACTCAAGTCACAAATAACATTGGCATTGGCATTGTCTTTATCCGGTTTGCACTAACTGTAAGTCTTTTTTGGTGGAGTCGACGAAATGGATGGGAGAGAGGGGAACTCCTCCCATTCTGGTGTATTGTTCGCCATTTAAAACCAGTATGGCATACGTGGTTTCATGGCTTGATGCAATGGTTCACATAGATAGTCACTATTTTAAGAAATTAAATTAAACACCAAGACACTTATAAAGAAAATCAGGTCCCTGGGGGGTGAAAAAGCACTAATAATATATACATTGAAAAATAAAGGGTGATTAAAGAGTCGTTGGATTAATTACACATTCAAAAAACCATTAAATTAGAGTCAGAATTATAAATCTTATTTAAAGAGAATTTGGGAGTCTCAAAAATGGCCGCCGAGTCCGAAGAGATATTAAACTACCTCTCTATGGTCGGGCCATGTCCGAGTGCAATCTACCCAAATGTTATTTCATGGTTAGAACAAAGCTTTGTTTACACACTGAAAAGTGTTCTGAAAAGTTGTTATATCGGCGAAATTAATGCAGGAATAAACTCACATCCATTTGTTCAGCTGTCGGAGATGTCCTGGATTCATCTCCCACACGATTCACAGCCGATATCGAGCTAATCACACTAAATACCGCGAATCGCGCGCGAGCGAAATTCCAAAGAACATACAATCTTCAGTTTTTTTTTTTTACATTACATAAAAACATACAGAGGCACATGACAAAAACACTGTACAACATGAACACAAAACGGCGATGATGAGGCTGGACCCCGCCAACGCATAGGTTCTTGAAGGCCCGGCTACTTGTTGGGTGGAGGAGGAGGTGAAGGGCTGCTGGGGGTGAAGAGATGAGAGTCCAGGTGCCGCGCAGATTATGGAGGCTGCGCGGAGACACGGCGATGCTGATGATGAGCAGGAGGCGTGGTGATGGAGTTGGCGTGCTATGGTGGTGGGTCCGCGGTGGTCACCGGTGGACGTGGAGGTCTACGTCGTCACCTGCCGGGCCCACCGGCCGCCGGGACGTTAGCGTCGTCGGAGTCGTCGCGTAGGTGATCAGTCGAAAAGAGCGGTCGTCGTGGGTGGGGCGCGGGAGGCAGCGGCTCCGCAAGTCGAAGGATGAGGGGATTGTCGCTGCGTCGGCATCGGCGTAGGAAGTAGGTCGTCATGGAGCGAAGGAGAGGGTGAAGGTGGGGCAGGCCTAGGTCTGCCAAGAGAGTCAGCCTGGAGATGGCGCGGGGGAGTCCGAGGAGGAGACGAATCCCCAGGAAGTAGGTGCGGGTAATGGGGGCGAAGATTGAAACGGGATGAATGAGCCCAGACGGGGCAGCCATAAGTGAAGCGTGGGATGACGTATGAGTGAAATGCGGTGATGCGAACCGGGAGGGGGGTGCCGGATGATGGTCTCAGTACCGGTGCCAGCTGCGCCAAGACCGTCCTGGATTGAGTCTTTATGGAAGCGAGGTGCGGAATGAAGGTGAAGGTACTATCCAGGGTCACCCCCAGATAGTGGACCTCAGGCGACCAGGGGATGGAAGTGCTGGAAAATCGTGGGGGGTGGTCGTGGCATGGGTGGATGCGGGAGAAGAGGATGGACTAAGTCTTTGAGCAGTTCAGCGCGATGCCGTGCGCGAGGAACTGAGTGGTGAGTGATGTGAGCCCGCGGCTCAGGCGGTCGCTGAGCATCCGCTCGGTGACGGAGGAGGCGAGGAGGCAGGTGTCATCGGCGTACTGAACCAGATGAGTGCCGGGCGGTGGTTGCAGGTCTGCGATATGAAGGGTGAATAGTAGTGGTGAAAGGATGGCGCCCTGGGGGGAGTGCTATGATGGGGCGGGGGTCGGAGAGTTCGCCCTTCACCCGAACCCGGAAGGTACGACCCCCCAGGAACGAGCAGAGGAGGCACACGAGATGATGGGAAAGGTCGGTGGCGGAGAGACAGTGAATGAGTTGTGAGTGGGGTACGGAGTCAAATGCCCGGGCGAGGTCCAGGAGCCCATGCCCATGTGTTGGCGCCGTGCGAAGCCTTGGACAGCCAGCACCTCCACTCGGGCGATGGCGTGGGAGGTGGAGTGGTGTTTGGGGAAACCGAACTGGAGATGGGGGAGAAGATGTAACAGATTGACGTGGAGGAGAAGGCTTTTGAGGACGGTCCGCTCTGCGACCTTTGAGAGGATGGGGAGTAGAGGGATGGGACGGTATGACGATGGGAGGAAGAAGGCTTCCCGGGTTTGGGAATGGGGGAGACGATGGCCACTTTCCAAGGGGTGGGGAAATGACACAGAAGGAACATCGCATTCACGATGCGGGTGAGGAAGACCGTGGCCTTCCTAGGAAGGGCACGGAGGACTGGTGAAGGCAGGGAGTCGGAACCGGGGGCAGAAGGGGGCTTGAGACGGAGGAGGAGGGTGCGCACCTCTGACGGCGTGGCGAGAGGGAACGGTAGAGTGTCCGGAAGAGTACGGAGGGTGACGGGGTGGGTGAGGGGGGAGGGGCCGTCCCCGTCGTCCGAAAACTCGGAGGAGAGGGTGGGGGGGTCAGCGGAGGCAAACGTGGTTGCGAGATAGGCGGCGGCAGCCTCCGATCGCTCATGGGCCGTCTCCCCCACCCCGGCCGGGTGGGTGAGTGGGGGAATTGCAGTGGGGACTGATCGGAGGCCCCGAACGTAGGTGCACTGGGAGCCTGAAGCAGTGGCGAGGGAGCCGAGACGCCGGGTCTCCAAATGGGCCTTCCACGCCGCGACCATCCGGCGGCACTGGCCACGCAGCAGGAGGAACACCATCCGTGTCAGCGGGGACCGGTTGGCCTGCCAGAGGCCGCGGATGAGGTTTCGCAGGACAACGGCATCGCGCAGGTAGGGCGGGAAGAGGGTGATGCATGGACTTGGAGTGGCCAGCGGGATGTGAGCAGAGGCGGCCGCAGAGACGGTCCGCGTGAATGATACTACGTTGGCGTCGAGACGGTCGGTGGTGTCGAAGGGGAGGGTGAGGTCAAGAGATGAAGAGAGGGTGGCCTGGAACCCATCCCAGTCGGTGTTACGGAAATCAAAACGGGGGAGGTGGGGGTTGGAATGGGGGTAGAAGTGAAGGGAGCCGAGGACAGGCAGGTGATCCGAGGCCCCGGCGGTGAGCGTGGAGAGGCCAGAGATGATGGGGAGCGGTGTGGTGAGGGCGAGGTCGAGAATGCTAGGATGACGGTTATGCTGAGCGGGGAAGAAAGTGGGGGTTGCGGGGGCGCAGATGGAGAGGTAAATGCAGGAGGAGTTGACAGAGGGAGCGGCCTCGGCGGTTGGCCGCGACGCAGCCTCAGTGGGGATGGGTGGCGTTGAAGTCCCCGGCCAGCACGACTTGGGCATCGAGCCGACCGAGGGCGACAACGGCGGCGGTGGGGAAGGCGAGACCAGAGTCAGGGAGTAGGGCTGTCCGTACAGGCACACGGCCACAGCCTCAGCCGCGGGGGATGCGAGAACGTGTCGGCGGTGGTGGGTGAAGGTATCGCGCACCAGGAGCACCACCCCACCTCCCCGACCATCACGGTCGGAGCTGTGGACGGCATATCCCGCGACGCGGAGGGGAACTGCGGGGGTCAGCCAGGTCTCAGACAGGAACACGTCATCGGGTGAGTGCTCGCTGACGAGATGAAGGAAGTCGAGGAGCTTGGGTAGCAAGGAAAAGACGTTCCAGACTAGGATCTTAAGGGGCGGTGGGGGATCCATCGAAGAGACCCAGAAGCGCCTGGATGAGCACTTCGTATCTCTTCGAAGGGGTCCTGGCATGGGACAGGGCGGTCAGTGTGCGGCGGATGAAGGGGAAGTACTGCCTGAACAGCTAGATGAGGTCGCGTACGATCATGGTGAAAGAAGTTACGTCAGCGTCGGGTCGGTGAGATGAGGGGTCGTGTGGGGCGGATGAGGATGGCCCGTCTCGGGAGGGGAACAAGGTGGCGGCTGCGGATCCGCGCCGGTTCTAGGCGTTGGTTTTGACTGCGGGGAAGGTGCGTGCGTCTGTCAAGGTGGGTGGTTGCGGTCGGGGTGCCGGGGTGGTCTCAGGCTGTGGTCGGGGAGTGTGGCGTTGCAGGTAGGCCTGGTTAACCGGGCAGTCCATGGAAGTGGCGAAGTGCGCCTCGCCGCAGTTGACGCACTTCGGAGTCGTCGAGGTGCACTCGCGGGACTGGTGGGGCCCGGCACACTTGAAACAAGCGACCGGCCTCTCGCAGCGTGTTGATGGGTGGCCAGGATGGGAGCTGCCTCCCCTAGGTGGTGTGTGTTGACGAGGAATGGACAGGTCGTGGCGGTGTCGGTGACGCGGAGTGGAGTGACGGAAGCGACAGGGAGGTCCAGGTCGAGGAGGGCGGCGTGCACCTTCTCGGGGGTGGTGGGGATTGGGAGACGCTTCAGGACGAGTCGGTCCCCCTTCTCGTCCTGTCGCAGGTGAGTGAATGGCTGATGACCGAGCTGGGTGAAGTGGTTGAAGAGGAAAATGTGATCGGAGGCGTTGGAGGTGTATAATGAGGTGCGGCCGTCGACGGAGGTGATGGACAGTTTGCCAGAGGGGAGAGACTGAAATGATTGTGCCAGGGTGATGGGAGCCGGCAGCCGATGGGCGGCATGCGAGGAGGCTTGGTGGTGGTGGTGGTGGCGGTGGTGGTGATGGTGGCGGTGGTGGTGGGTGCGGGGGCGGCAGCAGGTCGGGTGGGTGGCCGGGTGCGGGGTCCAGGTGCAGTAGCGGAGGACGATGGTCGTGGAGTGGGTGGAAGAGAAGCGGCGGTGGCGGTCGGTTGGGGGGCGGGGTTGCGGGTGAAGTGGAAGGAGCAGGGGACGAGTCCCCATCCTCGCCAGCGGAGTCGAGTTCGAGGGCGCCAAACCGGTTGCTGATGGAGGTGTGGTCCTCGGCACGCCCCATCCTCGGTCGCTTCACCGTCTGGCGGGGAAGGCGGAAGCCCGTGTCCATCGGTGCGTCCCGGTCGGCCGCAGGCTCGACTGCGATGATCGGAAGTGAGGGGGAGGGTACAGCGATTGGTGAGGAGATGGGGTGAGAGGCCGAGGCCGTGAAGGTGCAGATGGTCGTGGTTGTCGTCGTGGTGGTGGTCGTGGTTGTAGGAGGCCGCCATGGTGAAGTCCGGGGTGAAGGGGGTGTCAGAGCAGAAGCCAGGAGGCACCATCTGGTGGTGCTTCGACTCCGACACCTTGGTGCAGCACTCCTGGGTGCGGATCCCGGCCTGGCTGGGGGTTGGAGCGGCGAGCATCGCTCTGCTCCAGCATCGTCCGGGGCACCCGTCCGGTCTCGTTGGCCACCAGGAGGCCTGGTGTAGTCTTTCAAGGGCGGCTGGGATCGTCCAGCAAAGTCGCAGTCCCCCAGGGGCGGGTCCTCCCCGGACCCCCCCTCGCCCATGCTGACGAGAAACAATCAAGTAACAGGCCGAGAGACACACCCAAGAGGAAAACCACTCTTCTCGGCCACCTGGTGACGGTCCCAGGAAGCGGCAGCAGCAGTCAGCAGTCAGGTTAAAGTTGGAAGTGAAGGAGTGAATATAAGAAGACTGATTCTGAAGTGAAACTTTCAAAGTAAAATAAATTAATTAAAGCGGAACCCGAGGGTTGAATTTAAGTTCTGCAGAGTCCCCCCGTCAATGCCCGGGGGGGGGGGGGGGGGGTGGACCCTTTTGCTTGCTGCTGATAGTTACCAGGTCTGGATGTGCACCCAGCAGTAAGTCTTCGCCCAGAAACGACTGGTCGGATCTAAAATTGGGCGAGGAAAACTCGAAATAGCTAGGAAGTCCCTGCAAACAACTCCGACTCGCGCCTATGAGCAGTTTGAAGGGAAACCAGAGCACGGTTGAAACTTTGAAAATCCGGACTATATAGGAAAAATGTGCGGACCACCACTAATGGTGAAAATAGTGCACGGTCGTGCAGCCTGAAGCCGCGAATCGTTCGAAAATCGCCTTGTGGGACACGGCACTCGATATTTCGTGAAACCCTAAGTATGTTGCTAATGGAAAAAAGTTCCTCTCTCGACTGTGCCGTGGTGCTGAAGAAGGATCAACTACGCCATTTTCCTGCTTCTTATCGCCCCATTTCGCTCTTGTCAATCCTGTCGAAAGTGGCGGAACAGGTGCTGTTGTCCTGTCTTCGTGTAGCTGTTGACATGTTGAAGTTGCTGCCCGATCACCAATTTGGCTTCAGGAAATTGCACTCGGCCACTCACGCCTTTGCACTCCTCGTTGACAGGATCACGGCGGGCTTCAATAGGTCGGAGCACTCTATGCTGATCTTCCTTGACTTAGCTAAGGCGTTTGATTCCATACAGCATCCGGCACTGCTTCACAAGTTGCGCACTTTTAGGCTGTCCGAACACCTTATTGCCATCCTGCACAGTGCCCTTCAAGCTCGCACGTTTCAGGTGCGTGTCGCCTCGTCTCTTTCCACTACCCGCGACATTACCACTGGTGTTCCTCAGGGGTCCGTGCTGAGTCCCATGTTGTTCGCGCTGTACGTTTCGGACATTCCTGTCGTTCCGAACTCGCAGATCGTGCAGTATGCGGACAACACAACATTGCTTGCCTCCGGTGCTGATGCTTACCTTCTGCGTGCGCGGGCCCAACTCGGACTCAACGTCCTTTAGGATTATTTCTCCCGTTGGGGGGTTTCTGCCAATGCCGCCAAGTCCACGGCCCTGTTCCTTACCAAGCGGCGGAAACGTCCACCCGTGCCCCTCACTCTGCGGCACGCCTATCGCCTGGTCTGACCAGGTGCGCATTCTTGGCTTCCATATTGACCGCATTCTGACCTGGCACAATCACGTTCGTCAGTTGGCTGCTCGGATGCGCACCGCTCCTCGTGCTGTCCTCTCAGTTCTCTTGCCGGTCAGCACCATCGATGTGGACCTTCGTCTTCTCCTCTGGCGCACACTTGCCAACATAAAAAAAGGAATAGAGTTTAGTTCACGGCGTTAACGATTTCTGATGCTATCAAGGTCTCAGTTTGTGATCACTATAGTCACTCTCTTTTCGTTCCATTGAAAACTCAACCCGATGTCTGGTTGTTAATACCAAGTGCGTCGAGGCTTACTTTTTGTCCATGCAGCGTGGTGGATGACAGCCTGGGCTGGGCACTGCTCGAGGCGTTGGTGAATGGGATACTGGCTTCCACTTTGCTGCAGCCCAAGACGCTTGCTCCCGCAAGCCGATGTGCACTCGACCAGCCGCTAGCCCCGCTAGCCAGCCACAGTAGTCAGCTCGTTCACGCCTCCCCATGACGTCACACCGCTCCGCGCGCGGCGCGGTGTTCACTCGTGGAAATCCAAACACAGAGCCGCTAATGTCCATAATTTTTTTAACCATACTTCAAGGCGAGTTTGAGACAAGCGCCAAACTATCTATATCATATAATACAATCTAAACCAAATCAATTAAAAAAGACGTTAATAATACAAAAGACGTTAAAACTACAAATTAATTATAAAAGTTAAACTAATGTTGGCTTAGCAAACGCCTCACGCCTCAGTCGCAGGGGATGTTGGGGTGTTTCGGCGATGGTGGGAGATTCGGGAGTGGAGGAGCAGCGCCATGCCCCCTTCCTCTCCCGTCATGATCTGAGCGGTGGGTGGCGTAGCTGGGGATCTGAAGTTGGTCAGTGGGGGAGAGCCAGGTTTCTGAGAGGAACACATCAGGGGAGTGGGTTTGAAGGAGATGGAGGAGGTCAGGAAGTTAAGGGAGGAGGGAGAAGGTATTCCAGATGAGGATTTTGAGGGGAGGGGTAAGGTTCATTCAAAGAATGAGAGGAGGGCTTGGAGGAGGATTTCAAACTTTTCAGTTTTGGTGGGGGCTTGGGAGAGGGCAGTCATGGTGCAGGGGATGATCGGGAGGTAACTCTTTATCCAGGATATGATGGTGTGGAAGGTGTCGGTGAGGGAGGTGGCATCAGTTGGGGTAGTGGTGGTGGAGAAGTTATTTTGTGGCCAGGGGGTGTTGCTGGGTGGGGGGAGGAGTGTTGTGGTGGTGGTGGGTGCTTGGGTCCAGGCATTTCCCTTGGGGGGAAAGGAACGGGCCTAGTTGTTGGGAGGGGGGTGTGGTGGTGTCAGTGGTGGGGCGGAGTGGGTGGGGTTTCATGTAGGCTATGAGAGTAGGACATTCGGGAGAGGTGGCGATGTGTGCCCCCTTGCAGAGGCAGCATTTTCGTTGTTCTGGGCCGGCGGCGCACTCCCGGGACCAGTGCTCCCTGGCGCACATGAAGCATCGGATGATGCTTGATGATGGCCAAGGAGCTGGCAGTGATAGCACTGCGGAACTCTCCCAGAACCACGGTACACCTCTAGGTTTTTCATTCAGAGGAGTTGGGATGCCTCCCCTGTAGAGTTGGTGGACACCAAGAAGGGCTTGGTGTCCGCGTCCGGACCCATCCGCAGGGGAGTCACCGCTGAGACAGGGTAGCCATCGTAGAACAGTTGGTCTTTCAATTCGTTGGCAGTTGTCGTAAGTGGGAATCGTTTGATGACCACCCTGTCACATCTTTCGTCTTGGCGTCGTCCTGTAAATGGCTGGTAGCCATGTAGTTTGAATGAGTTAAACAGAGTCGTGTGGTCGTGAATGTTGCTAGTGTAAAAGCAAGTCTTGTCCTTGATGCTTATGATGGTGAGGGGGCCAGTCAATTGTTTCTGCAGTCGGGATGCAGTGAGGAACGGTTGAGCGTGGGCGGGAACAATGCAGGAGATGGGTGGCATTTTGGGCTGGGGTGGTGGGGTTGTGGGTTGGGAGAGGGGCAGGGGCTGGGGCGGCAGAGGTGGAGGCCTGTTGGTGGTCCTGTTTGACGGTGCGCTTCCTTTGTAGTTGTGGTGGTGGTGGTTGTGCGTTTGTCGGCGGGAGAGTCGGTGTGTCAGTTTGGTCGTCTGCGTCGATTTGTAGGAAGTCGGCGAAGCGGTTATTGGTGGTGATGGTGGAGGAAATCGAAGATGTAGAGCCCAGGGACTCCTTCCGGGCCCGTTTGGTGGCCTTTTTGGGCTTGATGAATCCGTCCGCCATGGTGATGTCTCTTGGTGGTGGTGGTGGTGGTGGTGATGGTGATTGGCGATCTGGTGTTGTGTGGTGATCTGGTGGTGGTGGCCTGAGAGATAGGTCCAGTAGGGCATGAAAACTCACATTTTTTTGCGTAGCTGTAGTAGGCCTTCAGGTTCCATCGCGGACACAAATCACAGTCGAAAGCGATAAATTACCACAAAAAACCACGATTCGGGCGCGAACGAAATTCCATAGATTTGTAAAAAACGAAAGATTTATGCGTTTGAAGGGAAACCAGAGCACGGTTGAAACTTTGAAAATCCGAACTATATAGGAAAAATGTGCGGACCACCACTAATGGTGAAAATAGTGTACGGTTGTGCAGCCTGAAGCCGCGAATCGTCCAAAAATCGCCTCGTGGGACACGGCACTCGATATTTCGTGAAACTCTAAGTATGTTGCTAATGGAAAAAAGTTCCCCTCTCGACTGTTTTGTGGTGCCCGCCTTTTTGCCGAGGCGGAGGCGACGACCCGAGTGCTGCCACGCGGCAAACGGTGTAACCAAGTGCCGCCACGCGGCAAACGGTGTAACCAAGTGCCGCCACGCGGCAAATGGTGTAAACAAGTGCCGCCACGCGGCAAACGGGGTAACCAATGCACGCTGCGCGGTCGACCGTCGCCGTGGGTACAGAAACAAAGGAAACGAGGTGCGAGTAGAAATGGGCAATTGTAGGAAGAAATTGTATTTGCATTGTTGGTGTGTACTGTCATGTTGTGTGATGAACTGGCACGGGAGTGTTATGTCTGGGGAAAGAGCAGTTTCGGAGGTAGAAGTACATAACCTGAAAACAAGATGAGGTGGTCCAAGCTCCAAGTGAAATAGAAAAGCGAAACACTGCGCAGCATACTTACCTGGCGTAGGGGCTACCCTGATCAAGCAGGGGGTTCCCCCAGGGTGAGTCTCTTCCCTTGCACTTCGGTTGAGCTGACCTCTGCGATTACCCCAAATGTGGGTAACTCGGGCGCAGAGTTTTTGGTAGTCGGGACTGTGTTCGCGCTGTTCCCATGAAAAAATTTCTACTAAGTATTTGTGAAGTAGTGTTAAGAATTATGTACAGTGAAGTGTAAAATTTTTTTTTCATCTGTATGGTATGTAATGCATTCGTGGGTCTCAAGTTTACGGTGCCTTGGCGAACAATCCCACCGTCTTGAAAGTGAGGAAGCAAGGTATGTGATTGTGCTAATAGTTGGAAAAAGAAAAAAAAATTTTCATGAATGATACTTGTCCAATTCGTTTTTTTAGATTTCCCCCTCCCTGCCTCACCCCCGGGCCCAGTGGTTTAACGGTAACCGGTCCAGTGTGTAAACACTGGGCACAACAAAAAATTGTTTAAAGACTCATCAAATGTTCCTCTCCACGGAAATCTTTAGTTTTTTTTTAAATATGGGACCCCCCCAAGGGGTCCACCCCGCCAAAAATGACTCAACTTTATTTGAGCAGCAAGTACAGAACATGAAAGGTTACACTTGATGAGTACAAAAATAAAAACATTAATCATATTCAATACAATATACACTTGGCGAGGCCCCTTTCGACGACTAGGTCCTAGGGGACCTATGATCTGTGTGGTGTGATGCTGTGATGATGATGTGTGGTGATTGTTTCCTTCTTAGGGGGGTGTGAGCAGGCCCTTTTGGCCGAGGCCTGCTCTGCTGGCCAGTGTCCGGATCGGAAGATGAGTTGGGGTCGTCAGGTGGTGATGGGAGGTACCGTGGTGTCCTTAGTCCCGCAGTGCATTGTGTGGGATTGCAGATCCCCGGTGTCATCCGCCGGCCCCTCCGGCGGCATCTTCATCTTCGTCTGCGGAGGCCTCTTCTTGGAAGTGGTCTGTCGTGAAGAGGGGACGTCTGGGGTGTGGAGCATCTGGGGGGGATCGGCGGTGAGTCGGATGAGGGGGTTTGTGCTTGTTTAACATTTGCGAAGGAATTTGGTGGTGGTTTTGCGGATTTTTTCATTGATGTGAGGGAGTTGGGTTTGCTGTAGAAGATTTTGTCGGAGGGTGGCATGGGGCAGTCCAAGGATAAGTCTTGTGCCTAGGAAGTACATTCGGGTGATGGGTCGGAGATTGAAGCGGGAGGAATGGGCCCATGTGGGGCAGGCGTATGTGAGGTGGGGGATGACGTGGGATCGGTAGACGGTGACTCGATTGTGGAGGGAGGTGCCTGAGGTTGGTCGTAGGACTGGGGCAAGTAGCCCCATGACAGCACGGGCTTTTGTTGTGACTGTGTGGAGGTGTGGTAGGAAGGTGAAGGAGGCATCAAGTGTGATGCCCAGGTAGCAGACCATGAGTGATCAGGGGATGGGGTGGTTGAGAATTCTCGGGGGACGGTCTTGGCGCGGGTGGTAGCGGGAGAAGAGGATGGAGTCTGTTTTGGTGTGGTTGATTCCGATGCCGTGAGCCAGGAACTGGGTGTTCAGGGAGGTGAGGCCGCTGCTGAGGCGGTCCCCGAGCACCTGCTCAGAGACGGACGAGGCCAGGAGACAGGTGTCGTCTGCATATTGGACTAGGTAAGTGTCTGGAGGGGGGGTGAGGTCGGCGATGTGGAGGGTGAAGATTAAGGGACTCAGGATGGCTCCTTGGGGGACGCCGGCTTGGATGGGTCGTGGATTGGAGAGGACACCCTCCACTCTCACCTGGAAGGATATAACCTCCAGGAAGGAGGGTCAGGTGAGGGGGGATTTCGGTGGCTGTGAGATGGCGAATGAGTTGGGCGTGCGGGACCGATTCAAAGGCTCGGGCCAGGTTAATGAGCACCATGCCCGTGTGTTGTCTCCTGGCGAAGCCCTGCACCACCAGGAGCTCCACCCGGGCAATGGCGTGGTAGGTGGAATGGTGGGGGCGGAAGCCGAATTGGTGGTTGGGTAGGAGATTGTGGGTTGCGATGGTGGGGAGGAGACGCTGTAGGATGGCCTTTTCAGCGACCTTGGAGAGAATGGGGAGGAGAGATATTGGTCGGTGGGATGAGGGGAGAGTGGGTGGTTTGTTGGGCTTTGGAATGGGACAGACGATGGCTGTTTTCCAGGATGAGGGGACATGGCAGCGTAGGAACATGGAGTTGAGGAGTTTGGTCAGGAAGACGAGAGCTTTCTGTGGAAGTTGGCGCAGGAGGGGTGTGGGGATGGAGTCAGATCCTGGGGCTGCTGTGAGGCGAAAGTGGGTTATGATTGTATTGAGTTCCCTAGGCTTGACCAGGGGGAAGGGTGGGGTATCTGGTAGGATAGGGTGGGTGGTGTGGTTTGAGAGGTGCGGGGCCTCGTCATCAGAGGACAGGGAGGTGTTTGTGGCTGATGCGAAGGTGGTTTGGAGGTAAGCGGCCACCGCCTCGGATCTCTCCTGGGCAGTTTCCGCAACTCCAGTGGCGGTGGTTATGGGTGGGATGGTGGAGAGGGTGGCTTGAGGCGTCTCAGGTATGACCAAAGTGATCCCGTGGTCGCGGAAAGGGAGGCGAGGCGCTGTGTCTCCTGCTGTGATTTCCACCCTGCTGTCAACCGGCGGCACCATCCCCGCAGCAAGAGGTAGACCCTCCTGCTGTACGGGGACCGGTTATCCTGCCAGCGAGCACGGAAGCGGTTTCGGAGGGACAGGGCATCTGATGGTTTTGGGGAAGGGGACCATGAGTGAGCGTGGCGGGACCAGGGGAACGTGGGAGTGGGCCGCGGCAGATATTGCTTGGGTGAGGATGTTGGTGTCGATATCTGCTAAGGAGTTAAAGGGGAGGGTGAGGTCCAGGGAGTCTGAGAGTGTATTCTGGAATGCGAACCAGTCGGCTTTCGGGCCTGTGTGTGGGAGGTAGTAGTGGGAGCCAATGACCGGGATGTGGTCTGAGGTGCCGGGGGTGATGGTGTGTAGGTCTTTGATGAGGGGAAGAGCTGAGGAGAGGGCGAAGTTGATGATGCTGGGGTGTCGGTTTTGTTGTGCAGGGTAAAAGGTGGGGGGGGGGGGAGCATGAAGGGAGAGGTGCAAGGTTCTAAGAAGTTGTCGGAGTGAGCTGACACGCCGGTTGGCGGTCATGCAGCCCCAGAAGGGATGGGTGGCATTGAAGTCCCCGGCGAGCACTTGGACCAGGCGTTTCCCTTTATGGGAGGGAAGGAGTGGGCAGATGAGATGTTGTGTGGTGGAGCAGTTGGGGTGGAAACAGGTGCGTCAGTCGTCTGGCATTGGAAGTGGCGTTTGGAGTATGCAATTAGGTTCGGGCATTCAGGTGAGGTGGCGATGTGAGGGCCCCCGCAGAGGCAGCACTTCCTCTGCTCGGGGCCGGCGTTGCATTCCAGGGACCAGTGTGGCCCCGCGCACTTGAAACAGCACAGGACACGTTCACACCGGAAGGAGGGGTGTCCAGGTGTCTGGCATCGGTAACATTGCGGGACCCTCCCGGACCCACGGCATTTCTACACCCTGACGACCCAGCTGCCAAGGTTGCGCATGCCGAGGAGCTGTGCAGCCTCCCCGGTGTGGTTGGTCGTGACGAGGTACGGCTTACTGTCCGCGTCGGGTGCCATGCGTAGTGGTATTACAGACGACACAGTATAGCCATCATGTTGGAGTTGTTCTTTCACCTCATCAGGTGTGGTGGAGAGAGGCAGGCGTTTTATGACCACCCAGTCGGTTTTTTCTTCGGGGCAGAGGCTGGTGAAGGGCTGGTAGCCCAGTGAGGCAAGTTTCTGGTACAGGTATTGGTGATCAAGAGTTGCTTGTATAGAATGAAGTCTTATCTCTCATCGAAGAGAGGGTGAGGGGTCCAGTGAGCTCTGATTGTAGCTAGGCTACTGTGAGGAATGGTCTTGATGAGGGAGCGACGATGCAGGAGATGGGTGGCATACGGGAATTGGTTGGTTGTGATGGTGGTGGTGGAGGGGCAGGGGTCCTTGAGGAGCTTGGCTGTTGGTGCTTGAGAGGTACTGTGCGGCGTGGTTTGTTGGCTTGGAGTTGGGGCTGAGGAGGGGGAGCAGATGAGTTAAATGTGGTGGTTTCAGGTTCCTCGACATCCAAGCTGAGTGTGGAGGAAAACCTGTTGTTGATAGTGATGGATGATGATTCTGAACTGTTTGATTCAGTGCGGCGACATTTGGTTTTTTTTTTCTTGGGGACAATGAAACCGTCGTTCATGGTGATGTCGGTGGCATTTTCTTGCCCCTGAGGTGGAGTGGCTAATTTTTCCAGTTCGGCCAGGTGGTCATGGAGTGCGGTGAGCGGCCCCAGTGGCAAGTCCATCAGTGAGGGTGGTGGTGTTGGTGGTGGTGGCGGCTGGTGAACTGTGGCAGTGGTGGATGAAAAGCTGAATATGGGGCCACTATTCAGACTGGACGTGGTGATGGTGATGGTTGTTAGTGTTGTCGGTAAGCATGACGTCGGGATGAGGCCGTCGAGTCTGCAAAGTTCCGACACCTTTAAGCACACAGTTTGTTGTTGGGAAGTGATTTCATTCGGCAAGTCAGGGCATGGTTGATTGTCTCCAGAAGCCTGCGTTGTCGGTACATACGTCTTTACGGCGGCGTACACGTGAGTGTCGGCAACGATGGGAATTCTTCCCAGTCGTTACCGTGATTTTCCATGTTGGAAGAAATTTCTAATACCAGTGTTCTAAAAGATACATTGTGCACACTAAAAAAAGATTAAATCCATTAAAAAAAAGATTTAACGATTAATTATCGGCTGATAGTTATTGGAAAACACTGAGAAAATTAAATAATTAAATACTAAATAATAAATAACAGTTTTTTCGCCGAATTTTTCCTGAATTTGGGTTAAAAACTATAAATATTAAATTAAAATATTGTCTGAATACTTTAAAACTGAAAGAAAAACATGAAATTGCACCTAAAAAACATAAAGGTAATTTATAATAGAAAGAGTTCGCGAGCACAAGTCTTTTTGGAATAAACAGAACTAATTATTTAAATTTAAACTGAAAGAAACATGGCGGAAAGCTACCTCGCCAGGGCTATCGCCAAATCCACTCTCTCTACACAGTTTTTCTACATGGCAATTATTGCAGGCGCGAGAAATGTACAATATTAATAGTGGGGGCTTAAGACGGAGGAGGAGGGTGCGCACCTCCGACGGGGGTGGCGAGAGGGAACGGCAAGGTGTCGGGTATAGGAGGGTGGGTGACGTGGTTGGTGAGGGGGGAGGGGCCGTCCCCGTCGTCCGAAGACTCGAAGGAGAGGGTGGGGGGGGTCAGCGGAGGCAAAGGTGGTCGCGAGGTAGGCAGTGACCGCCTCAGATCGTTCAGGGGCCGTCTCCGCCACCCCGGCCGGGTGGGTGAGGAGAGGAATCGAGGTGGGGACCGATTGAAGGCGCCGGACGTAGGTCCATAGGGAGCCGGAAGCAGAAAGGAGAGAGCCGAGACGCCGGGTATCCATTCGGGCCTTCCACTCTGCGACTATCTGGCGGCACCGGCCACGCAGCAGGAGGAACACCGTCCGTGTCAGCGGGGACCGGTTGGCCTTCCAGAGGCCGCGGAACCGGTCGCGCAAGTATGGCGGGAAGGGGGTGATGCGTGAACTCGGAGTGGCCAGGGGGATGTGGGCGGACGCGGCCGCAGAGGTGGCTCTAGTGGGGTGTCGACATTGGCGTCGAGGCGGTCGGTGGTGTCGAAGGGGAGGGTGAGGTCCAGTGATGAAGAGAGGGTGGCCTGGAACCCATCCCAGTTGGCGTTACGGAAATCGAAGCGGGGAAGGTGCGGGTTGGAATGGGGGTAGAAGTGAAGGGAGCCGAGGACGGGCAGGTGATCCGAGGCCCCGGCGGTGATTGTGGAGAGGCCAGAGATGATGGGGAGCGGGGTTTTGAGGGTGAGATCAATGATGCTGGGATGACGGTTGTGTTGAGCAGGGAAGAAAGTGGGGGTGGTGGGGGCGCAGATGGAGAGGTTAGTACGCCGGAGGAGTTGACGGAGGGAGCTGCCCCGGCGGTTGGCCGTGACGCAGCCCCAGTACGGATGGGAAGCGTTGAAGTCCCCGGCCAGCACGACGTGGGCATCGAGCCGACCGAGGGCGACAACGGCGGGGAAGGCGAATTGGGGCGGGAGGTACACGGAGACCAGAGTCAGGGAGTAGGGCTGTCCGTACAGGCGCACGGCCACAGCCTCAGCCGCGGGGGATGCGAGAACGTGTCGGCGGTGGTGGGTGAAGGTATCGCGCACCAGGAGCACCACCCCACCTCCCCGACCATCACGGTCGGAGCTGTGGACTGCATATCCCGGGACGCGGAGGGGAACTGCGGGGGTCAGCCAGGTCTCGGACAGGAACACGACATCGGGTGAGTGCTCTCTGACGAGGTGAAGGAAGTCGAGGAGCTTGGGGAGCAAGGAGAAGGTGTTTCAGACTAGGAGCTTAAGGGGCGGCGGGGGATCCATCGATGAAACCCAGAAGCGCTTGGATGAGCACTTCGAATCTCTCCGAAGGGGTCCTGGCATGGGACAGGGCGGTCAGGGTGCGGCGAATGAGTGGAAAGTATTGCTTGAACAGCATGATGATGTCGGGTATGATGGTGGTGAACGAAGTCCCGTCGGCATCAGGTTGGTTTGATGAGGGGTCCTGTGGTGCGGGATGAAGATGGGCCGTCTCGGGAGGGGAAGTGGGTGGCGGCGGCGGAACCGCGCCGGGTCCAGGCGTTGGAGGTGACGGCGGGGAAGGCACGTGCGTCAGTCAAGTTGTTTGTTTGCGGTCGGGGTGCCGGGGTGGTCGTGGTAGGTGGCGGCGCAGGTAGGCCTGGTTCACCCGGCAGTCTGAACCAGGTGGGGCAAGAGTCACCCACCTGACTGCCTCAAAACGTCACAAGACACAATTAATACAAGAAAAAGGTGATAAATAAATAAATATATAAATAAATAGTGCAGAAATCCCTTTGTATAATGTGAACATCATCATTAATTAGTACATTTGTTAATACTGAAAAATACTGAATACATTAGTTAATACTGAAACGGCACATTCATCATACATTGTATTAGGTATATAAGGTTACTTATAAGAAAAGAGTGCTTTACACAACATTAATACAAGCAAGTATAACAGATCATGAAAGTCAATGAAAATTTAACATTTAAAAAAAAATAAAAAGACAAATCATAATTACGAGTCGCCCCTGTGTACCTGGCAAGGCGTGGTAACAATCCAATAAAAAGTGGCCAAGCATCAAAATTAATCAACGCAGACTCGGCCGCAGGGCGAACAGCGCAAACAAATGGGCATGGCCGAGCACGCCTGCAAATACGCCTTATCAGACACAGGGGCGACGAGGACCAGTACCGCTGCCGGCCGACAGACGAGTGAAGTGGCCTGCTAACTCACGGTAAACAAGTGGGCCTGACGAGGGGAAGATTGGAGAGGGGGGAAGGGGAGGCCGGAAGAATCTGGAAGGTCGGTGGAGGAGGAGGAAGGAGGGAGGGGAAGGGGAGAGGAAGAATAGGAGGGGAGGGCGAGTGAAGGGAGGGGAAGGTAGGGAGGAGGAGTAAGAACGGACTAGAAGAATCTGGCCATTCTATGGAAGTGGCGAAGTGCGCCTCGCCACAGTTGACGCACTTCGGAGTCGTCGAGGTGCACTCACGGGACCGGTGGGGCACGGCGCACTTGAAGAAGGCGACAGGTCGTTCGCAGCGTGTGGAGGGGGACCAGCCTGCTGGCACCGGTAACATTGCAGGACCCGCCCGCTGCCCCTTTAGCGCTCAACGCCGACCACCCAGCAGCCCAAGGAGCGCAGTGCTAGGATGGGAGCTTCCTCCCCCAGGTGGTGGGTGTTCATGAGGAACGGACAGGTAGTGGCGGTGTCGGAGATGCGGAGCGGAGTGACGGAGGCGACGGGGAGGTACAGGTCGAGGAGGGCGGCGTGCACCTACTCGGGGGTGGTAGAGAGAGGGAGGTGCTTCAGGACGAGTCTGTCAGCCTTCTCGTCCTGTCGCAAGTGGGTGAACGGTTGGTGTCCGAGCTGGGTGGGTGGTTAAAGAGGAAGGTGTGATCGGCGGCAGAGGTGGTGTAAAATGAGGTGCGCCCGTCTAAGAGGTGATTGACAGTTTACCGGAGAGGAGAGATTGGAAAGACTGAGCGAGCGCAAAGGGGCTGGTGGAGATGGGGAGCCGGCAGCCAATGGGCGGCATGCGAGGAGGCTTGGTGGTGCTGGTGGTGGCAGGAGCGGTGGCGGCAGCAGGTTGGGTGGGAGACCGGGTGCGGGATCCAGGTGCAGCAGCGAAGGTCGAAGGTCGTGGTGATGGATGATGAGAAGTGGAGGTTGAAGGTCGGGGCGACGGCTGATGAGAAGCGGTGGTCGTGGTCGGTCGGGGGGTGGGGTGGCGAGCGAAGTGAGAGATGCGGGATGAAGTGGAAGGAGCTGGATACGAGTCCCGGGACGAGGCACCATCCTCGCCGGCGGAGTCGAGGTCGAGGGCGCCAAACGGTTGCTGATGGATGTCTGGTCCTCGGCACGCCCCATCATCGGTCGCTTCACCGGTCGGCGGGGAAGCCGGAAGCCGGTGTCCATTCGCACGTCCCGGGGGGCCGCAGGCTCGACAGCCATGATCGGAAGTGAGGGGGAGGGTGCAGAGAGCAGTGAGGAGATGGGTTGAGAGGCAGAGGCAGTGAAGGTGCAAACGGTCGTGGTAGTCATCGTGGTGGTTGTCGTGGTGATGGTGGCTGCCATGGAGATGTCCGGGATGAAGGCGGTGTCTGAGCTGAAGCCAGGGGGCACCATCTGGTGGTGCTTCGACTCCGACACCTTGGTGCAGCGCTCCTGGGTGCGGATCCCGGACCGGCTGGGGGTGGGGGGCGGCGAGCATCCCTCTGCACAGCACTGCCCGAGTCGCCTGTCCGGTCGCGATGGCCACAGGGAGGCCTGGTGTAGTCCCTCAGTGGTGGTTGGGATCGGCCCTCAAACTTAGAGTCCCCCAGGGGCGGGTCCTCCCCGGACCACCCCTCGGCCATGCTGACAAGAAACAATCAAGTCAGCACGCCAAGAGACACACCTGGGAGGAACAACTCTTCACGGCCACCTGGTGGCAGCCCCGGGAAGCAGCAGCAGCAGTCAGTAGTCGGTTGAAAGGTGGAAGATGATGTAGTGAATAGAGCAGGAGTGATGCTGATTATAATTTTAAAGTAACATAAAAATTATATAAATTGGAACCCGAGGGTTGAAGTTATTTCTGCAGAGTCCCCCCGTCAATGCCCAGGGGGGGATTCTGTTGCTTGCTGCTTAGTCACCAGATCCGGATTTACACCCAGCAGCAAGGCTTCGCCCAGAAACGACTGGTCGGCACTAAAACCACGCGAGGAAATCTCGGTAGAAGCTTGGAAGTCCCTGCAAACTACTCAGTTTGAAGGGAAACTAGAGCACGGTAGAAACTTTGAAAATCCGGACTATATAGGAAAAATGTGCGGACCACCACTAATGGTAAAAATAGTGTACGGTCGTGCAGCCTGAAGCCGCGAATCGTCGGAAAATCGCCTCGTGGGACACGGCACTCGATATTTCGTGAAACCCTAAGTATGTTGCTAATGGAAAAAAGTTCCCCCCTCGACTGTGCAGTGGTGCCCGCCTTTTTGCCGAGGCGGACGCGACGACCCGAGTGCCACCACGCGGCAATCTGTGTAACCAAGTGCCGCCACGCGGCAAACGGGGTAACCAATGCACGCTGCGCGGTCGACCGTCGCCGTGGGTACAGAAACAAAGGAAACGAGGTGCGAGTAGAAACGGGCAATTGTAGGAAGAAATTGTATTTGCATTGTTGGTGTGTACTGTCATGTTGTGTGATGAACTGGCACGGGAGTGTTATGTCTGGGGAAAGAGCTGTTTCGGAGGTAGAAGTACATAACCTGAAAACACGTTGATGAGGTGGTCCGAGCTCCAAGTGAAATAGAAAAGCGAAACACTGCGCAGCATACTGACCTGGCGTAGTGGCTTCCGTTGCGGCCAAATACCCAGGATCAGCGGTTGAGCATGATATTCAAAGAGAATAGTTAGGGTTCAGTAAGTATACAGTTATATTAGGGGTTCGCATAGGAACCAACCTCCCTCCGTTTAACACACTTTTGCCGATTACCGTTAAATCTCGTACAGTTCCATCTTCTACCACCGCGCGGCAGCACTTTCTTCGTACTGTGCTGCCGCCTGGCTTCGCTGCGCTGCGCAGAACTTCTAGACCTCCACCTGCTGTTCAACATGCGCCAATGATTTTCTGTATGCTGCTCATTAACTGCTTCGCTCATTTACATTTGTTCTTTTTGCCATCCTGGTCGTGCTGCATGTCTGCGCGCGGCCAGCGTTTTCTTCCACCTGCTGCCTAACGTTGTTTTTCTTGCTCAACTGCTGTTTTGTGTGCTTGGTCGCGCAACTTGCTCGTGCGCGCGCCATTTTGTCGCTGTTTGCCACCTGGTGGCGAATTTAGGTACTCCTTGCGGTTTAATGGTAACCTGTTTGGTGCGTAAACTTGCTGTTTTCTGTTTTGTCCATGTTGATGTGTGCCACCTGGTGGCTATTTTGTTAACTACTTGCGGTTTAATGGTAACCTGTTTTGTGCGTAAATTTGTGATTTCTGGTTTTGTTCTTTCTGCTGTTTGTTCTTTCATGGTATGTGTTTTTGTAGTCTGCTGCTTCGCCTTGTTGTACTTTTTGTAAGAACTGAAAGTTTCGAGTCCCTATTAAGTGCCTCTATCTGTTTATTGAATTTTTTAATTTTAGAAACTGATTCAGCGAATTCGGATTCTGTTACTTTTGAGCGTTTGTCTTTTATTATTTCTTCTTCCTCGGTATCTTCTGTGGTCCTCTTCCTCTTCTGTTCTTTTTGTCTCTCCATCCTCTCCTCCTTCTCTCTTCCTTCTCCGCCTCTCTTCTTTTCCTCTGCTCCTCCTCTCTTCTCTATTGTTTTCGGTGGTGTCCTGGAAATGCGAGAGCTTCTCGCAAATGGCGAAGCCTCTGGTGTTTTTGACATTATTTTTTTTTTCTCTCTCTACTCCTACTCTACTCCTACTCCTACTTCGCTAACTCAACTACTACTACTCTACAACTACTGTCAAAATGTGCGGCAGGCTCGCTCACTACTAACGCTTGGCGGGGGGGGGGGGGGGGGTTTCTTCTTCTTCCTCTTCTGCCTAGTTGGGTGCCAACTTGTCTAGTATTTTCAGTAGCTTGTAATCGTCTCTTCCCATGTCTTAGTGTTCGTGTTGTACTTTAGTGTTAGTTTAGCATATTTTTGTGTGAGATGTCTAACTTCGTCCTGCCAGTTAATGTTTTCAGTCCCTCGTAGTTGTCCTGATTTATTTATTAAGTCTTTTAGTACGTTGATTTCCGTTGGTATGTTATTACTTTTTAGTTTTCTTTTGAGGACATACTGTGAATTTGGTAGTAAGATTTTAAGTCCAGAATCTGTTGTGTGAATGATTACATATTGGATTGTGGCGGCCAGATTATCCTGATTTTCTAGACGTGAAGCCTGAAGTTTGAATTCGAAGTCGTCGTAAATTTTTTTTGGATCATTGTTTGCTATTGGTGTTTTTTGTGCGATTGATTTTTCTAATTTCTTTCGTTCTACTAGTTTCTGAATTCTTTGAGCGTTTTTCTGTTTTCTTGAAGATTGTGTGTTTTCATGTTTCGGTTGTGATATTTCGTGAGTTTTCCTTTTGAATTTTGATGTGATTACTTTGTATAGTGCGTAGATGTCGTCCATGATTAAGCTAAATACGTTTAATTTTTGATTCTAAATGTTATTAAGTTTTTCCTGAAACGATATCTTGAGTTTTGTAGTTATGCCCTTTTGTAATTTAGTTCTTTCTGTGGCAATTTTTATGTTACGAATTTATATTTATTGGTTTTTTTGTTTTTCTTTTGAAATTTTCTTTAATTTTGAAGTTTTCTTTCTGCAGGGCCTAAATTTGCTAATAACTTCGAAACTATTGCTTTTATCGAAAAATGCTCAATTTTTTTCCCCTTTATAAAATCCTGACTTTATTACTTGCAGATACTGTTGGCGATGGTTTGAAGTATGTAGTTATGCCCTTTTAAAAATTAGCAGTTCTGTGGATATATCTTCTTAAGTTTTAGTTTTATATAAAAAGTCCAAAGAGTAAATTAGTTTTAAAATAAATTGTTTTGTCCGTGTATAAAATTTAGTTGAGATCCGAAAAAGTTTAGTTATGCCCCAACTGCATGACTGGGGTTCGGCACTTCACTCGGGTGTTGTGTGCGCTGAGGCGGGCAGGTGTTTGTTTTTAAGCTTCCCTATCCTCTTTACAGGCGCCTGCCAAGAAAAATGGGGCCTGGAGGGGGCTCAGAGAAGACTGCAGTTCCTATGTTAACACTGTTTAGATTAAAAAAATTAATTTAGAGAGTTCCGTTGGTCGTGTAGAAAAGTTATTTATATCAAATTAAAGTAGATTTTTTTCTTGATTTTTCTGTATGCTTAAAATCCAAGATGGTCCGAAAATGACAAAGTTGTGAAATTAAAAAAAATGTTCTAATTTGGGGGCTAATTGAAATTTTTGAAATTTTTCTTCTTGAGGATGATGGTGGACACTCACCAGGCTCCTGTGTCCGTTTTCGGGTTGCTGGTCTTCTTTCTTCCCCCCCTCCCCCCCCCCCCCCCCCCCCGCAAAACCGGGCGTTTTCGGGAGCGACACCAAGGCACTTCCTACTCCTCGCACAGCTTGACAGCAACAGAAGGGGCAACATATATACACACACACACACACACACACACACACACTTAACCCCTCTTAGCCGAAGCCCTACTGGGGTTTAATACCAAAGTCGAAACCAAGTAAATATTATAAAATGAACAAAAAAACTGCCATTTATTTTGTTAATAAACCATAAAACATTAAACATTTACATATTAAAAATGGTTTTGGGAAGGGCTTGGAAATCCCCCTGAGGTCCAATCAAAAGATGGAGCCTGAAGGGTCCCCCATCTCCTGCTTGGAGAGCGGCATTTAGCCCAGGTATAACCTGGTTTCTACGGGGAACCACGGAGAGGCTGCCGCCCGGCGACCCAGTCCCTCATAACTTAAATTTAAAATTTAATCATATCTAAAATTAATAAGTTAAATAGTATTTAAAATAATGTTCCCGTTAGTAAAGTTCTTATTATCTATTGGAACCTTAGGTATGATATTATCTATATATTTATAACATTATTATATATCATTAAATCTATTTATACACTATATTTAAAACCATTAAATAATATACATTTAAAATTCAAAGTAAAAGTACACAAAAGAACAAAACATTAAAAATTAAAATTATGTGAACATTTAAAATTAGCATAGTAAAATAAAGATTATAAAGCAATAAAATTTTTAAATTTTTTTAAAACATTATGATAATATAAAACAATTTAATTGTATTAAATCTATTTATAACACAAAAATAACTTATACCAGTTTAATTGTTGAGATCATCATTTAAAGTTTTTATTACCTCATAAATATTACATATATATCTTTCTATTGTATATATATATATCAGCATCATGAATTTCGTTATTTATAAGTGGCCATGTTTCTTTATACATCTTAAGCTGTTCTTTTAAAACCACTCTTTCCTGCTCAAACATAGTACATTTAAACATAATATGATAAGTATCTTGTGAGCCTGTTCCACATTGATATGTATCATCTTCTATCTTGTGTAATATATTTTTTAAATAACTTTTTATTTGTCTATGACCCGAAACAACCAAGTTAACGTTTTTATGAAAGTAAATACTACTGTCATACCATTCATTTAATTTTTTTATATAATTTTTATCATTATAACTACCTTCTATTGTGTTGATCTCTTCAATCCATTCGGAAACACTTTTTTGATATAAAAATTGTTTAAAATGTTTAATACTCATAGGTTTTTCTCCATTAATGAAGATCCATGTTTTCCCGTCTTTTTCTTCCACTGAGTATTCATCGTTTCTTTCAATAATTGCGTCTTGATAATTCTTTAAATTTATATATAATATTCCTATCTCTTAAAGAATAATCAATCGGAATCTTCTTAGTTAATATTAGCATAGTTACATACGAGGTGGTGGAACATAAACCTGTTAGTTTTATGAGTATATATATTTGTGTTGCGCGCAATGTTCGTTTAATATGTGTATTCTGTAATCTGTCTTGAAATACTGTTGCTGAATATTGTATTATATTTAGGAATAGAGATAGATATACGATCGTGTTTTGTTTATTATTATATTTTGCTATTTCCCAAATTTTTTGTCTTAATAAGAAGAATATAGATTTACTTTGTTAGTAATATATTTTACGTGTGGAAGGAAACTTAATTTGTGGTCCAATACAACGCCCAAATATACGTGATTGGTTACGGATTTGATACTAACATTATTATATTTTATTTTTGGTGGCCTCTTCTGCAAATTACCTTTTACTTGTAATGTATATGTTATTTGGATAGAGATGTCCAGTTGATGTAAGTTCATCCAAAGTGATGTTTGGTCCATAACTATTTTTGCTGTTTCTTCTATTTCTCTTCTATTATTTCCGTGTACCGCAATAGCTATATCATCGGCAAACGCGATTACTTGGGTTTTATGATGTTGAACCCCTTCTCTTAAAAATTTATTAATAACAATATTCCACAGTGTTGGTCCTAATACAGATCCCTGAGGGCACCCACGATTCATTTTGCGCACAATATTTATTTCATCGTTTAATTGTATCTCACGATCATGTAAATAGTCCCCAATAAGAGCTTTCCAAACTATTGGTATATCTAATTTGTTTATTTCTTCTTTTATGAATTTCCATTTTAGTGAGGAAAATGCATTACTAATATCTAAAAATATTATTATAACATGTTTATCTGTACTATTATGAACCCAGTATAAAAGTTTATTAATAGCATGTTCTGTGGAGACTTGAGGCTTAAAACCATATTGGTGTTCATCTAAATGTTTGAGTATTATTGGATTTATACGTTGAAGGATTATACGTTCTAGTAATTTTCCGATAACTGGTAACAAACAGATAGGTCTGTAAGAATTTGGACTATCTCTTCTTTTATTGTTACCTTTGTATAGTAGTACTACTACTGCTATTTTCCAAATTCTAGGAAAGTTACCATCTTGTAAGCATCTATTAAACAAATGAACTAATATATCTTCTATTTCTTGATGTAATCCTTTTATAGTTTCCACTGTAATTCTGTCAAAGCCAGGTGCTTTATTAAGTTTTGATCTATTGATAGCTTCTATTATTTCCTCTTTAGATATTGGGGATTCTACTTGTTGTGTATCCACTCTATTAGAGTCAATATTTACTATTTCATTATCATTATCAAGTGGTAGAAGTACATCCAATAATTTATTATAGGTATCTTCAAAGCTAGTTGTGTGGGTACCATTAATTTCAATGCTATTTATAGGGTCGTGTCTTCTTAACTTATTCCTCACGATTTTATCAGTTATGTTCCATGTGTTGTTTTTAGTCTCAGTTTTAACAAAATGTTGCCCCATTTTTGTAATATGTGTCAAAATTGCTTTTTTATATGTACGTCTTAATGTTTTATACTCTTCCTTAAATTGATTTTTAGCAATACATTTACAACAATTTCTAAATTTTCTATGCATATTGGTGACTGCGTGCTTCATAGTTGTTAAGGTCTGTGACCACCACCATATTTTCCTCTTGCCTTTTATTTGTATAGTATCATTTTTTTGTTTACATGTGTTTATAATTGTTGCCTGGAATTCTTCAATTTCATCCGTTAATGATTTCCCCAATCCAAATGCAGTATACTGACTCATGGTTTCTTTAATCGGGTTCCAGTCCTTAATTAATTTATGTAGTCGTTTCTCTATTTTTACAAAATCCTGTATTTTATCTATTTCCCAAGATATAATATTATGGTCACTTATACTTTCTGTTACCTGCCAATTTAATATGTTATTTGTAATATTTTCCGTGGAAAGTGTTACATCTATGTTTTCAGTTCCATGAACGCTATCATATGTAAAAATTTGTCCTTATATATTTTGTATCTGTAAGTGATTATCTTCTATAAAATTCATAATTTCTTCACCTCGTTGATCTGTTACTTTAGAAAACCAATTTGTTGACTTTGCATTAATATCGCCTGCCAACAATATTGGTATATTTTTATCACTTGTGGCCGGCAGGGCCACATTTTTACTTGTAATTTATTTTTGTTGCTGGTCTCTAGTTTTATATGGTTTTTTATTTCACGTATTTTTACGCCTTTTTTAATTAATGTTAATTTATCTGTAAATTTTTTTTAAATTTTATTTGTTTCTGTTAATTAGTTATACGCCTTTTGGTAGCTATCGATTATGAGTTTAAGAACATCGATTGTGTTTCACGTAAATACCACTTGGCGAGCGCCCTGCGGTTGGCTGATGACGTCAGACATTCGGCTTGCCGGGAAGAAAAAATCAGCTGGGGCCGGGAGAGGAGTTGGTGCCGAGCGACCGTCGAGGACAGAGCCATGTGACGGCGCGGACTGGTGTGCCGGACGGCAACGGGCGACGAAGAGTATTGGGATGGAGGCTCCACGCTGGGTGACAGGGCAATGGATTGCCCTGTGATACTGTACCTATCAAGGTAAAGAGAGGCCGCAATTTTGATTTTTACCCTCGTGGTGCTGCAGTGGTTTTTGGCAAACCTAGTGAACTGTGTATTTTCCCATACTAAATTTTATTTGGACGGAACTTTTATTAGCCAGTTTGGTGAAGAGGCCCATTTGTTTTCACACGTTGTTCCAGTGTGGGATTTTTTTAAAAAAGGTCGCCCGTTTGCCTGTAGTTGCAATAAAAGTATAAGTTTGGAAGAAACGAACATTTTGCAACTTGTTTTTGAGACTTTGTCATCGGAATTTGCATACGTAAAGTTGGCATTTAGCTAATATATCAGCTTGTGCAGTATTATTAAATGTATGCGATCGGTATTGGACTACATGCGCAGCCTGATGTTGGTTGGTGCGGCCATTCTACGTTTTTATAAAATCATTGGCAAGTTAATAAAGAAGTAAGACTTTGTTTGAAGCTGATGATAAATACTTCTGTGGTAACATGGTTATGTTACGTGAAGAGTTTTTGCTACATTTCCCTTAAAAATAAGATAATTTTTTTTTGATCATCGTTCACGCCTTTGTGAATTCGTACCTATGGCCCGGCGTGGCATTAGACTCTGGAGTTGGTGAGGAAGGTCAGGAAGCCAGCGCACGCCTAGGATATTAACTTTGTTTTTTTGGCAAGTCTTTAGCAACGAACATCTGAAGAAAGACTAAACCGTTGATTGAGAGTTTAAGAACTTTATTTAAATAAATTTTTTGTACTTTAGTTTTATTATTGTAGAATTTTTTATATATTTATATTGATTGTCTTGTTTGATTTTTGGTATTAGGGCAGCCAGTATATTTTGATATTTTATAGTGGCCACGCCTCACGCCCTTATATATTTTTATACTTGTTGTTATCAGTATTTATATTTTTACGATTTTTTAAAGGTTATTGTTAGTATCGCAAATGGGGATAAGATGCTGCCATTATTAACGTCAGCTTTTGTAACTAAGCTTGTATGGTTATGTATAGTAAAAATTATTTTTGCAAATTTCTATTTTTTAATAACATACGTCCAAAGTCTTGCCTCTTGTTTGTTTAATGGTTACTCTGCTATTATATCCTTTGAATTTTTTGGCCTGACCCCTGGGCAGTGGTGTGGGGAATTTATATTGTTTAGCTTTTTATGCCTGGTTTTAATATTTATTTTTTCCCTTCGCGCCCAGAGTGAGTCGGGGACGCAACCCCTCTTCCAATTAAGTAGGAAGAAGGGTTACACACTATTGATAATGTTATGGATCGTATGAAGTATATGTGTTATATCCTGGTTGGGCGGAAGGTATACATTTATTATTAAGATTTCAATATTATTTACATATATTTTAATGGCTATTACTTCTTTAAGTCTTATTTCTGATAATATCATTGTCTGAATCAATGTATGCACTAATATTGCAGTTAATTGCTTCCCTTCAAATTCAGGGTTACAAACTTTCCAGTTGTTATCCAGGTTAACATATTTACCCTTATAAAAATACGGTTCTTGTAGTAAGGCTATATGTATATTTTATTGTACTATTTTATTATTGATATCTAGTGTAGCTGTCCTGGAGTTTTGTAGATTAGCTTGTATAAAATGATATTTATTATTGTAATTCATCATCACTATAGTTAATATTGTTAATTGTCCGTTCCCTTGCTTGCTTAGCCACTGGACAATTTTTATCATTTGCATAGTGTTTGATTTCATTCTCACATCTCTTATTTATAATACAATTTATACATTTTGATATTTGTTTCTCACATGTTTTATGTCCTTCGGCCCCGCAGTTAACACAAAATATCCTTTCTTCGCGACATATCTTCTCAGTATGGCCATGTCGCCAGCATTTTCTACATTGAGGTGTCGAGATAAATTCCCTTACTTTAAAACTTTCATATTCGATATAAAGACGTTCTTTATTCATCATTAATTTGTATAATCTCGGTGCTGTCTTTAGAATGATGTTCTTCCTATTGTTTTTTGGTCTTGTCTCAAACACTTTTTTGCAGCTGACAGAAAATTCCTATTCTGTAAAAAGATCTTCGAAATTTTGTTGATATATTTTATGATATGTGTCCTCCATTGACATGGCTTCGGGTATATCATAAACAATTATTTTCTGATTTTTCTTATGTATCCATTTACATGTCATGTGTGGTTCCTTTTCTTTAATGATGTTTTGTATTTTTTCTGCTTGGATTATTGTTGGAACTTCCATTATGATTGCTTGTGTACTTGTTTTAAAAAATTTTTTTAATTTGAATTTTCTGTTCTGATGGTTTTATATTTCCCAGGATTTTTGTCTTGGTGTACTCACTACTTCCATCTCTAATTTTTTCTTTGGGTTCTATGATTAGTTTATTCGATTCTTCTTTCTTTGGAAGGTTTGTCGTTGCTTTAGTTCCATGTGTTCCTCGAAAGTATTAGAAAATATACAGATGTCATCCAGAAAACTAATGACATTTTTAAATTGATATTCTTTCAGGATGTAAGATAAGATACGCGATAAGCATTGTGAGCCAAAATTTACCCCGAAAGGCACTCTTTTCCATTGGTACTGTCCCCACGGGGTAATAAAAGCCGTGAACTTCTTGCTACTCTCCTCCAACATGCATTGGTGAAAAGCAGCATTAAGGTCTAACACCGTAAAATATTTCGCTTGCCCCAAATATTGCAGCACAGTTTCCACCTTGGGCAGCGGGAAACCGTAGTTTTATGCGATCATTCAAGATCCGGTAGTCCAACACTAAGCGATACTTCCCCGGTGTTTTTTTTTTACTAAAAAGGCGGGTGAAGCGTACTCTGAACTTGCTTCTTCAATAACATTTTGCTTAAGTAAATCATCTATGATTTCCCGAAAAACTAGCATTTTGGGAGGTGCACATTGATATGGCACACACCTCACCGGACGTTGATCAATTAATTCAATCCGGTACGGCATCAATTCACATTTACCCACCTTTTCCGTAATTACATCGGGATAACGAAAACAAATATCCCTGATTTCGTCCTTCTGTTTTTCTGTTAAGTGTTCCTCCACCCCCTTTAAACCTCCGCAACAAACTTCAATTTTATTCTTGGGCGCCTCAAGACTAATTTTGACTTTTTTATCAAACGCGAAACATAACCTCCTATTCTTACAATCCACTATAGCTCCCGTGCCCTTTAAAAAATCCCATCCTAAAATCAATTCTTCGAGTAGTCCAGGCATTACCCAAAAATCACGTGTCCAGGCAAAATTTTCTATTTTAAAGTGCAAACGTACCTTCAAGGAGATTTTCCGGCTTTTCCCATCAGCCAAATGTACCTCAAACCCTGGCTCCGTTTTTAAATTTTTTCTTAGTTCGGGATGTCTCGTTATTAACCTACTCAAAAACGCCTGCTGTACAAATGAATTGCTAGCCCCGGTATCAATTAAACCCGAGACTCTCTCCTCATAAAACCTTACCCTGACACACATATTACTTCTAGTTTTCAATACCGCCAGACGATGCTTATTTTCAAAACGAAACCAGCTAACCCTTTTTTTTTGTAAACAATTGCGAGACAAATGCCCCCACTTGCCACAAAACCCACACACTCGTCTAACGTTATTCCCCTGACCTTTACGCTGCTTCTTCTCTGCGCATTTAGCAATGAGATGCCTCTCACTGCCACATGCATAGCACTTCTTTCTACTTTTACGTTTATTACTTTGATCATATGCTGAAATTTCGGACTTTACACCCACCTTATCAACTTCACTGCACCTATCCACTCTCGTGACATTCAACTCCGCCTCCCCATTTATCCCAACGCTACTTTCACCCTCTTTTAAAATGTGTGATTTTTCCTCCTCTTCGCATAAATCGGAAACCCAACACACATTATCCACCTCCACCGCCCAATTACTAATATCGAACAAGCTGGTGGGCCTCTCCACAAAGCTACACTCCCTCCTAATGTGGGGATGCAAGTTTTCTAAGACTAACCGTATCCACTCCATTTCCCTCATTTGGACATTGAGTTATGTGCATGACATTTTGGACCATGGTTCGGCCCTTAAAGTTTTTTCCCCTTTTCTTTGGAAGCGACGGGTTTTCTCTATTATAAGTTCCTCTCTAACTCTACAAGGACATAAATTTTCCCATAACGCCTCCTTGCAATCAACCCAGGACATATGACTCTTATAACCCGCAATGACTATATCGTAAGCTAAGCCTGTGCAACGCGAAGCAACAGCAAAAATCAAATCATTCTCATTGGAAAAATAATTTGCGTTAGCTAGCTTGTCCACGGCCATGCAAAACTCTAATATATCCTCTACATTTGCTGACTGCAGTTTCGGAACATTTTCTAGTGATCGCAAAGCAAACTTATCTTTTTGGAAATTTGTACTAAACGAGCCAGACCCACTCGCTTCTGCCTGTTCCGTTTGCCACAAAACTCTTTCTCCTTTCAAATGCGCCACAAACGTCTGTCTTAAAACATCTATGCTTTCGTCCGCACTGTGCTCGACTGACGAAGCCCTTAAATTAGTCATTATCTTCTCTTTATGTAATTTATATATCCAAGCCAATGCCATACTGGTGATATAAAAAATCAATAAGTATCTTAAACACCGAAAACTACCGCGTCTGCGACTCTGACTAGCAGAGTGGCGCAGTTTTGAGGCCTTACTTAAGGCGCTTGAATTTGAAGTCGGAGATCGCAGAAGGGAGTACCAACTAAATGCAGTGAGAAGTACGGTCCCTAGGCAAAAAATAATGAACTGAATAATAATTGAAAGCATCACTGCCTGTTTACTATTTAATTTTCTCGCTTGGCATTGGCTTGGTACATTGAATACAGAACCATTTACACACATCTGCAGATCTAGATCTCGCATTAAAAAAAAATACATCTAATGTAATCACTCATTACAACCACCATATTACGGGTAATTTTACAAACATTAAGAAAGCATTAGTTTTCCCTAACAGGTCCGTTGATTACAATCTTGGATGACGTAATTGTCTATAAAAGTTGTTTAGGCACATTCCCAATATTTTGGTCAAACCGGTCTCTAGTTTATGACGTTATTATGCGAGTCTAACATCCCGCACCACAGCAACTTGTTAAGTCTGGCTTGCAGTTAACGTAATTTCTCCACATTACGATTCAAGATGCTAGCAAGATATGAATTTGAGTTTATGATCACTCAAGTCTCTCTGCTTATTGTTTCCTTGAAAAACCAACCCGGTCTCTGGTTGTTAATAACGGTGGCGTCGAGGCTTACTTGTAGTCGCGCAGCATGTTGGACGATAACCCGGGCTGGCCACTGGTCGATGCGTAGGTGACTGGAACAGCCTTTACATTTTAGCAGCGCCGCAACACGCCTGCACCCGTGAGGCGAAGTCGACTCCACCAGCCGCCACCACCGTCTCCCCGCTCGCCAGCCGCAGACCGTCGCAGGTTAACGCCTCACCATGACGTCATAAGGCTCAGCGCGCCGCGCGGTGTTGGCTCGCGGAAACACACACACGCGCAGCGCCGCGAATGTCCGTAATGCTTTTGTTTTAATCAAGCTTCAGGGCGAGAATGAACAAAGTGCCAAACAATCTATCATAATTAATACCAAATCAATTTAAAACGACTTTACTGTTACAAAAGGACGTTAAAACAAACAAATAATAAAAGTGAAGTTAATGGAGGCGTGGCAAACGCCTCAAGTCGAAGGCCCGCGCCAGGTCTAAGCCCTGTTCAAACACCCGGGTCGCCCTGGCGATGGCGTGGACGGTGGAGTGCTTGGGCCGGAACCCGAATTGGTAATGGGGAAGGAGGTGCCTCTTGTCGGCGTGGAGGTACAGCCGCCTGAAGATGAGCTTCTCGCACACCTTGGACAGGCAGCTCAGGAGGGTGATGGGCCTGTAGGAGGTCGGGGGGTATGCTGGGGTTTGGCACCAGGATGTTGGTGGCCTGCTTCCAGCAGGTTGGGAAGTGGCCGAGAAGAAAAATGGCGATGATCGCTCTGGTAAACAGGACAACAGGTTTGAAGGGGAGGTTGGAAATGACTATATTTGGGATTTTGTCCGGCCCTGATGCGGTCTTCAGTTTCAGGGACCGGAGGATTTTCCCTAGTTCCCTAGGCGACACATGGCGGACGTCGTGGCGGGGAGGGGGGGAGGAAGGACCACCTTCGATGCCGCGAACCTCTGTTCCTCGTCACTGTCGCTTGAGTCAGAGAGATCCGCGCATCCTCTTCGCGGAGTGTAGGACTCGTGGGCCGTGTGCTAGAGCACTCCGCCGGACTGCAGGGGGGGAATGACAGTGGGCTTGTCCCTGAGGCGCCGCACACACGTCCAGACCTGGTCCCTGTTGTGCGTGACGGCCCTGAGCTTCGCGATGTCGTTGCTCGCCTGCCACTCCCTGAACTTGCGCCTGCAAGTCCGGTGCAGCACACGATAAAGGGCGTCGTATATCGGGAGGCGGGTGGCCTGCCAGCGACACCTGGCCCGGTTCCTGACGCTGAAAAGTGCTGCCAACCGTCCTGGAAGGCGCGCCCGCTCCGCTCGCGGCCTTTTGAGGGGGATGGCCGCCTCGCTGGCCTCCTTGATGAGCGCGGACAGCGCGGCAACCGCCCTGTCGAGGTCATCAGGGGTGGGAACCGGGCCGCTAGGTCGACACCGTCTTTTAGGACCTCCCGAAAGAGGCGCCAGTCAGCCCTGGAAAAGTCCTGTCGTGGCCTACATTCCTGGGGGACAACATAGCACTCAAGCTTAGCAGTGACGAAGTAGTGGTCAGAGGTGCCCATGTCGTGCACCTCTACCCTATGCACAGTCAAGGCCTGGGTGCCGATGAAGAAGTCCAGGACTTGCGGCAGGCGGTTGCGGGCATCTGGGTAGTAGGTGGGAGACGGGGTGGTAGACACTCAGGCCGTTCATCGCCATGTAGCGGCGAAGCTGCGGGCCGCGCCTGTTGGCAGTGGGGCAGGCCCACTGTTGGTGGGCCGCATTGAAATCGCCGCCCAGCAGGAGCCTGTCGTCGAGGGCCCTGAGTGCCTCCAGGGAGTGTATTCTTTATATCGACGTTTCATAAAGACAGTCACAATGATTGTCTTTATGATAAAGAGAGCTACAAAGATACTTACTTGTAACTATCTTTATGTCATATTCTGTAAGTGGTATCTTTATTGATATCTTTGTTTAATAATGAATGCTTGGCAACACCGCAGGCACCGCTCCGAAAACACGAAAATTGACTAACCGAAACAATATTTCTGGCTGTTTCCTTCTATCTTGCTTGCATCCTTCCTTTTCGGCGGAGCAAGGTAGTATGTATAAACTGTAAACATGGAAAATAAGTTTCGCGCTAGAAAGACCACTTCGAAGCAATTTGAAGTAATGCTGGATTTTATGCGAATGCATCCAGAATTTTTGAGAGGGAAGTTTTCGGCGACTTTCACAAAAATTAAAGAAGAGAGAATGTGGGCTGAATTAACAGAGAAGGTGAATTGCCTGGCATGTGGTCCGCCAAAATCAATTTCCCAGTTACGAAAGGTAGGTACTAATTTGTCTAATACTGTTAGACGAACACTCTACCCCAATACAGAAATTTTTATAATGGGCAAGTTATTCACGCTTCACTTCTTTAAGCTCATTTTTTTTAAAATTTGAATCTCATCTACCTAATTGCTTTATTCAGAAGAGTAGGATTTGTCAATTTTAATTGCTATTTGATGTACATGCTGCCTAGCGTAACAAGTTATTAAATTATTAAAACTAAACTTAGAGGACATTAGTAAAAATGATAGCATTCATCTAAACATGTGCGGCAGTTAACTTCAAAGCAATTAATGTAATGTAGCATTGAAATTCGGCACTAGATTGAAACATTTACGTGTTTATGTAGTACCGTACTCAAATTATCATTCTATTGCAGAGAGTATAACTTATTTAAAACAGAAAAGACAAGCTCGAGTCATGGTACATAAATGGTTAGTTTCCTATGCATCCAGTCGTAGCACATGTACCCTACATTGCAAGTTAAAAAATAAATGTACCTTATGTTAAAAGGTTGTATGCCTACTTGTCTGAAATATGTTATTCAGGTATTTAAGTCTTGGTAGATAAATAATATATATATATATATATATATATTTTATTTAAGTGAGGATAATCCATGTAAATAAAGATAACTTACATCTACAAAAAAATAACTAGTCGGGGGTTTGACTTTGTTCAGTTATTTTTCATTTCATTTCATTTATGTTATCCAGTTAGATACAGTAAAGTGATGAAAAAACATCACCGTATTGGATTAGTCAAGTAGTATTATCAAAAGATTACATACAATCAACAATTACTAATCATTTTAACAAACAAATTACAAAACTACATTATAGATAATAAACATAAAATTGTAATAAACCAATTTAAATTACAAAATATGGTTAAAAATGGTCAAATCAGTAGTAAATTTTAATAATAAATATTATAATGATCACAATATAAAATTTTATAAAATTATTAGTAAAATATATATAGTTAGGTTTCTGCACATTTCAGTCATGGACACTGTGGAAAGCTGCAACAAAAAAGAAGGCCAGGAATATTGGATTAGTCAAGTAGTATTATCAAAAGATTACATACAATCAACAATTACTAATCATTTTAACAAACAAATTACAAAACTACATTATAGATAATAAACATAAAATTGTAATAAACCAATTTAAATTACAAAATATGGTTAAAAATGGTCAAATCAGTAGTAAATTTTAATAATAAATATTATAATGATCACAATATAAAATTTTATAAAATTATTAGTAAAATATATATAGTTAGGTTTCTGCACATTTCAGTCATGGACACTGTGGAAAGCTGCAACAAAAAAGAAGGCCAGGAATATTAAGGCACATGCTATGGGCACAGGAGGGGGAGGTCCTTTGAAAGAAATCCTAAACCCACAAGAATAGCAGCTCCTGGAACTTATTGGCAAGGAGTGTGTGGATGGAATCAGTGGTGTTCCTGCTTCTGGTGATGTAAGTACAAATTAATGAAGCATTGAGATATAGCCACGTCTGTGCTGTATATGGTTTACAGTATTGTAATATGAAACTACATAATATTATGTAAGTGCATTGGTTAATATAATAGTTAAATGTTTATAAGTATGCATTTCGAATTGCAGTGATGTTCCATTACATCATTTGAACTAACACTTGATATTTTCATCAAAATTTTACAAGGCACCCAATTAAAATTTTCTCATATCCAAGGGGGATGGCTGATTTTAAAATTCATAACAGGGCAATGTTTCAGGCTTTTGTTTGTAAGGAATTTATTTTTGTCTAGCATTGTGAATAATGTATAAAATATGTAAATGTTGATTGTTATTCTGCCACTGACAGTTGCATGATGTCATTCGTAACATTAACCTAAATGCACTGTACTTGGCAGTACGTAAGATATTTACAACCTTAAAGTTATGCACCGTATTGTTAATTTATAGTTTCTTCTTTGCCAGCCATATTGTACAGTAATGTGATAGTACTTAATATAAGGTTGAAGAACAAGATTTGTGTTATTTCTCAAGATTTTGTATTAAACTAACTTCAATAGGATTCAGAAGGTTATATTGTTAAGTATGTATATATTGTGTACAAATTTCAATTAAATTTCTGGTGGAAAACTTTGTTTCATGCCATCGTCTTTGTGCGGAATTACCACAGTTCAGTTACGAACATGTATCCATGGAGGACCCTCTACAAATGGATGTATTGGACAATGATACAGATTGTTTGTCTTCTGGTGTGTCTCGTCCTGTAGAAGATGAATCGCGTCAGTTGGAAACACTTGAGTCATCCACATCTAGACGACAAGGTCTAAGCATGTTTCTGGTAGGTAAGTTTTGTCTTGTGTTTCAACAGCTGTATGATTAAGGGGTCTTCCTGGTGCATGATGGTCGAACGATCACAGTCACTCTGTCCCTGGAAGCTGCAGGACGTAGCGCAGGAAAGTTCAAATTCGATTTCACAAACACTATATACAAGTCCAAACAATCATAATTTTATGCTTGGACATGTTTTAATTTTATTTGTAAACAGTCAATACATATTTAGCTGCACTATCTTCAGTCGTGGAACTATTTTTCTGCAGTCATATTTGACATGAACTCTGAGACAGACCTCAAAATTGATAAAACTTGTTTTTATTGTCCAAAATTTTAATTCATCATAATAAATTTGGTTGCAGTAGATACAGTATATGATTTATCACTTAGCATTTAAAATACCACTGCCTCACAAAGTTCCAAAATCATCAATTTTTAATATGTAATTGTTGAAGACGACAGTTTTAGTGTAAATGTGTACATTTTGATAAACACGTTGAGAAAGAAAGTAATCTGTGAAATTGTTCATGAAATGTATTATCCCACTCTAGCATGGTTTTTAACAGTGGTACTTACTTAGTCAGGTTTCAAGTTATGTCAGAATTTGCATTTTGTGCTTTTAACCAGTCAGTAAATGAAATGTGTGCTCCTTGACGTGTTTGGTGAAACTCACATTTATGTACCCCCTCCTTGAAAGAATAAATACTGGAGTACTGTGAAGAAGTTTACTCTATATCATACTGTGACAGATAGAAAGCACTGTTGTAATATTTTGTACAACTTTTTGCATGTCACAAAAAGCGTACGTAAAATGTATTTAGGCAAGAAGACATCATATAAACCTATAATTATAGTACGTAATTTTGTCTGTAAGGAATGCACATTGAATAACGGTAACGATGTTTAATTTTTTCCACCTACAACACAGATGATCACTGCTGCAGAACTGTATAGGCAGAGGTGAAAGAAATCTTTCACCACAGTAATTTTTGTGATGTAAGAATATCATGAATATTGCACGAGTGTCTATTATAAACATGAAACTTTATACTTTTTTATAAATGAAAAGAACTTCAATTTTTTTTGCAATTTTTTTTTTGTCTGGCAGAATTGTCAAAATTAGTTGGTATTAATTTTGTTTTACAAATTTTATTGACTCACCTGTCCGGATCCACAAAATCTGGGTTCTAGTGTATTAGTACTGCATTGGTGATTATTTTGGTATTCAAGATTTTGCTGAATCATAATTTTCTTATTCATCTCTCAGCTCATCAATCTTTTGTTACTGAATCCTATCATGTCAGCCATTACTGCTGAAAACCTTGCTGTGAAGCACTAACTTCTCTCGAAAGAAATTAAGGACATTATTGATGTAACAACTTGGGAATAAATGTTTTTCAAATTATTTGTTTTATAGTTGTAATGTTTTGTGGTTTAATAAACAAAATAACATTTTAGGTAAACAAAAGGACAAGAAAACAATGTATAAATCTGCATCAGATTTGGCTAGGGAGGAAATAGTTAATCTTGAAAAGGCAAACCTGGAAGAGAGAAGACAAATGAGAGTTGCTTTAGAAAGGTTGGCAGCAGCACAGGAGAAGATTGCTGATGCCCAACTTCGCAGGGCAGAAGTTGCAGAAAGGAAACTTGCCTTGCAAGAAAGTTTATACTCATAATTTTATTTAATAAAATTAACACTCCAGTATGGTTGGTTTTCTTTTATACTTTGCTTCAGACATTCCTTTGTGCTGCCTACAACATAAGAAATGAATAGCAAGTAATGCAGTATTGGTATTACCACATACATTAAGTGTTCAGCATTGACTTGCATTATTAGGTTTGTTAATTTTTCCTAATGTGAGGAATAATATCACATTTATAGTTAGAGGATGAATTATATATACTTCACACTACAGTACAAGCAAAAAAGTTGCTTCAGATAGTTGAGCTCATAAAATTAAGCAAAAAAGTTGCTTCAGATAGTTGAGCTCATAAAATTTGCTTATGTGATTGTGCCAAAATTAAATGTTGACGTGTCCTGTAGCTGTAGGTACACACAATTTCTGCAATAATGGCAAAATGAATATTTTTCTTAGTGAAGCATAAACAATTGGAAAACCTAATATCGTGGCAAGTAACACCAAACTTTAGACATCATTAAAATATACGTGGTGAATTTACATGAGTAATGGTAATAAGTGCTGCCAACACCATATATCTAATTATTCAAGTTTTTTTCATGGATCTGAAAATTTGGTTGTGACATACACCTACCTATACTGTAATATGCAATACATACATTTCCTACATAATACACAGGTGTATTAATAGCTTTTAAGGCATTTACCATCATTAACCCATGGCTTTGGACTAATTTTCTTGTATGTAATGAATTTATATACCCAATTATGAAAAAGCAAACACTGCCTAAATGTTGCAGTTCTTGATATTTTCCTTACAATACTGGCATGCAAATATTTAATACACATGTAAATAGTTCATTTGTCAACATAGTTGACTTACAGTTAAGCAGGAATCATTGTGAGGCTTTGCATCAGACATTAAGCCCAAATGTTATAAATGCTTGATCATTCTCTTTTATACGTTCAACTTTGAAATTTTAAAACTTCCTCTGCAAAATATTTTGTGATTTTTCATGGTATGTGGTTAGTTAACTCTGTGAGTATTGAAATGTCCAGCTATAGCAGAATATGCAAAGAGGTCTAGTTTCTTTCTTACTACAAAAATGAAATTTTGATTCCCTTCGTAAGTATGAAATGCACTTAATCCATAAATACTGTATTAAACTTTGCCAATTTTTTTTTAAGTAAATCGAGCTATGCTGAGGCCTGGGTTAAAGGCTAGTGGGAGTAATTTAAATTGGTTTTCTAGTAACAAGTAATGTATGTAGGCCTACCTTAATTGCTGCACATCAGTAAATACAGAAAATATTTATTACCACAAAAGGTATGTCTATTACTGTAAAACGGGATGAATAGAAACATTCTACTCAAAGAATAGTCAACTAAAAGTACTTTGATGAAATTAGCTTAAAATAATACTGGTAAATGTCATAAAGAAGTATATCTATTTATGCCAAACATTTTACATATAACAATTCTTCAGACAGACCGTTTTCTACTCACCCTATCTTATGTTACACCTCCACAATTTCTACAAACAATTTTTTTGTATTTGTTTGGCCTACTGAAACTGCAGTTCACATATTTGGGGTCCCCTTACATGTGGGCCAATACGGTAATAAAAATAATTCTTTATAAACGTTTATCAATTTAGTCACTTTGATGCATGTATGTACTTTATTAAAGGTATATTGTCGTATTTCTATCAGTATTTATCAAAAGTACTATGCAACAGATGTTCGAAGGAACAGTCTGCATAGTATGCTACTGGCATCCAAATTGAACTGTGTGCATTATTTGAACGGAATGTAGAAGACATACAATGATAATTCATTTAAATACACATGCAAGTAGTCTATCAGGATATACCAAAGATGAGTACTCACAGGTTGGTATTTGAAAGATACACACATACATAGAACAATCGCAGAAGCACGTATCACAATTGATTTATATTTGTACCTAAAAATTGTACATGCCTCACGTAAACAGCAACTACAACATACTTCAAACCAGTGGCTATTTATTGTTACTGCTTAGCATGAGTACTGTAGTTTTTCTTATACTAATGGCTAAATTAAATTTGATATCTGACTGTGATACAATCTCCCTCGCATGACAGTAGATTATATCTTGGATCTACATATTGAGTGAATTAGGGGTTGAATGACTGCCCAAATATAATTAATAGTGTGCTGCATACAGTGAAACCTCTTTCTCTATAAATATTATGAAATATTGTGAACAGCAACGTTATATGTTTGAATAATTTTTACCATATCTGGTATTACAAGAAATTGTACCAGTTTAATAAGTTTTTCCTGTTAGTAAGTTTACATTTTACAGTCCCAAAAACTTCTTAACAGAGTTTTACTGTATTACTTTTCACTACAGTGCTGGCAATCAGTTGAAAAGAACTGCATTTGCAGTATAAAAAATAATTTAGCGCACTTTTACTTACACAAAACATATGAAAAGAAAACAGTACAATTTCGTAGTCTTATTTAATTAAACAGTTTCCACAAACCCATAAACCTCACTGGTAACAAAATTAGTCATAAATGCATGGTGAAAACACTTGCTGATGTGAAGCAAACTGTTAGTAGCACATTTGCAAACATAATGAGTAACAAAATAGGTAAATAAAAGTTTGCAGTATTGAGGGGACACGTGACCAATGTGATCGCACACCCTACGGAGTGCACACATGGTAAATGAGAAATGTACAATCTGCTGCCGTAACAACTTCCATTACATTATCAAAAGTAGTAAATTAAACCTTGTTTTTAAAAGTGTACACAAGCCCAAACTTCTGTACATACTTTTTATTCTAGAGATTGTAAAAGTTGGTAAGTATTTTATCTATTTTATCTACAATGAAAACTGCCGATACTAAAACAATTAGCAAAGTATTGAACATTCCTTCAAAATTTGATTGCAACATTTTGTATTCAATGTGTACATAGCACACAAAACATTACATAACTGTTTTTTTTTATTATTAAAAATGGTAATATGGAAAATTTTGACCCCCAGGATTGTTTAGTAAGTACATTAAAAATCACATTATTGAAAAATATCTTTACTTATATAGTTTTGCTAACTTAATAAATTACTGAAAATATCTCCTGATAAAGGAGATCAACTGTCTGTCGTCCATCATTTTGAATATCAATCTCATGATCTGCCTCATATTGATCCTGGTAAATCCCTTCGATGTCTGGCACTGGTTGTTCACCAACAGTGAGATACAGAGGCAATTTGTTTCTAACACAAAAGTTGTGCAGTACCACACATGCATTGACTATTAGTGCTGCAGTGTGTGGTGCATAATTCAATTGCCTAGCTTTCGATAAACATCGAAATCTACTTTTGAGCAACCCGTTACATCTCTCTATTGCACATCGAGCACTACAATGACCCGTCGTGTATCTTGCTTCTGGCGTTCCATCTGGAGCATGAAGAATTGGTGTCCGTAACCACGGTTCAAGTGGATATCCAGAATCACCTATTAAAAAATTAAAAAAAAATATTCACCCTTTTGTTAATCAATTTTGCTATCCACAGAAATGTTTAAATCACTGTTAATTTTGGGTATGTCACAAATATAACAGTAAGCTTTCATAGCACTCAATATAAAACCTTAATTTCAAATTTAAACCTAAAAATAAATAATCATGAAGGGAATTCTGAAGGAGACATTACTTACAATTAAATTAATATCACAGTAATATCAACACATACATTCCAAGTTACTTTAACTGTTATTTATGTAAATAATATACACAACGTAGATATTGATTCAATACAAAGGAGAAATACTACTTATGAAACTTGCTTTTATATCTCATACTTATGTTAAAAAAATCAAGAACAGGTAGATCTAGACAAATTATTAATTGGCTAACAAAAATATAATTTTTTATAAAGCTATTGAACTAGCCCTCTTTTCTTGCTGATTATGTTTCTAAATAAATTAGCATTTAGAACGATTGACTACAACTATATATGTTAAACATATAATTATATACCAGACTATTGGGTTACATTTCAGCGTGTGTGATATTTTTATTGCTAACATAGATAAAATGTAGTAATGTTACCCCCTACAAGTTGGAGCCAACTGAGTATGTAAATGATGTTGCCAAGCTTGCATGGTCATAATAGCATGCCTGATTGATATCGAACAAACAGATATCTTAAAGGCCGCTAGGCTACTGACTGCATAAGACAGAGGACAGGTGGTTTCATGTACTCTAGAGAATAGCACTTGTAGACAGAAACACACACGAGGATGGCACATTTCACGCCGGTGCGCGATTAACGACAATTGAATACTAAGGCTGGTAACTGTCTGGACTTGGTAATGTATTGATGGGCCACTTCCCAGCGCCTTAGCTTTGCACTGTTGTAGGAAGGAGGTAAAGACCTAACTACTCTTGTGGTGTAGCAGGAGTTAAAATTCTTGTTATGAGATGCTGATGCTGCCCATGCCACATTTCAAAACACGAACTTTGACTAGAAGATGGGTTAAACCATTGAAACGTTGTGAGTTGTGCATCCGCGTGAAAATGTGCCATCCTTGTGTGTGTTTCTGTCTACAAGCACTATTCTGTGGGTACCTACAACCATCTGATTGTCATTGGTTACGTTTAGTTGTTGAATCCCCAGCTGCTGGCAAATTCCCTATCTAAAAATATCATTCTGCATTTGTTATTAGAAATTGGTTACAACTTTCTTTCAGCCACCCCAAAATGTTTAAAAATTGCTGGCATACTTAAGACATGTATGTTCCTACAAAATATAAAACAAAACTGTTAACTTTTTCACCATTCTGTATTCCCGTATTTGCACCTCAAGTTGGCATACCCAGTATCCATGAATTGGTGTCTCCATTTCTGTAGCGCCTCATCAAAGTCCTCTTCACATTGCACAGCCTCCAGATAGCTGCATCGTGTGTACTGCCAGGATATCTGGCGTTGACATCCATGACAAGCATGTCGTAATTGCAGATCTGTTGGTCATATTAATTTATTACATTTAACATAGAAAGTGTGTAAGTACAAGTACCTTGCAATGATGAAGTTTAGTATCATAATTTGAGGCATGAATGTCTATAACACTGAATATTACTACCAAGCAACATGTGAGAAGTGTTATTTAAAAACTGATTTTATAAAAGATAGAAACAATTTATTAAAGGAAAAAAACGAACTATTAATGCAAATACAGCAAACTGAACCACAACAAATACATGTAAAATTTAGGAAATGTAAAAAAGAAGTGTAATGTATATAAATTGAACAAATGTTTTTAACTACAATTCTAAATAGTATATACCTATTGACCTTTTACTGAGCTGTAAGAAAATACAGCACGTGAAGTAAACATAACTGAAAATATTCTACTCACAAGCTGAACATTAAGGGAGTGGTTGTGTTTCCTGTCCACGTATACTGCTTCCTCATCGCCAGTTGGAGAAATAATGAGAACATGTGTGCAGTCCACTGCTCTCATTACACCTGGAAAGCCTGTTGTTTCCATGAACCTAAGCAATTACAATGAGTGTGTAGTGGCTTATCATATTAAATTTGACTACATTAAAAAAGACAATTCAAAAACACCACAAAATACATAAATGAAAGATTTACACAATAATAACACTATTAACCCTTTATAAGGCAGTACTATGAAATGTTATATTTAGACAGTTTTATTACTTTATTTACAATACAGTGGAAATAGTATCATACACAAAACCCTTATATAACAATGTTTTGCGTTAGTTTTTTCAAAATAGCATGGGAAATTATTTCCCATGGCCTGCTCAAATATTTAACAAGTGGGAATAATATTCCCATGGCCTACAAAAAGACACAAATCTTAACTGCTTTTTTCATGTTCCAGCAAAATTCTTCACTTTGTATGAAATGTCTTAAAGCACGGGACACTACAGAGTGGTACATCACACTGACTGCAACCAACTCTTGTCCTTTTTTCGTGTTTACTGGAGGAACACAGTCTGCATCTTCTGAATGATGCCAATTCAACAGGTAGATGTACACCAACATTTGAAAACCTAGTTTCTAAAGGAACTCCAAGGGGTTTGCCATCTTTATGGAAGCGTTTTTTCAAATAGTTGGCAGAAATAGGACCTTTCCGTTTTCGAGAAGAAAAATTACCAATCAAATGCTTTGCAACACTGATATGATAGTCAAGATGTTTGCATGAAATTTGACCTCTGTCACCAGAAAGTGTGTACAAAATGAACGAATTCACAAGTGCAGCATCTACCAGAAAATAAAAAATTCGGTGCCACCACTTTCTGGAACGACGTGACACAGTGTATGTTGCACGTATCTGGTCAAAACGATCTACACCTCTCATATACATAGTGTAATCTCTTACTGCTTTTGGGCATTTGACTAAAGTTCTTGTACCATCATTCTGTGTACGTTTCACTTCGACAATATCTTGAGGATTATGTGCAGATGATAGGATGTTTACATGCCTGTTGTCTTTCCACTGAATTGCACACACAAAAGCTTTCACTGAGTAAACATGCTCTCCTTTTGCTAACTTGTTCTTCTTCTTTAGTAGTGGTGGTAAGTCTCGTCTGTTTTGCCTAACAGTGCCCACAGCTGAGAGATTCTTCTGATACAGTATCTCCAGTAATTCTACAGAAGTAAAAAAATTATCGAATACAATCAGAGTAGGTTGTTGGCTGCCAAACAAACTGGAACAGAGCTTAGTAACTACTCTTGAACCAAGTGTTGAACCTAATGCCTGTTCATGTACTTCAGTTCCCTTACCAGTGTAGAAATCAAAATCGCTCATGAAACCAGTTAGTGGATCACATCTCGCCCACACTTTGTACCCACGTTTGATTGGTTTTAGTGGCATATATTGTTTCATACAAGACCGCCCTTTGAAGAGTATCATGCACTCATCAATTGAGTGACATGATGAAGGAGTATACAGTGCCACAAATTTAGATCGAAGAACAGAAAATACAGGCCGTATTTTGTACAGTTTATCATACCCTTCTTCTCCACGCTTTTTGGCCTTTGTGTTATCATTACAGTGCAATGCTTCTAAGATTTTTTTAAATCTTTTACAAGTCATCGTCTGACAAATTGATTCAACTCTGAAGAGTGGGTCTGAAGACCAATAATGGTCTAATGATGGTAACACATGAACAGCCATTAGCAACAACACGCCAAACACCGCTTTCATTTCCTCAACACAACATGGTGTCCAGTGGACCAACTGTTTTTGCTTTGCATATGTATTTGTTTGAGACACTAGGTGCTCAAAGAGTTCATTGTCAAAAATGGCACAGAAAAATTCTCCTGGGCTGCTACACTCAACCAAGTCTAAGGACTGTATTCTAGGTTGCACAGGTACACTAAAATCTGGCAAAGATTCATAAAACTGGGGTACATTCTGGGACCATATTTCTTCATTACTCTGAACTACACACTCGTCTGACTCACTAGATTCTGAATCTGAAGAAACTTGGCCTGCACTAACCCTACTTAGATTTTCATCTAACATTTCATCTGATTTTCGTTGTAGGCCACGAGTTTGTCTGCACGTAGGCCTATTTGCTGACTTTGTTATTGCCCTCTCTTGGCTTTCATTTATTTTTTGTTGTTGCTGGACAAAACCTCTTGTTTGAGGCGTATGCGTAGAAGTTCCTGGGTCACAGACACTCGAAGAAGATGGAGATTGTTGTGCTTCATTTCTAGTTGCTACTGGAACAAAAGGTTCATCTTCATCTGAAGTGTCACCATCTTCTTCAGATTCACTTGCATTTTCAGGCAAAGAAAAATATAGGGCTAATGCTTCTTCTGAAGTTAGTTTCTTAGATGCCATGATCTGAAACCATAATTGGTCAGCATTTATTCCAACTGTCAAATCAATCGATTTTTTTACAGGTATAACAGCTAATATTCTGTGTATTTGCATATTTTAAACAGTTTACATTTAGAAATTAGTTCGGTGAGCTTTATTTATTTTGCAGAAATGCATTGTTTACTACATTCTAAAAAAATTTGGTTCTACATGTGGGTGCTGGGAAATATTTTCCCACATGCATACAACAAATAAATATATTGTATCTTACATAATCTTAAAATTTCTTCACTTGTAGCTCGGTTCATAAAACAGGTAAAGTATAAATAATTATCATATTATAACTTTAAAAGTCATGTAGATATCTACTGCAATATTATTTACCTTCAAATATCAGCTATCCATTTCCACAACACTACTGTAGTCGCCATAGAACAATGTATACATCAACAATAGAAGGTATATATGCGCACTTTCCTAATGTTACACTGGTTTGTCTGGACACCATAAGATAGCAGCACAATGCACAACTGGGAATAATATTTCCTTGGCCTGTTACACGATTAATTATTGAATGGGAAGATATTTCCCTCTGCCTTATAAAGGGTTAACACAAATACTCTTTGGCGCAAGCTCAAGTCACTAATATTTTAAGCTCGGCCCTGTGTAACTAAGGACATAGGCCTTTCTTATCCAGAGATACATAAGTAAAAACTACTATTTCAGTTATAAAAAATGATCGCTGGAATTAGAAACTGTTATGTTATCTATCACTAAAGATTCTGTTTTGGAAAACAAATGTCACTATTTTCCTCTCAACAAACTTAAGTATTATGTGTATCCAGCAGACTACCACTATAATAACCTTTTGTACAATGCACTAGCAATTCTTTTGGAAGGGGGAAGTGGGGGGGGGGGGATTTTTACCTAACTCGTAAACCAGCTTTTCATGTTGTATTTCATTATTTTAGTGCCAAGTCCGTGTGCTATTTGTACACATACACATACGGACACACACACACACACACACAGAGTAAAGACAGGTTAGTAAACGATTAAAGTATGAAATTTTTAAATTAAGCTACATGTTCCAATAAATGTTACAGTTTCAACAAAACTACTGATATTAAAGTTAGGAAAAACCAAAACATAAAAGATTTGTTATGAAACAATACTAACCTTTGTTTGTTCAGTTGCAACTCGTTTTCATTTTCTGGGAAGTAAACCCAGTTGTTCAACATGGCAGTATTGATTGCCCTTGTGACATTTCGGATGGCTCGACTAACTGAGGGTTGGCTTACACACGTCAGCACGCTATCACCAACACACTTCTGGTACGAGCCACTTGCATAAAATCGAAGAGCAATGAGTACCTGTAAATAATTATATTGGTTACTGTACTTTTAATAGTATTTCTAACGGCATCACAAGCAAAAGAATAACATCTGCAGTTCATTAATCACCCATATTGCTGCTCTTCTCTCCACCTTCACATTTGGATTTTATGTGTTGACAGCATTAATGTTGTTCGAATACACAAGTGCACATTCAATCTTTTTCATAATGTTCTAATATTAGCTGGAGTCCACAAAAGTCACATACACATCTGACACTACACAACATAATAACAACACACTGAAGGATAAGGTTCAAATAGAATATTTTCTCTCGACTGCGAATAATTGAATACTGCCATAAAACTAACCTTAAATTACTTACTTTTATTTCCTCCGAAATGCACGTTATTCGCATCGGCCTTCTTAAATGCAGCTTCAAAATCTGTGTTAGTTCTAGTGGTAAGACAGGAGGTAACCTGTAAGTGACCCTGAATTGTTCTTCCATTTCTGTGAATGGATTTAGGACGTCCCGAATTCCCCGTCGCAGCAGCTTAATCTTTTGACGCCCCTCTTGTCTCTCCATGTCGTCAATTAAGTCCAACCGTCTCAATATCGATGCCATTTCATTATGTATACACACTTCACTGGAAAAAAATTAAATGTACACAATTAATTAACAGCAATTTCATGTATTATTGGTGGTGTTTCAACAACATAATATAAATACGGCGGCCATTGTATTTACGTTGCTGCTCATAAAGATTCAACAGAAGCCTGTCTTAATATAAAGATAGTCAGGAGTCCACTCAAAGACAGACAGAGTGACGCTTTGCGGTAAAGAATACCATTTCGTCTCGTAAAGAGGGTTACACATTAACCATCTTTAAATAAAGACAGCAAAAAGTTAGAGAATTCCAGCCCAGGTCTTGGAGGGGAAGGAGTCTGTCAGGGACAATGTAGGCACAAACAAGGGTGGTTTTTTTAATTCGCCCGCCAGAGTAATAGCCACAGCCTCTGTCAGGTCCAGGGGGGTAGAGCGCAGGTTTGGTGACGCAAGTTGGCGCGGACCAGCAGCGCCACCCCGCCCCCTGCCCGGCCAGGCCGGTCGTGCCTGTGGACTGGGAAACCTGGAATGTTGAGGGGGAGGTAGGGGTGAAGCCAGGTTTCCGTGAAAAAAAGAATGTCGATGTGATGCGAGGTGAGGAGGTGGAGGACCTCGTCTTCCTTGTGACGCAGGGATCGGCAATTCCAGGTGGCCAATTATAAGGCCTGTGGCCATCGAAGACGACGCACACTGCCTTAAACAAAATCTCCATCTTTTTCATGGGGCTTGTGGCCCCTCTCAACCACTCGCAAGTGGCGCGGATGAGCAGGAGGTACTATCTTACGAGACCGAAAATCTCCCGCACCTTCGCGAGAAGGAAGAGGGGCGAGTCGTCGCTGTTCCCCGCAGCTGCGCCTCCTGCGCGCTGGGGGGAGGGACGGGCCGCGGGTTGTACGCGTCTCGCGTAGCTTTGGAGCAGGGTGGCGGCGGGGGGGGGCGGTGACGCTTCCGACAGCTGCCTCCCGAGCCTGCACCTGGCCCGCCGCGGCGGTGCATGCTTGCTGCGGCATTGCCATTCCTCGGCCGCCACGTCGCCGCGCTCCCAGGTGGGGGAAGACCGCGCCCGCCCTGTTAAATTCTCGGGCCGCCTGCGGACCGGAATTGCGTGTCTGCTGTTGCCAAGCTTCGTAGGGCCACTCGCCTGGGGCAGTCCACACTACCACCCAGGTGGGGGCCCTTGCAATTGGGGCAGGTTGGGGGGACAGACATGTCGACTGGGCAATCGTGTGACCAGTGGCCACCCGAGCACTTGAAACACACCGGGGACCTGTGGCAGTCCCCTGTGTTATGATTGTACTCTTGGCATCTAAGACATTGCTGGGGGCCGCGGGGCTTGTGCTTGGTCACGGTAACGGCGTACATGCCCAGGTATCTCAATTTCAGCAGGTCCCCCATCCTGCTATTCCCCTCCAGGGTGACGTAGAAGTGCCGAAACTTCCATTGCTCATCCCCACGGCGCTCGATTTGCCTCACCTGGCGGACCTCGAACTCAAGCTGCTCCAGGTCGGCCCTGATCATGTTCGCCGGCATGTCCGCCGGCAGATTTGAGATAACCACATTCCCATTTCTTGCGTCAGGGAATGGGCGGGTGAATGGTTCTGCCTGGACCGAGATCAAGTGCTCCAGGAGCTTCTCGTGTTGGGCCCGAGAGGTGGGGAAGAATGTCGTCTGCCGCCCGGAGAGATTCACCCGGAAGTCCCCCAGGTGGGCGCACATTTCGCGCAGGCGGGACGCGGGGATATCCGCCTGGCCATAGATGGGCGGGGTTCTGGGTCTGCGGGCGCCTTGCTGCACGTTCGGTGCCGTGGCTGGAGCAGTGGACTGCCGCGGGGCCTTCTGTCGTGTTGACTGGTCCGAGAGATCGGCAGGGTACCTTGTCTGGCGCTTGCGCTTCCTGCCCTTCACCAACTCAGTCACTGTCGGTCTCGCACATGGAGTTCGTGTTGCCCAGGTTCGACAGAGAGTCGAACCTTTTGGACAGGTGGACTGAGGCGGAGACCAGGCTCCTGGTGTCGTCATCATTTGCGTCCGTGTGTCGCGGGGCGCTAACCGAAGTACTGGGCTGCGCCGACTGCCCGTACATGGTGATTTGCCCCACTGTCTTGGTAGGAGTGTGGGGCGGACCTGCGTTCGTCATGGGAGTTGGCATCACCACTTTCGGTGCGAGCTGCGTGGCCTGGGCAGGTGGCTGGGCAGTCTTTTGGGCGGTTTGGGCAGGGAGTCCTAGGGCCGCTCGCTGCAGGCGGCATCATAGGAAGATCACTGTTTGCTGTGTTTGAGACCGAACACGCATTTTCCCTGTACCTAATTTTAGAATTTGTCTCCATTGCGGTGACGCAGGACGCATTTGCTGTGTTACACAGTCCGGTTGTCACTACAAAACAACAGGACTAAAGGGTGAGGCGGGGCGGTGGAGAAACGGCGCGCGCGAGTGTTTTACACTCTCTCCCGGTTACCGTTAAACCAGTGGGCGCGGTGGTGAAGCGGGGCGGGGGGGAATCGCCGCGCGGCGAGAGTTTGACACACTCCCCCGATTCCCGTTAAACCGATGGGCCCGGGGGTGAGGGGGGGAGGGGGCGCAACGCGCGACCGGAGCGCAGCTCTGTCGGGCAGAGCTGGAACTACCACGAGTTGGGTCCGAGAGTTTACACAGTCCCGCGGTTACCGTTATTTCACTGGGCGCGAGGGTGAAGCGGGGGGGAGTAAGTAGTTCCGTCTCCCAGCACTGCGCGCAGCACTGGAAAGGATCGATACTTACACTCGATCGCTGCCTTCTGCTTCACGCGTTGTTCCAACTGAATCTAATGGGCAAATATGCGCAGAAAAATTTATACTGGTAAAATAACTGGGGGAGCCACCTGCTTTATCAGGGTAGCCCCTACGCCAGGTAAGTATGCTGCGCAGTGTTTTGCTTTTCTATTTCACTTGGAGCTCGGACCACCTCATCAATGTGTTTTGAGGTTATGTACTTCTACCTCCGAAACAGCTCTTTCCCCAGACATAACACTCCCGTGCCAGTTCATCACACAACATGACAGTACACACCAGCAATGCAATTACTATTTCTTCCTACAATTGCCCGTTTCTACTCGCACCTTGTTTCCTTTGTTTCTGTACCCACAGCGACGGTCGACCGCCGCGTGCATTTGGTTACCCCGTTTGCCGTGGGGCGGCACTTGGTTACACCGTTTGCCGCGTGGCGGCACTCGGGTCGTCGTGTCCGCCTCGGCAAAAAGGCGGGCACCACGGCACAGTCGAGAGGGGAACTTTTTTCCAATAGCAACATACTTAGGGTTTCACGAAATATCGAGTGCCGTGTCCCACGAGGCGATTTTCCGACGATTCGCTGCTTCAGGCTGCACGACCGTACACTATTTTTACAATTAGTGGTGGTCCGCACATTTTTCCTATATAGTCCGGATTTTCAAAGTTTCAACCGTGCTCTGGTTTCCCTGCAAACGCATAAATCTTTCGCCTTTTACTAAAGATTTCCATGGAGGGGAACATATGATGAGTCTTTAAACAATTTTTTGTTGTGTCCAGTGTTTACACACTGGGCCGGTTACCGTTAATACTCTTTGCCTGGGGGTGAGGCGGGGAGGGGGAAATCTAAAAAATCGAATTGGACCAGTATCATTCATGGGAATTTTTTTTTCTTTTTTCAACTATTACCATGCACAATTGCATACCTTGCTTCCACACTTTCAAGACGGTGGGGTTGTTCGCCATGGCACCGTCAACTTGAGACCTATGAATGCATTACATACCATACACAGATGAAAAAAAAATTACACTTCACTGTACATAATTCTTAACACTACTTCGTTGAAATTTTTTCACCGGGACAGCGCGAACGCAGTCCCGACTACCAAAAATTACGCGCCCGAGTTACCAGGGGTGCCCACAAGGGGGGGGTAACGACGAAACTGCGTCAAAAAAATTTCAGGGGGTGGGGGGTTGGTTAAAAGACGAGAAAAATGTTTATATTATTTACATAATTATAGCTTCTAATGTGAAAATACGTTTCTGGTGCTTTGATAATTGAAAGGGCTCTTGTGAATCAAAATGACAACCCCGCACTTTCCTCAAAAAAAGCAGTTTGGCATCTGTCGGTTCAGGATGGAAATATTACCTGATATGACCAAAATTATTATTAGAAAATCAGTTTTAATTAATGCAAAATGTGATAAAATATAATACTAAAAAAGTAATATTATAAAATAATTGAGTAAATCATTGAGAAAATGGCATAAAAAATTTTGGGGGGGAGGGGGGTGCGTGTGCATCATTAGGTTAGGGGGTGTGTGAGTCATAGTGTTTGTGGTGGGGGGGGGGGGGGGGGGTGGCACCTCTGCGAGTTACCCACATTTGGGGTAATCGCAGAGGTTAGCGCAACCGAAGTGCAAGTTCAAGTTTTTCAAGTTCAAGAGGTTTATTGAACAGATAAATACAGAAAAGCCCAAATTGAGCAACAACAAACTTACAGACACATGCCTCAACTAAAAATCTCTTACATGCTAACAGACATCTATAAAGAAAGCACTACAATAAATGAAAATTACAATTACATGATACAATTAGGGAAAACACTGAAAAACCCTAAAACTGAAAAGCACAATTGAGTAATATCCAATGGCTATAAAAAGTTTACCAATAAAAACATAAACATAGATAGGCGAGAATATAAAAACAAATAATAACACAGGAGAATTACCGAGCGCCACTCTTGCCCGTAAACTAGGTTAGTAAAGAAGAAAAGAAAGTATCGCCTGCGAAATATGCACATAACAAGAAAATAAGGATACCTAAATGAACAAAAGATTAGGCAGGTGAGCAACTGTTCTGCCATCTAGAAGAAATCTCCAGCGGGCAGAAAGTGCCATCGCCACAAACAGGAGGAAAATAATGTATCTGCCGCTACTGATAACAGGCACTATAAAGTAAAAATTAAATAACTGAGGCGGCCATATTGGTTGCAGATTGCAACATTAAATCAAAACAGAAAGCTTAAATATTAAGAGAGTAAATATGAGCAACCAAGCCATCAGTAGTGAGAATGAGAAATACGAACAAGGTAAATTAATGTACAAACCATTACCTGTCAGGCGCAGGGCACCAGAGTGGCCCCCAAAAGGCTAGTGCACACAACAAGATTGAAAGAGACAAAAACACTAAGGCAAGAAACGCAGTGTCGCTCACCAGAAGGGCAAGACAACCATTAAGCACAAGAATAACATAAACACAATCAATGGCAGAATACCACACAACTAAAATAAAACAACCCACACAAGAACATTTTATTCCCCCCTAAAATACACAAAGAGGGTGCACAGCAAAGGGTAACATCAACCTTATAGAGGTTCGTACAGAAGAAAGTCGCGGATATGACGGTGAGGATGGTCTTCATGCACATCATAGTCACCAATGTTGGCAACCACGGGGTTGCGATGCACAGCACAACGACGATAAAACCGCACAGCCAAGTCATGCACAAGTTCTGCCGGGCGCCGCAGCCCCGACAGGTCGTACAGCAGATCCATGGGAGTCCACATTGGGAAGCCCAGCACCATCCGTAGGTCGTAATGAAGCGCCGTGTTGAGAGGGCGCCAGCAGGTCCGCGGCAGTGACGCCCAGACAACAGCGTACAGCAGCACCGGTAGCTCGTAGGTCTTGTAGAGATGAAGTCGGGTCGGCAGGGACACAGGACTCTGCGCACCGAGCACAGGACGGAGCAGCCAATGGATGTGGCACACCTTCTGCACGGAGGCCTCGATGTGGTGCTTCCACGTCAACGTTGTGTCCAACAGCACCCCCAGATACTTCACTTGGGCGCAGTACGGCAGCGGGACCCCTTGCAGCGTGAGCGGGGCGGGGGGACGGCGCCGCCCCTTCGGGAAGAAGGCAACTCGCGTCTTCGCGGGGTTGGGCATCATGCCCCACCGGGACATGTAGTGTTCCACGTGGCGGAGAGCCACCTGCCCCCGAGCCTGCAGGAGTTGGGTGTCCTCCCCGGTGACCAGGAGAGACGTGTCGTCCGCATAGAGCATCATGGCCGCCCCCGGCGGCGGGTCCAAATCGGCCAGAAACGCAGCGAACAAGACAGGTCTCAAAATCGCACCCTGGGGGACGCCAGCGGCAGCATGGTGAACCCCTGACAAAACACCATCCACACGCACCGCAAAGGTACGATCGGAGAGGAACCAATGAAGTAAGCGAGTAAGATGCGCATCCAGCTGGGTCAGTTGAAGCTTGTGAAGCAAAGTGGCGTGGTGGACAGAATCAAACGCCCTCTTCAAGTCCAAGAGTACCAAGATTGAATGGGAGTGTTCGTTAAAGCCCGCCGTGATGGTGTCGACAACCAGCGCCACCGCCTTGAGGGCAGAGTGCCGCCGGCGGAAGCCAAACTGAAAATCCTGCAGATTGTCTTGGTCCTCGAGGTGGACCTGAAGCCGCTGCAGGATTAGCCGCTCGTAAACCTTTGACAAACAGGAGAGCAGTGAAATGGGCCTATAGGAAGCAACAGTAGGGTGGGCAGGATGCGTCTTGGCAATGGGGACAATAACCGCATGACGCCACGCCAAGGGAAAATGACAAAACAAAAAGCACCAGTTAAACAGTCGGGCCAGGTAGATAACGGCTTTGCGGGAGAAAGAGCGCACCATGACTGGATGAATGCCATCCGCGCCCATGGCTTTACCAAACTGCAGCTTGTCTATCACTTTGGCCACAGCACGCGGCGAAGTCAGGAGCGCACCATCAGCAGCAGGGAGCGGAGGCGGGACAAACTCCTCGAAGAAACACGCCGTGAGACCGACAGCGGGGACTGCATGCGGGGTGAAAGTAGCAGCAAAGTGGCCCGCCAGAAGTTCTGCCTTGGCACAAGGATCGTCAACGAAGCCAGGCCCATCTTGGAGAGGGGGCACACTGGAGCCACGACGACGCAACTGCTTCACGTAACGCTAGACCGAACCCGACTGCAGAGAGAGCCGACGCAGAAGTGCAACTTGTTGTTCGGCGGCTCACCCAGAGATCTCCGCGCAGCAGCGACTCTTCAGGTACCGATAAGCAGCCAGCGACACAGGACAGCGGGAACATTACCAAGCACGCCGGGCAGCATTTCTGGAGCACACCAAGACCCGGAGAAAGGGCGGAAAAGGTTTGCCCCCGGGATGCACCCGGCAGGAAGGCACAGCATCAGATGTTATCCAACCATATGTTGGCGAAAATTAGATTCGTTCTCTAGATCCTCTTCAAGATGTAAACCCTCTAAGGGTATACTTGAAGAAATTAATTCTTGTAGATTCTTTAATTCAGAAAGTATTATGTTCTTCCTTTATTCTAATAAGTGTTGGGTTTTTCTTGGGTTTTAACTTTTTCTTCTATACTAATAATATATATATAAATAAATAATAATAATTTAAATGAATTCTTTATTTTTCTTCTTAGGAGTGAAATATAGGACTCGTCAATTCATAACATAAAATAAAATAAAATAAATATTTGTTTATATAGTTATAGATATGAATATGATTAAATAATTATAATTATACATAATAATAATAATCTTAATAACTTCGAAAACTCCAAAGTTCCTCTTCTAAATTCCTCTTCTTAATCCTCTTCAGATTCATCTTCGCAATCTTCTTCGATTTCATGTCCTTCTTGTAGTTCAAGGTTTCGAAAGTTCAAGGTTCCTCTTCTAAATTCCTCTTCTTCTTAATCCTCTTCGGATTCATCTTCGCTATCTTCTTCGGTTACGTATCCATCTTGTAGGGCACGATCGTCACTTTGAATTTGTTGTTCTTCTTGAGAATTTCTCGTGGCAATCAAACTATCAAAAGTTTCTAATCGTTGTCCAATCAATTTTTATATATTTCTTCCAAATTTGGAACACTTCTTTATCTTTAACTATGGTTCCAAGATCGCTAATAGTTACTTCTTTGTGGCTTACTTCTTGTTGAAATTGCTCTCTTAAATCTTCTATTTTGCCACATTCGCGTAGTACATGTTCTGGAGTATCTTCTGTTCCACAGGTCACACAAAAGGAAGAGTCCACAAGATGGAATTGATGTAATTTGGCTTTAAAGTTTCCGTGACCGGTTAAGTATTGTGAACTGTAGTAATCTGTATAGATCCATTTGTATTTCATTCTTTCTCTGACTGATGATAAAATATTATAAGTATATCTTCCTTTATCGCTGTGGTCCCATCTATCTTGCCATTTCACTAATTGTTCGTCATGAATTTGCTTCTTTTTATTAGGTGATAGTTCATTATTTCTTCGTGCCAGAGCTGAGCTAGCTCTTTCAATAATCTGCAGATCTATTGGTAGAACACCTGCTGTAATCTGAAGCGCATCTAAAGACGTTCTATATGATTTTGTTACTGTCAATAACACTGTGCGTTGGGATGAGTTTAAGTACCGTTGAACAATAGATAACTGTCAAGTTCAAACCATGTACTGGCAGCATAAGTAACAATGTTGACATACACTCCTTTATAAATAATAAGGAGAGTTCTTGCATTTAGTCCCCAATTAGCAGGTGCCATGCTGCGTAATTTATGAAACAGTGAAGCTGCTTTGATGGATGTTCTTTTAACATGTTCTTGATATGAGTTTCTTGTAGAGATATATACACCCAAATATTTGAGTGTAGATACTGTTTTAACCGGTCTGCCACAGAATCTTATGGTGGGGGGTCGATGTATACTCAAGTGTCCTTTGAGGATAATAGCTTCCATCTTTTCTACAGAGATTTCTAATTTTGCAGTGTCAGCCCATTTCTTTATTTGTCTTAATGCTTGTTCAGTTTTATTTTGTAATTCGTACCTGGAGGGTGCAGGAACTAAAAGAAATCCATCGTCTGCATATCCAAAGATTTTACTATTTTCTGGTAAGTCAAGTCTGAGCATGTCATAAAATATTACATTCCATAGAACTGGGCCCAAAACAGAACCTTGCGGACATCCAAGAATGAGTGTCTTTTGTTGTTTAATATGGCCAGTATAGCATACGCACGTTCTGTTCTCAAAGTAGTTTAGTATAACTTGGTAAATATTGATTGATACTTGTAGTGTTTTCAAACGCCATAATATTTGGGGCCACCAGGCGTGATCAAAGGCTCCAGATATATCTATAGTTACCCCAATTACATATACTTCTTCATAGCTTCCCACTTGAGACTTCATATCACATATTGCTAGTTCAATGCTGTATCCTTTTCGGAAAGCATATTGTTTATGATGAATGCCATTAACCTTCTCCAAGTGAGCAATGAGTCTCCTGTTAAGCAGTCTTTCAAACACTTTTCTTAATATAGGTAACATAGTAAGTGGTCTATATGAGGCTGTATTTCCAGGATCCTTCCCTTTTCCTTTATATAGAATTTTTAGAAGTCCATGTTTCCAGATATCAGGGAATTTGCCTTTTTTCAAACAGGAGTTGTATATACCCAGAAGAATGTATTTCATTCTGGGATAGACTCTCCATAAAATTTCCACAGTTATATCGTCTATACCAGGTGCTTTTTTGGGTTTTAGGTTCTTAACAGTGTTGTCCAGTTCCTTTATATTAAATTCGTCTTCTGTATCTGAATCTGGTGGTTCATTCATAACTGATCTCTTGAGTCTGTGTAAAGGTGTATCTGTCTCTTGGTCTTCATCTGGAAGTAAGCAGTTCAGTAAAGTTTTTAAATTTTCTTCAATTGAATTAGCTGGTTTACCATCAATAGTTAGACCAGGTGTTTCAATTGGAGATTTCAGCTTATTCGCACAAATTTTATAAACTAATCCCCATGGATCTTGGTTTCCTTTATTAGAGACTAATTTCTCCCATGATGTATTCTTCTTATGTTTTATCATCATTTTGTAGTTTCTTCATTTAGCTCTGAATTGATTTAGCAACATTATTTTGTGGAAGGGAAAGTTGCTGTTCTTTAACATATTTTTAGTTTTCTTGATTTCTTTTCGACACTTCTCCAGATCCTGATCCCACCAGGAAAAGCCTTTAACATTTCTTGTTTGCTTTTCCATGTGCTTTTCACATAAATTCTTGATTATGTTGGTGACACTTATGGCTTGAATATGAAGGCGCGGCCACGCGGGATGACACAGCGGTAGCTGACATCCGTGATGAACAAACAGTATGGTGGTCGTGTTGGTAGTCAAAGTGACTGTGGGCGAAGAAGCCATCATGAAGAACTCCAAGTCGCCAACAGACACGGCCGAAGAAGGGGCGCCCTCGAACTCCTCCAAAGAGGATGAGGAGCCAGCAAGACCAAGGTCAGGTGAGCCACCAGAACCCTGGCTCAGTGAGTGATGCAGAGGCGGCACGAAGCGAGGTCGAGTAGGACAGCGACCATGTCCTGCATCAGGGGCAGAAGTCGGGACAGCAGGCGCCTCTCGAGAGCGCGAGAGCCCCCGACCATGATGCGCGGTCTGTGAGCACTGCGAGCTGGGCTGCGAAATCGGCAAATCATCATCCGAGAGCACCGCGAAGCGATTGCTGGTGGGCAGCAAAAAGGATGCCTCCGAATCAGGAATCGAAGTAGGCAACAGATTAGCAGGATGTCGGCGGCGAGGGTGATCAGCCATGACGAAACAATGAAAATATACAAAGGACAGCACACAAAGAAATCCAAAAACAAAGTGCAGCAAAACAGGCGACAAAACAAGAAAAACACGAAAAACACAAGGCAAAACAGCAAACAGCAGAACACAGCCCACAAAGTGGCAGACAGCAACAAGAGCTAAAAGCAAAAACGGAAATCGTCACACAAAACAAAGAATAGCAAAAGTGCAAAAATAACACAAATTGTGCAAACAGTCGGCGAACAGCAACAAGACAAAAACAGAAAAATGCAGCATTACACACTAAATCGGCAAGAGCAATACCACAAGCAGTTCTGAAAGGCGCCACTAGGTGGCAGACAGCCAATTGTAGAAAACAGAAACGCACCACTTTACACACAAGTGCGCGAAGCGTTATATCGCGCGCAGTCCCAAAAGTCGCCGATAGGTGGCAGATTGCAACAATATATTGGCGCGCGCGGGCTGCCAACGCGGCCAAAACGACAGAGAAGTAGCGAATGAGCAGAACGTCAGAAAACAGTAGGAAGTGAGAAAAGGGGCGCGTGCGCAGACATGCAACACGACCAAAAAATACGGGCAGCAAAAGGAAGGCAAAGAAGCGAAAAAACAGCAAGAATAAAGACCAGGAAGCGCCGAACTCAGCGCATGACGATCAGCGAAGGTGCAAGCAGTGCGGAAGAGCGTCGCCAGGCGGCAGCACGGTACGGAGACAGTGCTGCCGCGCGGTGGAGGAAGACGGAACTTGATCAAGGTTTAATGGTAATAGCGAGAGTGTGTAAAACAAGACAGGGAGGAATTTTGGTACCTATGCGTGCCCCTGAGCTGCTATACTCACTGTTGTGCCCTTACTACCTCTTGGACGTTCGTGCTCAATCGCTGACTTCAAGCCCTTTGACCGCAACGGTAGCCACGAGCCAGGTAAGTATGCTGCGCAGTGTTTCGCTTTTCTATTTCACTTGGAGCTCGGACCACCTCATCAACGTGTTTTGAGGTTATGTACTTCTACCTCCGAAACAGCTCTTTCCCCAGACATAACACTCCCGTGCCAGTTCATCACACTACATGACAGTACACACCAACAATGCAAATACAATTTCTTCCTACAACTGCCCGTTTCTACTCGCACCTCGTTTCCTTTGTTTCTGTACCCACGGCGACGGTCGACCGCCGCGTGCATTTGGTTACCCCGTTTGCCGCGTGGCGGCACTTGGTTACACCGTTTGCCGCGTGGCGGCACTCGGGTCGTCGCGTCCGCCTCGGCAAAAAGGCGGGCACCACGGCACAGTCGAGAGGGGAACTTTTTTCCATTAGCAACATACCTAGGGTTTCACGAAATATCGAGTGCCGTGTCCCACGAGGCGATTTTCGGACGATTCGCGGCTTCAGGCTGCACGACCGTACGCTATTTTCACCATTAGTGGTGGTCCGCACATTTTTCCTATATAGTCCGGATTTTCAAAGTTTCAACCGTGCTCTGGTTTCCCTTCAAACGCATAAATCTTTCGCCTTTTACTAAAGATTTCCGTGGAGGGGAACATTTGATGAGTCTTTAAACAATTTTTTGTTGTGCCCAGTGTTTACACACTGGGCCGGTTACCGTTAAACCACTGTGCCCGGGGGTGAGGCGGGGAGGGGGAAATCTGAAAAATCGAATTGGACAAGTATCGTTCATGGGAATTTTTTTTTCTTTTTTCAACTATTACCATGCACAATTACGTACCTTCCTTCCGCACTTTCAAGACGGTGGGGTTGTTCGCCAAGGCACCGTAAACTTGAGACCTACGAATGCATTACATACCATACACAGATGAAAAAAAAAAAAAAATTACACTTCACTGTACATAATTCTTAACACTACTTCACAACTACTAAGTTGAAATTTTTTCACCGGGACAGCGCGAACGCAGTCCCGACTACCAAAAATTACGCGCCCGAGTTACCCACATTTGGGGTAATCGCAGAGGTCAGCTCAACCGAAGTGCAAGGGAAGAGCCTCACCCTGGGGGAACCCCCTGCTTGATCAGGGTAGCCCCTACGCCAGGTAAGTATGCTGCGCAGTGTTTCGCTTTTCTATTTCACTTGGAGCTCGGACCACCTCATCAACGTGTTTTGAGGTTATGTACTTCTACCTCCGAAACAGCTCTTTCCCCAGACATAACACTCCCGTGCCAGTTCATCACACTACATGACAGTACACACCAACAATGCAAATACAATTTCTTCCTACAACTGCCCGTTTCTACTCGCACCTCGTTTCCTTTGTTTCTGTACCCACGGCGACGGTCGACCGCCGCGTGCATTTGGTTACCCCGTTTGCCGCGTGGCGGCACTTGGTTACACCGTTTGCCGCGTGGCGGCACTCGGGTCGTCGCGTCCGCCTCGGCAAAAAGGCGGGCACCACGGCACAGTCGAGAGGGGAACTTTTTTCCATTAGCAACATACCTAGGGTTTCACGAAATATCGAGTGCCGTGTCCCACGAGGCGATTTTCGGACGATTCGCGGCTTCAGGCTGCACGACCGTACGCTATTTTCACCATTAGTGGTGGTCCGCACATTTTTCCTATATAGTCCGGATTTTCAAAGTTTCAACCGTGCTCTGGTTTCCCTTCAAACGCATAAATCTTTCGCCTTTTACTAAAGATTTCCGTGGAGGGGAACATTTGATGAGTCTTTAAACAATTTTTTGTTGTGCCCAGTGTTTACACACTGGGCCGGTTACCGTTAAACCACTGGGCCCGGGGGTGAGGCGGGGAGGGGGAAATCTGAAAAATCGAATTGGACAAGTATCGTTCATGGGAATTTTTTTTTTCTTTTTTCAACTATTACCATGCACAATTACGTACCTTCCTTCCGCACTTTCAAGACGGTGGGGTTGTTCGCCAAGGCACCGTAAACTTGAGACCTACGAATGCATTACATACCATACACAGATGAAAAAAAAAAAATTACACTTCACTGTACATAATTCTTAACACTACTTCACAACTACTAAGTTGAAATTTTTTCACCGGGACAGCGCGAACGCAGTCCCGACTACCAAAAATTACGCGCCCGAGTTACCCACATTTGGGGTAATCGCAGAGGTCAGCTCAACCGAAGTGCAAGGGAAGAGCCTCACCCTGGGGGAACCCCCTGCTTGATCAGGGTAGCCCCTACGCTAGGTAAGTATGCTGCGCAGTGTTTCGCTTTTCTATTTCACTTGCAGCTCGGACCACCTCATCAACGTGTTTTGAGGTTATGTACTTCTACCTCCGAAACAGCTCTTTCCCCAGACATAACACTCCCGTGCCAGTTCATCACACTACATGACAGTACACACCAACAATGCAAATACAATTTCTTCCTACAACTGCCCGTTTCTACTCGCACCTCGTTTCCTTTGTTTCTGTACCCACGGCGACGGTCGACCGCCGCGTGCATTTGGTTACCCCGTTTGCCGCGTGGCGGCACTTGGTACACCGTTTGCCACGTGGCGGCACTCGGGTCGTCGCGTCCGCCTCGGCAAAAAGGCGGGCACCACGGCACAGTCGAGAGGGGAACTTTTTTCCATTAGCAACATACCTAGGGTTTCACGAAATATCGAGTGCCGTGTCCCACGAGGCGATTTTCGGACGATTCGCGGCTTCAGGCTGCACGACCGTACGCTATTTTCACCATTAGTGGTGGTCCGCACATTTTTCCTATATAGTCCGGATTTTCAAAGTTTCAACCGTGCTCTGGTTTCCCTTCAAACGCATAAATCTTTCGCCTTTTACTAAAGATTTCCGTGGAGGGGAACATTTGATGAGTCTTTAAACAATTTTTTGTTGTGCCCAGTGTTTACACACTGGGCCGGTTACCGTTAAACCACTGGGCCCGGGGGTGAGGCGGGGAGGGGGAAATCTGAAAAATCGAATTGGACAAGTATCGTTCATGGGAATTTTTTTTTTCTTTTTTCAACTATTACCATGCACAATTACGTACCTTCCTTCCGCACTTTCAAGACGGTGGGGTTGTTCGCCAAGGCACCGTAAACTTGAGACCTACGAATGCATTACATACCATACACAGATGAAAAAAAAAAAAAATTACACTTCACTGTACATAATTCTTAACACTACTTCACAACTACTAAGTTCAAATTTTTTCACCGGGACAGCGCGAACGCAGTCCCGACTACCAAAAATTACGCGCCCGAGTTACCCACATTTGGGGTAATCGCAGAGGTCAGCTCAACCGAAGTGCAAGGGAAGAGCCTCACCCTGGGGGAACCCCCTGCTTGATCAGGGTAGCCCCTACGCCAGGTAAGTATGCTGCGCAGTGTTTCGCTTTTCTATTTCACTTGGAGCTCGGACCACCTCATCAACGTGTTTTGAGGTTATGTACTTCTACCTCCGAAACAGCTCTTTCCCCAGACATAACACTCCCGTGCCAGTTCATCACACTACATGACAGTACACACCAACAATGCAAATACAATTTCTTCCTACAACTGCCCGTTTCTACTCGCACCTCGTTTCCTTTGTTTCTGTACCCACGGCGACGGTCGACCGCCGCGTGCATTTGGTTACCCCGTTTGCCGCGTGGCGGCACTTGGTTACACCGTTTGCCGCGTGGCGGCACTCGGGTCGTCGCGTCCGCCTCGGCAAAAAGGCGGGCACCACGGCACAGTCGAGAGGGGAACTTTTTTCCATTAGCAACATACCTAGGGTTTCACGAAATATCGAGTGCCGTGTCCCACGAGGCGATTTTCGGACGATTCGCGGCTTCAGGCTGCACGACCGTACGCTATTTTCACCATTAGTGGTGGTCCGCACATTTTTCCTATATAGTCCGGATTTTCAAAGTTTCAACCGTGCTCTGGTTTCCCTTCAAAGGCATAAAACTGTTCAGGGGAATTTTTTAAAAGCTTTTTGAAGCAAATCTGAGCACTTTTGGCCATTAACTAACTGGTTTCCTTTCAGCAATTTCAGCGAGCCGCCGAGACCTGCTGCTGCTAGTTCCTGAGTCGACCACCAGGAGTGCTCTTGTGTAGATCTAGTTCGTAGATCCTAGATCTTCTTCTTGTGAGTGCTGTGCGCCACCGAGTCGCGGCCTATTGGGGCGGCTGAGGGGGGAGTTTGGAATGGACTCCCTCCCGATGAAGCCAAACCAGGGCGGGGGCGACCTCGGTCAGAGGCCATCGACCGAGGCCACTTCTTGTGACTCCCGGCAACCAAGTTGTAGCCTATTGGGGAGGCCGAGGGGAGAGTTTGGAATGGACTCTCTCCCGATGACGCCGAACCAGGGCGGGGACGACTTTGGTCCGAGGCCCTCGGCCGAGGCCGGTACTGGCGATGAGATGACTACTGACAATCGGCCACTCCAGCCAAGACAATACTGTGGACCGCATCGCCAGCGCTTGGAGACCATGCAAGTCGGGTCTGGGGAGGCGGGCGCTGCTGGGGTCGGGGGGGTGGCTCCGCCTCCCTCCCCGGCGCCGGCCGGGCTGCGCACCCAGACTGTTTGCATTAAGGTCAGCGAGACGAAACATCTTCACGGCCTGGACGTCTCCACCATCCTCGCTCTGCCTACGACTACCTCTGCTCCAACACCACCAACTGTGACTACTACTACCACCACGGCCTGCATCACTTCACCGATCATGTCTCCTGCGCCTTCTCTTCCGCTGTTGCCGACCGACTCACCGCCTGCCGCCGTTCCTCCTGCTGCGACTGCTACTCCCATGGACACCGGCTTCATCGTTCCCACGAAGACCGTCAAGCGCGCCCACCCCGACCAGCACTCCTCCGACGATGCCGTCCCTACCAGCAACCGCTACGACAGTCTCCTCAGTCTACCGGATACCGACACCGACGACGGCGCTGGGGCTGCCTCCTCGGACCGACCCTTGACTGCCAAGCCCCGCCGCAAGCAGCATGCTAAACGGCACCGGCCCGACACGCAACCTCCTCCTGTGCCCTTCACCACTCTCCCTGGCCCCTCTTCGACGAGTCCCAGCTCATCTCGTGCTCCACCCCGCCTTCCAGCCTCGCAGCCTCGTGCCTCCTCCTCGGCGGCGCCTCGCCCGCCTACCTCCACTCCTCGCACGCCTCGCATGCCTCCGATCGCCTGCCTTCTCACGCCCACAGCCGGCCCCTTCGCCACTGCACAACGTTTTCAGTCTCTCCTCTCCGGTCCTCTCTCTGTCACCTCCGTCAATGACCGCACCTCCTTTTATACCAGCAACCCTCAGGACCACCAGCTCCTATTTGAAGAACTCCAACGCCTCGGATATAAACCCTACACCCATCTCCGCCCCGACGAGCGTGCCGATCGAGTTGTGATCAAGAAACTCCCTCTCTCCACGACGGCTGACGAGGTCACCCAGTCCCTGCTCGACCTGCACCTACCTGTGGCATCTGTGGTGGCCATGCGCACCTCTCCTACTTCGACGACCCGGCCTTTCCTGGTCACGACATCCGGTCTGGGTGAGGCAGCCCCCTTCCTGAAGTTGACGACATTGGGCTGCTGGGTGGTGGCAGTTGAGAAGTACCGCGGCTCGGGGCGCGTACCTCAGTGCTACCGCTGCCAGCGGCCTGGACACCCGTCCTCCAGATGCCACCGGGACCTCGCCTGTTTCAAGTGCGCTGGGTCCCACTGGTCTCGGGACTGCACCTCGACTACCCGACGCTGCACGCTTTGTGACGGGGCCCACTTCGCTACTTCCACTGACTGTCGCGTGATTCAGGCTTACATGCGCCGACACCCTCAACGACTCACTGACGCCACGACGACTGCCGTGGGGACCGGGCCCTCTGTCCCGTCCATGTCCGATCCCAAGACGTTTCCTGCTCTCTCCACCAATGCTTGGGCACGCCCTCCCCCCGTTGTACCGGTTGTTCCCCCCTCTGCCACCTCGCACCCTCCTCCTTCTGCTCCTTCTTCTGACTCTCGACCGCTTGCCTCCGACACAGACTGCTCATCGCTTTCATCCCTCATTCACGACTTCATTTCATTCCTCCGACAGTACCTCCCGCTCATCCGGTCTGTCCTGACGGCACTCTCCCGAGCCCGCACCTCCACCGAGAAGTTCGAAGTGCTCCTCCAGGCCCTTCTGAATTTCTTCGATGGATCCCGTCCCTCCCCTTAGTGTCCTCATCTGGAACGTCTTTTCCCTCCTCCCTAAGCTCCACGACCTCTTGCACCTGCTCCACGAGCGATCGCCCGACGTCGTGTTCCTTTCTGAGACCTGGCTCTCCCCCTCTGCCCCCGTCCTGGTCCCCGGGTATGCGGTCCACCGTGCCGATCGCGATGGTCGGGGCGGGGGGGTGGCGTTACTCATCCGCAACACCATTTCACATCATCGCCGTCGCATCCCTTCTTCCCCCGCGGCCGAGGCGGTTGCTGTGCGCTTGCACGGCCTCCCGTACTCCCTGACCTTGGTATCCTTGTACCTCCCCCCTCAGTTCGCCTTTCCCACGGCCGACGTTGTCGCCCTCGGTCGGCTCGACGCCCACGTCGTGCTGGCCGGGGACTTCAACGCCACCCATCCCTTCTGGGGCTGTGCCGCCGCGAACCGGCGGAGCAGCTCCCTCCGGCAACTCCTTCGGCGTACTCCTCTCTCTCTTTATGCCCCTCCGACCCCGACATTTTTTCCGGCCCAGCTCAACCGGCAACCCAGCATCATCGACTTTGCACTGTCCACGCCCCTCCCCATTCTCTCGGATCTCACCACCATCACCTCCGGCACCTCCGACCACTTGCCTGTTCTTGCCACACTTCACTTTCACCCCCATTCTAACCCCCACCTCCCCCGCTTCGATTTTCCCAAGGCCGACTGGGGCGGTTTTCAGCGTTCCCTCTCCGCTGCCATAGACCTGTCTGTTCCGTTCGATACCCCTGCCCGCCTTGACGCCAACGTTCTCTCGCTGACCGACGCCATTTCCGCGGCCGCCTCTGCCAACATACCTCTGGTTCCCCCCCGTCCCCTTGTCGACCCATTTCCGCCTTACCTCCGGGACGCCTTGTCCTTGCGCAACCGCTTCCGCGTCCTCTGGCAGGCTAGTCGTTCCCTGCTGCACCGGAGGGTGTACCTGGTGCTGCGGGGGCGCTGCCGGCGATTGGTCGCGGAGTGGAGGGCCCGTCTGGAGACTCGGCGTCTCCAATCCCTCTCTGCTTGCTCCGGCTCCCTATGGTCTCACGTCCGTCGTCTCCGCTCGGTTCCTACCACCATCCCCCCGCTGACCACCCCCACGGGTGTGGCGGAAACGGCCTCGGAGCGATCCGAGGCGGTGGCCGCCTACCTGGCGACCACCTTCGCATCCGCACCCGGCCCTTCCCTGTCCTCCGAGTCTTCGGACGACGAGGACGGGGCCCGCCTCCTGTCTCGCCACGTCACTTTGCCCCCCCTTCCGGCCGCCTTCCCCCTGCCGCTCGTCACGCCTTCCGAGGTCCGCACCCTGCTCGCCCGCCTTCGGCCCCGTTCTGCTCCTGGCCACGACTCTCTGGCCTCCCCCGTGCTCCGTGCCCTACCTCGCAAGGCCCTTGTGTTTCTGACCCGTCTTTTCAACGCAATGTTCCTCCTCTGCCACTTCCCCACCCCCTGGAAAACCGCCGTCGTCTCACCCATCCCCAAACCTCGCAAGTCCCCGTCTCTCCCTTCATCTTTTCGGCCCATCTCGCTTCTTCCTATTCTGTCCAAGGTCGCGGAACGGGCGATCCACCGCCGTCTCCTCTTTCAAGTCACCACCCTGGACCTTCTACCCCGCCACCAGTTCGGTTTCCGCCCCCGCCACTCGACGACCCACGCCATTGCCCGTGTGGAGCACCTGGCGGTCCAGGGATTCGCCAGGCGGCAACACACGGGCATGGTGCTTCTTGACCTCGCCCGTGCTTTCGATTCCGTTCCGCATGCCCAGCTCCTCCAGCGCCTCTCTGCCACCGACCTCTCATCTCATCTCATCCGCCTCCTCTGCTCCTTCCTGGAGGGTCGCACCTTCCGGGTTCGGGTGGAGGGGGTCCTCTCCGGCCCCCGCCCCATCTCCGCCGGCGTCCCCCAGGGCGCCATTCTCTCACCGCTACTTTTTACCCTCCACATCTCTGATCTCAAGCCCCCTCCCGGCACCTATCTTGTCCAGTACGCCGATGATACCTGTCTCCTGGCCTCTTCAGTTTCCGAGCGGCTGCTCTGCGACCGTCTCGGCCGCGGCCTCACTTCCCTCAACAATCAGTTCCTCGCGCATGGCATCGGGCTCAATCACTCTAAATCACGATCCATCCTCTTCTCCCGACTTCATCCACACCACGACCACCCGCCAGTCATCTCCACCGTAGCCATCCCCTGGTCGCCTCGCATCCGTTATCTGGGGGTCACCCTAGACAATACCTTTACTTTTCTGCCGCACCTCGACTCAATCCGCACCAAGTCCCGTGCCGTCATGGCTCAGCTGGCCACCGTACTCAGACCGACATCTGGCACCCCTCTCGACGTTCGTGTGACTGCCTACCGTTCCTTTGTTCTTCCCCACTTCCTCTACGCGTGCCCGGCTTGGGTCCACTCCTCTCTGTACAACCTCCGTCCGATCACCCGGTCCTACTTTCTCGGTGCCCGCCTCCTGCTCGGTCTCCCTTGCGCCACCTTACGACAGACCCTCCTGGACCAGACTGGGCTCCCGCACTTACACGAGCTGCTCTGCAAGGTGACTAAGAAGTTCCTCCGCCACTGCCGGCGTTCTGACAACCCCCTGATCCGACTCCTTGCAGAGCCACTGCCTGACGCCCCTCACCCCCGCCGACCGCTCTTTACCTACGATCATTTGAGACGCCCTGACCCCGATGACGTTGACGCTGGTGCAGTCGCGGCTGGTGGGCCCGGCAGCTGACGACGGTGATCACCACGTCCACGGTTGGCTCTGAGGAATGTTACCAGGCATCATCCCTACAAGATCTCTGCTCTCTGTGAACTACTGCCTACCATCGCCACTGCTCCGGACCGTCTTCATCTGCGGCCCGGCACCTTCTGCGCCCCGAGTCGCCCCCGGCAGCCCACAGAAGATTCGCCGCCCAACAAGCAGCTGGACCTCTAGGACGGTATCGTCGGAGGGGCCCCGTTTCGTCAGTGTTGAATAAAGATTGTCACCATCCGCCCTTGTGGCCATGTATTCGTGTTCTCTGTTGTGTTTTATTTGTGTTCACCTGTATCCGCTTTTTATATTAAAGATGAATTTTTTTGGTGGGTAACTCCCTTCAGTGGGAGTTCCCTTATAAAAAAAAAAAAAAAAAAAAAAAAAACTAAAGATTTCCGTGGAGGGGAACATTTGATGAGTCTTTAAACAATTTTTTGTTGTGCCCAGTGTTTACACACTGGGCCGGTTACCGTTAAACCACTGGGCCCGGGGGTGAGGCGGGGAGGGGGAAATCTGAAAAATCGAATTGGACAAGTATCGTTCATGGGAATTTTTTTTTTCTTTTTTCAACTATTACCATGCACAATTACGTACCTTCCTTCCGCACTTTCAAGACGGTGGGGTTGTTCGCCAAGGCACCGTAAACTTGAGACCTACGAATGCATTACATACCATACACAGATGAAAAAAAAAAAAAAAATTACACTTCACTGTACATAATTCTTAACACTACTTCACAACTACTAAGTTCAAATTTTTTCACCGGGACAGCGCGAACGCAGTCCCGACTACCAAAAATTACGCGCCCGAGTTACCCACATTTGGGGTAATCGCAGAGGTCAGCTCAACCGAAGTGCAAGGGAAGAGCCTCACCCTGGGGGTGTGTTTTTTTTTTTTTTTTTTTTTGGTGTTTTGTGTGTGCATGTTCAGTGAGGATTGTTAGGGGTTATTTCTAATTGGGTGAGCTATGCCCGCGTGAAGCGCTACTAGCTCGGGATGTCTCGAATAATTTATTTACTAGGATTCCTAACTATGTCGGGAGACTCTTAGTCCCGACTTATAACTTACCATTTAGAATTACGGAGACTCTTTTGATTTGCCAAATAGAGTTTGCTCCGGGGGTTCATTAGTGCTTAAGGGAGGGCGCAAGTGGGAAACGGGAGAGCCCCGAGAAAAACCCACAATTTATTGGGAGAGAAAGTGACCAATTTGGGACTTTGCATTCGGCCTAGTGCCATTTATGGGTTGCATTGAAGATGCAGGGAGGACTGGGTGGCCTCATTATGGCACATTCCCTTTATGGCTGCCTCATTTTGGCATTTTCCATGTATATTTTTACTCCGGGGACCGGAGCTGCTGCAGGTGGTGTGGCAGCTGGCAGTAGGCGGCAGCACCGTCGCTGTGGCCGGGCGCCCGCGCTCAAGCAGGTGGCGCGTCAGGCGGCGAGGCCGCGAAGCTCTTGGAGCCCGCGCGGCCATCGCTGTGTTTCTCTGCATGATGAGGGGGGGGGCCGGCGGGCCGCGCCCGCAGGGCCAGGTGGCCCTCGGCGCGTTCCTCGCCAGCTCCAGACTTGCTGGGGGGGGGGGGGGGGAGGGGAGGGTTGGCGGGCCACGATAACAGCGCCCTTGCGGGGCCGTCTCGTGTCACGCAGTCATCTGTACAGCGAAGGGGGCAGCGGGAGTGCTGTACAGACGGGGAGGTCGATGAAGGGGAAGGGGGGTCGGCGGGCCACGTCACAGCTCCGGAGAGCGGCCACGTGTTCCGCCTGTCGCCTTCAGAACGATGGGTGAGGGGGCGGGGGGGGGTTTCCGCTGCTCACGGCGCTGGCGGCGAGGGCCCGGAGATTTTACACACCGGGCCGGTTACCGTTAAACCGATTGGCGCGGGGGTGAGGCGGGGAGGGGGTGAAAGAAAAATTCGCGCACACGAATTCGCAGTGGATTCGGCGCACTCGCGGCACTGAAATTGATAAGGCATGATTAAGGGGGGTGGTGTGGGGTGGGGGGGGGGGAGTCCACACGCACGCACGATGAAGCACGGAGCACTTTCGCCGGGGCCCTCCTTTACACACCCGGCCGGTTACCATTAAACCGATGGGAGCGGGGGTGTGGCGGAGGGGGGGGGGTCGCTAGCTACGGTGCTCGGAGTGAGTGCTGGGGCTGGTGTCACGTAGTTTGGTGGCGCGTATCCCTATCCATTGACACGCAACTATCACCTGGGCCGGCGAGGGCGGTCCTGCAGGTGATAGGTCGTGAAGGGGGGCACTCGACAGTTTAATATAGGTTCTCCCAGGGCACGCACAAGGGGGTTTCGGTGTCCGGGGAGGGAGCGTGTGAATCTGGCCACCTGGTGGGCCACGATGTCGGCGAAGGAGGCGATCCCTGCGTCAAGGGTTAGGACATGGCGGGGGGTGTTTCGGGTCCGGCCCAGCACTAGACGAAGGGCGCGGTGGTACAGGGAAAACACAGGCCTGAAGTGGGTCCTCTTCGTGTGGCACCAGGTGGGGGCTGCGTATGTCATTATGGAGAAAACGTACATACGCAGGAGGAGCAGCCTGGTGACACTGTCGAGGGGGGAGGTGGGTTTGAGCACTGTCGCCAGGGCGAAAAGTACAGCCCTGGCTTTGCCGCACACGCGCACCAGCTGTCCCGAGTAGGAGAGCTGGGAGTCGAGCATGACCCCCAGGTACACTATCTCCGGCAGCCACGGGACCTCGCAGCCGTCCAGGAGGAGGCTGGCCGGGTACTCCTCTCTCTTCCTGCTGCAGAGGAGTGCCTGTGTTTTCCCTGTGTTGATTGCAATACCTTTGGCGGTGAAGAAGGCCTTCACTCGTAGAAAGGCCGCCCTGAGCTTGTGGCACAGTTCGGGCTCAGTGGGGGCGGTGCAGAGTATTGCTGTATCATCTGCATACAGCGATAACTTCGCGCCAGGGGGCGACGGGATGTTCCTGATGAACAGGGTGAAGAGCAGGGGGCTCAGGATCGACCCCTGGGGGACCCCCGCGCGGATCGTCCTGGAGGCTGACAACGAGTCCTCCACCTGCAGGCGAAATGTTCGGCCCACAAGGAAGGACCGGAGCACTCGCAGGAGGGTGGTGGGGACCTCCATGGCCATCAGTTCTGTTACCAGGAGGTCGTGCCGCACCGAGTCGAAGGCCCGCGCCAGGTCGATCAGAACCAGCCCCCCTACTCGCTTCTTCGCGAGGCCCTGTTCAAGCACCCTGGTCGCCCTGGCGATGGAGTGGACGGTGGAGTGCTTGGGCCGGAACCCGAATTGATGATGGGGAAGGAGCTGCCTCTTGTCGGCATGGAGGTACAGCCGCCTGTAGAGCAGCTTCTCGCACACCTTGGAGAGGCAGCTGAGGAGAGTGATGGGCCTGTATGAGGAGGGGAGGTCGGGGGGTTTGCCGGGTTTCGGAACCGGGATGATGGTGGCCTGCTTCCAGCAGGTCGGGAAGTGGCCGAGCAGAAAGATGGCGTTGATCACTCTGGTGAGCAGGACAACGGCTTTGAAGGGGAGGTTGGAGAGGACTATGTTAGGTATTTTGTCCGGCCCTGAAGCGGTCTTCAGTTTCAGGGACCGGAGAATTTTCCCTAGCTCCCTAGGGGTGACCAGGGGAACGTCGGGGCGTGGAGGGGGGGGAGGGAGGACCACCTTCGACGCCGCGAACCTCTGTTCCTCGTCACTGCCGCTCGAGTCTGAGAGGTCCGCACATCCTCTTCGCGGAGTGTAGGACTCGTGGATGACTGTGGCCAGCGCCTCTGCCCTCTCCTCGGCCGTGTGCCGGAGCACTCCGCCGGACTGCAGGGGGGGAATGACAGTGGGCTTGTCCCTGAGGCGCCGCACGCACGTCCAGACCTGGTCCCTGTTGTGCGTGACGGCCCTGAGCCTCGCTATGTCTTGACTCGCCTGCCACTCCCTGAACTTGCGCCTGCAGGTCCGGCGCAGCACACGATAGAGGGCGTCGTATATCGGGAGGCGAGTGGTCTGCCAGCGACGCCTGGCCCGGTTCCTGACGCTGAACAGGGCTGCCAACCGCCTTGGGAGGCGCGCCCGCTCCGCGCGCGGCCTTTTGAGGGGGATGGCCGCCTCACTGGCCTCCTTGACGAGCGCGGACAGCGCGGCGACCGCCCTGTCGAGGTCATCGGGGGTGGGGAACCGGGCCGCTAGGTCGACGCCGTCATTTATGACCTCCCGAAAGAGGCGCCAGTCAGCCCTGGAGAAGTCCTGTCGCGGCCTACACTCCTGGGGGACGGGATAGCACTCGAGCTCGGCAGTGACGGGGTAGTGGTCTGAGGTGCCCATGTCGTGCACCTCGACATTGTGCACAGACAAGGCCTGGGTGCCGATGAAAAAGTCCAGGACTTGCGGCAGGCGGTTGCGGGCATCTGGGTAGTAGGTGGGGGACAGGGGGTGGTAGACACTCAGGCCGTTGGTCGCGGTGTAGCGGCGGAGCTGCGGGCCGCGCCTGTTGGAGGTGGGGCAGGCCCACTGGGGGTGGGCCGCGTTGTAGTCACCGCCCAGCAGGAGCCTGTTGTCAAGGGCCCTGAGTGCCTCCAGGTCTTGGAGGGGAAGGAGTCTGTCTGGCACAATATATGCGCAGACAAGAGTGGTTGGGTTGAGTTCGCCCGCCAGAGTGATGGCCACAGCCTCTGTCAGGTCCAGGGGGGGAGAGCACAGGACTGGTGACGCAAGTCCGCGCGGACCAACAGCGCCACCCCGCCTCCTGGCCTGCCAGGTCGGTCGCGCCTGTGTGTTCTGAAGCCTGGAATGTTGAGGGGGAGGTGGGGGGTGAGCCATGTTTCCGTGAGGAAGAGCACGTCAATGGATAGCGAGGTGAGGAGGTGGAGGACCTCGTCTTCCTTGTGACGCAGGGATCGGCAGTTCCAAGTGGCGAGCTTAAGGCGTGTGGCCATCAAAAACGGCGCACACTGCCTCGAACAAAATTTCCATTTTTTGCATGGAGTTAGTGGCCCTCCTCAATCTCTCGCAGGTGGCGCGGATGAGCGGCAAATAGTCTCGCACAAGCCCGAACATCTCCCGCACCTCCGCGAGGAGGGAGAGGGGCGATTCGTCACTGTTCCCCGCAGCTGCGCCTCCAGCGAGCTGGGGGGAGGGGCGGGCCGCGGGTTGCAGGCGGCTCGCGTAGCTATGGAGCAGGGGGGGCGGCGGGGGGGGCGGGGACGCTTCCGGCAGCTGCCTGCCGGGCCTGCGTCTGGCCCGCCGCGGCGGTGCCAGCTTGCCGCGGCGTTGCCAAGCCTCGGCCGCCGCGCTGCCGCACCCAGGTCCGGGAAGACTGCGCCTGCTCTGTCGAATTCTCGGGCCGCCCGCGGGCCAGAACTGCGTGCCTGCAGTTGCCAGGCTTCATACGCCACTCGCCTGGGGCATCCCATACTTCCACCCAGGTGGGGGCCCTTGCAGTTGGGACAGGTTGGGGGGACCGACCTGTCAACTGGGCAGTCTCGTGACCAGTGGCCACCCGAACACTTAAAGCACACAGGGGACCTGTGGCAGTCCCCTGTGTTGTGATTGTATTCCTGGCACCTGCGACATTGCTGGGGGCCACGGGGCTTGTGTCTCGACACGTTGACGGCGTACATGCCCAGGTACCTTAATTTCAGCAGGTCCCCCGTCCTGCTGTTCCCCTCCAAGGTTACATGGAAGTGGCGAAACTTCCTGGGCTCGTCTCCGCGGCGTTCTATTTGCCGCACCTGGCGGACCTCGAACCCGAGCTGCTCCAGGTCGGCTCTAATCTCTTCCACCGGCATGTCTGCCGGTAGGTTGGATATTACCACATTCCCGTTTTTGGTGCCAGGGAATGGGCGGGTGAAAGGTTCAGCCTTGACCGAGATCAGGTGTTCCAGGAGCCTTTCGTGTTGGGCCCGCGAAGTGGGGAAAAAGGTCGTCTGCCGCCCCGAGAGCTTCACTTGGAAGTCCCCCAGGTGGGCACGCATTTCGCGCAGGCGAGTGGCGGGGATGTCAGCCTGGCAGTAAATGGGCGGTGTGCGCGGGCCGCGGGCGCCTTGTTGCGCGGGCGGTGCCGAGTCAGGGACAGTGGACTGCCGCGGGGCCTTCTGACGTGTAGATTGGTCAGAATTGTCCGCGGCGGGCTTCGTCGTGCGCTTGCGCTTGCGGCTCTTCACAGTCTCAAAGTCTGTGTCTGTCTCACACATAGAGTCTGTGTCCCCCAGGTTCGACAGGGAGTCGAACCTGTTGGACAGGGGGACAGTGGGCGAGACGAGGCTCCTTGCATCATCAGCCATTTCGATGGGTCGTGATACGCGTGCCGACGTGCTGGCCTGCGACGATTGGCCGTACAGTGTTATTTGCCCCACAGTTTTTGTTGGGGTGTGGGGCTGGCCTGACAGTGGTGCAGGGGGCGGCATCTGCACGTCAGAAGCAGACGAAGAGGCATGAGCGGGGGCTAGGGCGGGCGCGGGGCCAGGTTGGGTACCGAGTCCCAAAGCCGCGCGCTGTTGCGCCGCAGACATGGCCTTAAAACTTTCCAGCCGCTGTGAGGCCTGGATAGCATGACGGTCCATGTAAGTTTTTAAGTCTGGTTTCCCAGTAGATCGCGTTTGGTGAGGCGGGGAGATCGGCAGGGGCAGCCGGGAGCCCTTAGAGGGCGTCTTCGGGCGAGCTGACGACATTTTACCGGACTGCACTTTTAATTGTTCGCGGCACACAATGTCAGAGGAACACTCATATTTAGAAACGGGAACGGTGCGGTTCACTTCCAGAACGGCGACACGGGACTCACTTTCCAGTTTACACAGTCCAGTGGTTCCCGTTAAACCACTGGGCGCGGGGGTGAGGCGAGGCGGGGGAGAATCGCCGCGCGCGAGAGACTTACACACGCCACCGGTTACCGTTAAACCGATGGACGCGGGGGTGAAGCGGGGCGGGGGCGAATCGCCGCGCGCGAGAGTTTTACACACTCCCTCGGTTCCCGTTAAACCGATGGGCCCGGGGGTGAAGCGGGGAGGGGGCGCATCGCGCGACCGGAGCGCAGCTCTGTCGGCCAGAGCTGGAACTACTAGGAGTTGGTCCACGAGTCTTACACAGTTCCGCGGTTACCGATAATCCACTAGGCGCGGGGGTAAAGCGGAGGGGGGGAGGAAGTAGTTCCGTCTCCCAGCACTGCGCGCAGCACTGGGGAGGATAAATACTTACGCTCGTCGCTGCCGTCTGCTTCACGAGTCTACCAACTGAATCTAAAGGGCATAAATGCACCGAAAAATTATAACTGGAAAAATAACTGGGGGAGCCGCCTGCTAAATCAGGGTAGCCCCTACGCCAGGTAAGTATGCTGCGCAGTGTTTCGCTTTTCTATTTCACTTGGAGCTCGGACCACCTCATCAACGTGTTTTGAGGTTATGTACTTCTACCTCCGAAACAGCTCTTTCCCCAGACATAACACTCCCGTGCCAGTTCATCACACTACATGACAGTACACACCAACAATGCAAATACAATTTCTTCCTACAACTGCCCGTTTCTACTCGCACCTCGTTTCCTTTGTTTCTGTACCCACGGCGACGGTCGACCGCCGCGTGCATTTGGTTACCCCGTTTGCCGCGTGGCGGCACTTGGTTACACCGTTTGCCGCGTGGCGGCACTCGGGTCGTCGCGTCCGCCTCGGCAAAAAGGCGGGCACCACGGCACAGTCGAGAGGGGAACTTTTTTCCATTAGCAACATACCTAGGGTTTCACGAAATATCGAGTGCCGTGTCCCACGAGGCGATTTTCGGACGATTCGCGGCTTCAGGCTGCACGACCGTACGCTATTTTCACCATTAGTGGTGGTCCGCACATTTTTCCTATATAGTCCGGATTTTCAAAGTTTCAACCGTGCTCTGGTTTCCCTTCAAAGGCATAAAACTGTTCAGGGGAATTTTTTAAAAGCTTTTTGAAGCAAATCTGAGCACTTTTGGCCATTAACTAACTGGTTTCCTTTCAGCAATTTCAGCGAGCCGCCGAGACCTGCTGCTGCTAATTCCTGAGTCGACCACCAGGAGTGCTCTTGTGTAGATCTAGTTCGTAGATCCTAGATCTTCTTCTTGTGAGTGCTGTGCGCCACCGAGTCGCGGCCTATTGGGGCGGCTGAGGGGGGAGTTTGGAATGGACTCCCTCCCGATGAAGCCAAACCAGGGCGGGGGCGACCTCGGTCAGAGGCCATCGGCCGAGGCCACTTCTTGTGACTCCCGGCAACCGAGTTGTAGCCTATTGGGGAGGCCGAGGGGAGAGTTTGGAATGGACTCTCTCCCGATGACGCCGAACCAGGGCGGGGACGACTTTGGTCCGAGGCCCTCGGCCGAGGCCGGTACTGGCGATGAGATGACTACTGACAATCGGCCACTCCAGCCAAGACAATACTGTGGACCGCATCGCCAGCGCTTGGAGACCATGCAAGTCGGGTCTGGGGAGGCGGGCGCTGCTGGGGTCGGGGGGGTGGCTCCGCCTCCCTCCCCGGCGCCGGCCGGGCTGCGCACCCAGACTGTTTGCATTAAGGTCAGCGAGATGAAACATCTTCACGGCCTGGACGTCTCCACCATCCTCGCTCTGCCTACGACTACCTCTGCTCCAACACCACCAACTGTGACTACTACTACCACCACGGCCTGCATCACTTCACCGATCATGTCTCCTGCGCCTTCTCTTCCGCTGTTGCCGACCGACTCACCGCCTGCCGCCGTTCCTCCTGCTGCGACTGCTACTCCCATGGACACCGGCTTCATCGTTCCCACGAAGACCGTCAAGCGCGCCCACCCCGACCAGCACTCCTCCGACGATGCCGTCCCTACCAGCAACCGCTACGACAGTCTCCTCAGTCTACCGGATACCGACACCGACGACGGCGCTGGGGCTGCCTCCTCGGACCGACCCTTGACTGCCAAGCCCCGCCGCAAGCAGCATGCTAAACGGCACCGGCCCGACACGCAACCTCCTCCTGTGCCCTTCACCACTCTTCCGGGCCCCTCTTCGACGAGTCCCAGCTCATCTCGTGCTCCACCCCGCCCTCCAACCTCGCAGCCTCGTGCCTCCTCCTCGGCGGCGCCTCGCCCGCCTTCCTCCACTCCTCGCACGCCTCGCATGCCTCCGATCGCCTGCCTTCTCACGCCCACAGCCGGCCCCTTCGCCACTGCACAACGTTTTCAGTCTCTCCTCTCCGGTCCTCTCTCTGTCACCTCCGTCAATGACCGCGCCTCCTTTTATACCAGCAACCCTCAGGACCACCAGCTCCTATTTGAAGAACTCCAACGCCTCGGCTATAAACCCTACACCCATCTCCGCCCCGACGAGCGTGCCGATCGAGTTGTGATCAAGAAACTCCCTCTCTCCACGACGGCTGACGAGGTCACCCAGTCCCTGCTCGACCTGCACCTACCTGTGGCATCTGTGGTGGCCATGCGCACCTCTCCTACTTCGACGACCCGGCCTTTCCTGGTCACTACATCCGGTCTGGGTGAGGCAGCCCCCATCCTGAAGTTGAAGACATTGGGCTGCTGGGTGGTGGCAGTTGAGAAATACCGCGGCTCGGGGCGCGTACCTCAGTGCTACCGCTGCCAGCGGCCTGGACACCCGTCCTCCAGATGCCACCGGGACCTCGCCTGTTTCAAGTGCGCTGGGCCCCACTGGTCTCGGGACTGCACCTCGACTACCCGACGCTGCACGCTTTGTGACGGGGCCCACTTCGCTACTTCCACTGACTGTCGCGTGATTCAGGCTTACATGCGCCGACACCCTCAACGACTCACTGACGCCACGACGACTGCCGTGGGGACCGGGCCCTCTGTCCCGTCCCTGTCCGATCCCAAGACGTTTCCTGCTCTCTCCACCAATGCTTGGGCACGCCCTCCACCCGTTGTACCGGTTGTTCCCCCCTCTGCCACCTCGCACCCTCCTCCTTCCGCTCCTTCTTCTGACTCTCGACCGCTTGCCTCCGACTCAGACTGCTCGTCGCTTTCATCCCTCATTCACGACTTCATTTCATTCATCCGACAGTACCTCCCGCTCATCCGGTCTGTCCTGACGGCACTCTCCCGAGCCCGCACCTCCACCGAGAAGTTCGAAGTGCTCCTCCAGGCCCTTCTGAATTTCTTCGATGGATCCCGCCCCTCCCCTTAGTGTCCTCATCTGGAACGTCTTTTCCCTCCTCCCTAAGCTCCACGACCTTTTGCACCTGCTCCACGAGCGATCGCCCGACGTCGTGTTCCTTTCTGAGACCTGGCTCTCCCCCTCTGCCCCCGTCCTGGTCCCCGGGTATGCGGTCCACCGTGCCGATCGCGATGGTCGGGGCGGGGGGGTGGCGTTACTCGTCCGCAACACCATTTCACATCATCGCCGTCGCATCCCTTCTTCCCCCGCGGCCGAGGCGGTTGCTGTGCGCTTGCACGGCCTCCCGTACTCCCTGACCTTGGTATCCTTGTACCTCCCCCCTCAGTTCGCCTTTCCCACGGCCGACGTTGTCGCCCTCGGTCGGCTCGACGCCCACGTCGTGCTGGCCGGGGACTTCAACGCCACCCATCCCTTCTGGGGCTGTGCCGCCGCGAACCGGCGGGGCAGCTCCCTCCGGCAACTCCTTCGGCGTACTCCTCTCTCTCTTTATGCCCCTCCGACCCCGACATTTTTTCCGGCCCAGCTCAACCGGCAACCTAGCATCATCGACTTTGCACTGTCCACGCCCCTCCCCATTCTCTCGGATCTCATCACCATCACCTCCGGCACCTCCGACCACTTGCCTGTTCTTGCCACACTTCACTTTCACCCCCATTCTAACCCCCACCTCCCCCGCTTCGATTTTCCCAAGGCCGACTGGGGCGGTTTTCAGCGTTCCCTCTCCGCTGCCATAGACCTGTCTGTTCCGTTCGATACCCCTGCCCGCCTTGACGCCAACGTTCTCTCGCTGACCGACGCCATTTCCGCGGCCGCCTCTGCCAACATACCTCTGGTTCCCCCCCGTCCCCTTGTCGACCCATTTCCGCCTTACCTCCGGGACGCCTTGTCCTTGCGCAACCGCTTCCGCGTCCTCTGGCAGGCTAGTCGTTCCCTGCTGCACCGGCGGGTGTACCTGGTGCTGCGGGGGCGCTGCCGGCGATTGGTCGCGGAGTGGAGGGCCCGTCTGGAGACTCGGCGTCTCCAATCCCTCTCTGCTTGCTCCGGCTCCCTATGGTCTCACGTCCGTCGTCTCCGCTCGGTTCCTACCACCATCCCCCCGCTGTCCACCCCCACGGGTGTGGCGGAAACGGCCTCGGAGCGATCCGAGGCGGTGGCCGCCTACCTGGCGACCACCTTCGCATCCGCACCCGGCCCTTCCCTGTCCTCCGAGTCTTCGGACGACGAGGACGGGGCCCGCCTCCTGTCTCGCCACGTCACTTTGCCCCCCCTTCCGGCCACCTTCCCCCCTGCCGCTCGTCACGCCTTCCGAGGTCCGCACCCTGCTCGCCCGCCTTCGGCCCCGTTCTGCTCCTGGCCACGACTCTCTGCCCTCCCCCGTGCTCCGTGCCCTACCTCGCAAGGCCCTTGTGTTTCTGACCCGTCTTTTCAACGCAATGTTCCTCCTCTGCCACTTCCCCACCCCCTGGAAAACCGCCGTCGTCTCACCCATCCCCAAACCTGGCAAGCCCCCGTCTCTCCCTTCATCTTTTCGGCCCATCTCGCTTCTTCCTATTCTGTCCAAGGTCGCGGAACGGGCGATCCACCGCCGTCTCCTCTTTCAAGTCACCACCCTGGACCTTCTACCCCGCCACCAGTTCGGTTTCCGCCCCCGCCACTCGACGACCCACGCCATTGCCCGTGTGGAGCACCTGGTGGTCCAGGGATTCGCCAGGCGGCAACACACGGGCATGGTGCTTCTTGACCTCGCCCGTGCTTTCGATTCCGTTCCGCATGCCCAGCTCCTCCAGCGCCTCTCTGCCACCGACCTCTCATCTCATCTCATCCGCCTCCTCTGCTCCTTCCTGAAGGGTCGCACCTTCCGGGTTCGGGTGGAGGGGGTCCTCTCCGGCCCCCGCCCCATCTCCGCCGGCGTCCCCCAGGGCGCCATTCTCTCACCGCTACTTTTTACCCTCCACATCTCTGATCTCAAGCCCCCTCCCGGCACCTATCTTGTCCAGTACGCCGATGATACCTGTCTCCTGGCCTCTTCAGTTTCCGAGCGGCTGCTCTGCGACCGTCTCGGCCGCGGCCTCACTTCCCTCAACAATCAGTTCCTCGCGCATGGCATCGGGCTCAATCACTCTAAATCACGATCCATCCTCTTCTCCCGACTTCATCCACACCACGACCACCCGCCAGTCATCTCCACCGTAGCCATCCCCTGGTCGCCTCGCATCCGTTATCTGGGGGTCACCCTAGACAATACCTTTACTTTTCTGCCGCACCTCGACTAAATCCGCACCAAGTCCCGTGCCGTCATGGCTCAGCTGGCCACCGTACTCAGACCGACATCCGGCACCCCTCTCGACGTTCGTGTGACTGCCTACCGTTCCTTTGTTCTTCCCCACTTCCTCTACGCGTGCCCGGCTTGGGTCCACTCCTCTCTGTACAACCTCCGTCCGATCACCCGGTCCTACTTTCTCGGTGCCCGCCTCCTGCTCGGTCTCCCTCGCGCCACCTTACGACAGACCCTCCTGGACCAGACTGGGCTCCCGCACTTACACGAGCTGCTCTGCAAGGTGACTAAGAAGTTCCTCCGCCACTGCCGGCGTTCTGACAACCCCCTGATCCGACTCCTTGCAGAGCCCCTGCCTGACGCCCCTCACCCCCGCCGACCGCTCTTTACCTACGATCATTTGAGACGCCCTGACCCCGATGACGTTGACGCTGGTGCAGTCGCGGCTGGTGGGCCCGGCAGCTGACGACGGTGATCACCACGTCCACGGTTGGCTCTGAGGAATGTTACCAGGCATCATCCCATCAAGATCTCTGCTCTCAGTGAACTACTGCCTACCATCGCCACTGCTCCGGACCGTCTTCATCTGCGGCCCGGCACCTTCTGCGCCCCGAGTCGCCCCCGGCAGCCCACAGAAGATTCGCCGCCCAACAAGCAGCTGGACCTCTAGGACGGTATCGTCGGAGGGGCCCCGTTTCGTCAGTGTTGAATAAAGATTGTCCCCATTCGCCCTTGTGGCCATGTATTCGTGTTCTATGTTGTGTTTTATTTGTGTTCACCTGTATCCGCTTTTTATATTAAAGATGAATTTAAAAAAAAAAAAAAAAAAAAAAAACTCAAGATTTCCGTGGAGGGGAACATTTGATGAGTCTTTAAACAATTTTTTGTTGTGCCCAGTGTTTACACACTGGGCCGGTTACCGTTAAACCACTGGGCCCGGGGGTGAGGCGGGGAGGGGGAAATCTGAAAAATCGAATTGGACAAGTATCGTTCATGGGAATTTTTTTTTTTCTTTTTTCAACTATTACCATGCACAATTACGTACCTTCCTTCCGCACTTTCAAGATGGTGGGGTTGTTCGCCAAGGCACCGTAAACTTGAGACCTACGAATGCATTACATACCATACACAGATGAAAAAAAAATAAAAATTACACTTCACTGTACATAATTCTTAACACTACTTCACAACTACTAAGTTGAAATTTTTTCACCGGGACAGCGCGAACGCAGTCCCGACTACCAAAAATTACGCGCCCGAGTTACCCACATTTGGGGTAATCGCAGAGGTCAGCTCAACCGAAGTGCAAGTTCAAGTTCAAGTTCAAAATCTTTATTAACAGAAAATAAACAATACCTTGGTCGGTTTACAAAATAAAGACACAATTCATGCCTCAGCCGCAGGCTCTTACATGAAAACAAATTTAAAACAAAAATACACAAAAAGAAAGAAGAAAACAATTCGGTAAAAAACAGTGGGGAAAAACACGAAAAACCCCAAAACAAATTGAAAAAGGAAAAAGGAAGTAAGACCTGGAAACAGGAGAAGCCCCGAAACGGCTAGCGAGGCAAAAAACGGGGAGTAAAAACCCCAAAAACAACCACGAGACAAAGAAAATTAAAAAACTACTCTTGGGCGGCAATATGCCACCGAGGCCACAAAAAGGAGGAAAAGAGGCGACCCGAACACTCGCGGGTCGCGGCAACAAAAGGAAGCGACGAATAAAACCATCGCAAAAAAGAATGCCTAGAGAGGCCAACAAAAGATCCCAACATTAAAATAATAGGCAGCCATATTGGGTGCAGAAACAATTAAATAATTAAAAATAAACAATAAGCACAAGTGATAGCATAAGCAGCAAACTAATGGGGGATCCAATTAAAAATAAAGCCCCAACTAGAAAATGGCCAGAAAGAGGCCAGGAGGCACCCACGAAAAGCGAGGCGCAACACAAAAGCACAAAATACACCCAGCGCAGACAAGAAGTTAAACAAGGACACAGAACCCTAAATAAATAAAATACAGCAGAAGGCTGAACAGGAGCACCCCCCCGAACCCTAACAGAGAACCAACAGGGTCAAGGAGGGAGGGGGAAGGCACAAAAACACTAATTTAATAAACACAAACAGCAAACAACACACTACAACACATACATCACCCTGACACAAGAAAGCATTTAAAGTCCAAAATAACCCTGAAAAAGAAAACAAAAACACACCGAAGCACACAAAGTACACCAAAGACAGCAAGAGTCAAACGACGCACAGCACGTAAAAATGTCAAAGTTAGGGGGGATCGGCGGGAAGAAAGTCACGAATCCGAGGATGCGCATGGGGCTCCGCAACGTCGTAAGCACCGATGGACCGCACCAACGGGTTGAGGCTGCGCTCGGTGCGCCGGAAGAACCGCTGGGCGAAGGCAGCAACCATCTCCACCGGGCGCCGGAGTCCAGAGAGGCGGTACAACAATTCCACAGGCGTCCACAGCGGGTACCCGAGCACCAGACGCAGGCCAGCATGCAGCACCGAATAGATGGGGCGCCAGCAAGTCCGGGGGAGCGCCGCCCAGACCACCGACGCGTACAGCAAGACCGGCAGGATGTAGGTCTTGTACACCAACAGCCGAGTCGGCTGAGGCACGCCACTCCGCGCTCCCAGCACCGGCCGCAACGTCCTGTGCAGGATCCGCGTCTTCCGAACCGCCGCCGTGATGTGGGGCTGCCAGGTGAAGGTGGCGTCCAGCAACACCCCCAGGTACTTCACGGCAGGCAAGTACGGCAGCAAGACGCCCAGGAGCACCAGGGGGGCCGGGGGCCGCCGGCGGCGCTTGGTGCAGAAGAGCACCTGGGTCTTCGCGGGGTTCGGCAAGATGCCCCAGGAGGCCATGTAGCCGCTCAAGTGACGCAGCGCCACCTGCGCCTGCGCCTGCAACACCTGCGCGTCGTCACCGGTCACCAGGACCGCCGTGTCATCAGCGTAGAGCGCCAACGCAGCCCCGGGCGGGGGCGCCATGTCCGCCAGGAACACAGCAAACAGCGTGGGGCTCAAGATAGCCCCCTGCGGCACCCCAGCAGCCACGCGGTGAATCCCGGAGAGCGCGCCCTCAACCCGGACAGCAAACGTGCGGTCAGCGAGGAAGCTCTGAAGTAGATTGAGCAGATGAGGGCTCAGCTCCGTCCGCCGCAGCTTGTGCACCAGGGCAGCATGGTGAACAGAGTCGAAGGCGCGCTTCAAATCCAGCAGCACAAGGATGGAATGCGCCCGCCGATTGAAGCCGGCAGAGACCAGGTCAGTCACGTAGGCAACCGCATGGAGAGCCGACAGGTGCCGGCGAAACCCAAACTGGAAATCAGGCAGGGAACCATGGACCGCCAGATGCAGCCCCAGGCGACCAAGAACCATGCGCTCGAACACCTTAGAGAGGCAAGACAGTAGAGAGATAGGGCGGTACTGGGCAACATCAGAAGAGGCAGGATGCGTCTTGGGGACCGGGACGATCACGGCATGGCGCCAGGGCAACGGAAAGTGAGCAAGAAGAAGACTGAAATTACAGAGCTTGGTGAAGTAAATCAGCGCCTTCCGGGAGAAAGACCGGACCAGGACGGGACGCACACCATCAGGACCAGGGGCCTTCCCCAACTTCAGCCGGCCCACGGCACGCTCCACCTCACGAGGCGTAACCAGCAGGGAGCCCACGGCGGCCGGGAGCGGCAGCGGCGGCAGATCCCGAAAGGCGGCAGCAGTCGGCCCAGCCGCCGGGACAGCGTGCGGTACGAAGGTGGACTCGAAGTGGCCCGCCAACAGCTCCGCCTTATCCCGGGGGTCATTCAGGAAGCGCTGACCAGACTGCAGCGGCGGGACACCAGCGGCACGGGAGCGCAGGCCCCGGACGTAGTCCCACACCGAGCCCGTCTGCGCCGATAAAGCCTGCAGGGCCAGAAGGTGCTGAGAGGCCTGCCAGTCGGTAACGGCACGGCGGCAGCGGCCCTTGAAGTACCGGTAGTCCTCCAGCGCCTGGGGGTGGCGCAGGCGCTGCCAGCAACGCCGGGCAGCATTCCGCATCCGGATCAGCGCACGCAGGGGCGGCGGCAAAGGCTTGCCCCCCGGGCGCACAGGCCGCAACGGGATGGTCGCACGCTCCGCACTGCCAATGGCGGCAGCGAACCGCTCCACCACGTCATCCAGGTCCTCAGGGGTCGCCACCGTCAGCCCCAGGTCCAGCTGGTCATCCAGGTGCCTCCGAAAGGCCGGCCAATCCGCCCGCCGGTAGTCGCGCCGCCGCAGGGGAGGGCCAGCAGCCAGAAGACCCTGGAGAACACCGACCACCGGTAAGTGATCCGAGGCGAGGTCAGAGAGGACGGCCAAGGAAACAACGGTGAGCCGTTGGGAGGTCAGGCACAAATCCAGGACAGAAGGGCGCTGGTTAGCCCGGGTAGGACAGTAGGTAGGCGAGGGAGGCGCATGGATGGTGAAGTCGCATGCAGCGGTGAACCGCAGGGGGCGCGGCCACGGAAGGTGTCGGTGGCGCAGCCCCAGCGAGTATGGCGGCAGTTAAAATCGCCAGCAAGCAGGACAGCACCATCCAGCCGGGCCAGCAGCAGCAGGTCCGCCGCGGGCAGCACCCGATTAGGCTGCAGGTAGACGGCCGCCACCGTGAGGGCCGGGCGCGTGGACGTCAGCCGAACAGCTACCGCCTCCGCCGCGGCCAGCGCAGGAACAGCACGGCGGTAGTGGGGGATGTGGCACCGCACCAGCACAGCAACCCCGCCACGCGGCCCAGCATGGCGGTCAGCCCGGTGGCACACGTAGCCCGGGACGTCAAGCGCCAAGTGCGGCTTGAGCCAGGTCTCGGTGAGCAGCACCAGGTCGGGCGACCAGCGGTGAAGGATGTCAGCCAGCTCCTGGGAATGATAACGGACAGACCGGGCATTCCACAGAAGCAGGCTAGTCATGAGAGGCAGCACCAGCGGCGGGCACAGCCTGCCCGGGCCCCGCATCGTCATCGCCAAAGAGCCGCAGCAGAGCAGACAGCAGCACCTCGCCCTTCTCCAGGAGAGTGGGGGCACGCGCCAGGGCAACAAGCGTGCGCCGGATGCACTGCAACCAGGACGAGAGGCGCAGGTCCTTCAGCAGGCGGATGATCTCCTGCACATCAGCAGCCAAGCCGCGCCCGCCCTCGGGGGGCGCATCTGCACCGCCAGCAGCAGGCCGGCCGCGGGAAGCGCCCGCAACCGCCCCCGCGTAGTCCACGCCATCACGACGAAAGGCCGGCAGACCTGGAAACTGACTGCCCCGGGTCGCATCAAACCCGCCAGGGCCCCGGGCTGGAGGCTTGCGGCGGCGCGCCTGACGTTCCTCGTACGCCAACCGAGAAGGACAGCCAGAGAAGTTGGCCGGGTGATCCAGGCCACACAGCGCACACGTGGGCGGAGAGGCAGGATCAAGCGAGCAGTCGGTAGACCGGTGGGGCCCCCCACAGCGCACACACACCGCGGGGTTGTCGCAGTTGTGGCTGGAGTGGCCGAACTCCTGGCACCTATAACACTGGACAGCCCGAAGGCTGCCGCGGTACAGCTCTACCTTGACCGCAACGTGTCCCAGGTGCTTCAGTTGGAGAGCCTGCGCCTTCTGCTCCGTCCCGTTCAGCACCACGAGAAAGAGCGGCCAAGGAGTGGCCTGAGGCCCGCGGCTGCCCATACGCACCACCTTGCTGTGGGCGATGCCCTGCTCTGTCAGGAACTCGGAGATGAGCTCCACCGGGGTGTCCAGGTGGAGGTTCCGGATCACCACCCGAGCATTGCGGTCCTCCTGACTGGCCCAGGTGTGGAACGCCATGCCACGCTCCCGCAGAATGGTGCGCATCTTCTCGAAGTCCGCCTTGTTGCGCATCTGAAAGGTGGACGTGCGGGCGAAACTCTTGGCCTCGAAATCTGCAGAGAAGTGCGGCCGCAGATCCCGCAAGTCCCGCAGCGCAGTAGGCGAAAGACCCCCCTGGCACACGATGACAGGCGGCCAGGATTTCCGGCCAGTAATAGGCGGCGCAGGGGCCGGCGCACCACCAGCAGAGGACACCGCCGGCCGCGGCGAGGGGGCACCGGGCGCTGGCGGCCGTGCTGGGCGGCCAGAGCTAGGGCCAGCAACAGCAGACACATCGGAGAGGTCGTCCCGGGAGGTAGACAGATCACCAGAGGTCTGCGACAGCCGGGACGACCGGCCGCGGGCGCCCCCAGACTTGGGGCGTTTCCCCTTGGGCGGCGGCATGGCCCGGGGAGGCAGAGGCCCACCAGAACCCCCACCCTGCTCCTCACGCTCCGAGTCAGGGGACAGCAAATGGTCGCCCGGGGCCACAGCGCGCTTCCGCTTGCCCAGCTGCACCGGCTCCTGGTCCCGCGGAGCCACCACCAGGGGCTTCGGGCGGGGCACCACCAAAGGAGGACCTGAATAAACAGACACAGGAACCCCAGCACCCGACGAGACGGGCGGCGCGGGCGCGCCATCCACAGCCACAGGCGCCACAGTGACAGCAGGCGCAGTGGAATCGCCCGCCATGCCACGATACCGCAGCGAATAGTCAGGCACCGCAAAGACGTGCCCCCCAGCAGCAGTTGTCCGGCTGGTTGTCGTCACGCTTGCGGTGGTGATGGTGGTGGTGGCACACCGGAGGCAGGCCACCGGTAGCCCCACATCAGAAGAGACAGCAACAGGCGTCGCAGGCAGCTGGCGCGAACCACCCGGGGGCTGGTCCACCCCCGAGGCAGACGGCGGCATCAGGCCGGGCCGCTGGGCCGCGTACGGATCCGTCACAGGCGGCGGCACGCCGCCCCCACTGGGCTGCTTGGACCCAACGTACGAAGACTGGGTACGAGTGCGGGGGCCATCCGCCCGCCGATCAAGACTGAGGGAGCGCCGCGCCCCAGCCCCAGGCCGGGGGCCATCGCCACCAGAACCATCAGCGCGCGCCAGTCGCCGGGACAAAGGCCGCGCAATCCGCTCAGGCTGCGAGGAGGACATAACAGGAGACACAATGCAGCCAGGCGCCACCGCGCTGACCGCCACACAAACAGAAGGCTGGGAGAGAGACACAGTGCGCACAGGCTGGGCAGGACAGTCAGCGATGTAGTAATGTTCGTAATCATCAGTATCAGTGGTACAGGAAATAATGTCACAAGTAGGTTCACTCGCCATAATAAGAAGAAAATAAAGAAGTAACAGAACAGCAAAAAGAACCCACAACAAAACCTGCGCGCAGGAACAGAAAATTAAATATAATTAATTGGTCGCAAGTATGCCGCGCTCCAATTAACGAGGCCAACAGCAATCGATTGTACGCCGCGAGGGCGGCCATTAACAGCAGGCGTGAACAAGAGCTGGCTATTGCCGAGACTACCAGAGGCCAACCACCAGGCCGACTGAAAGAGACAAGATGGCCAGCGATACAAGAGTAGCAAACAGGGCACACGAACCACAAATTAAGAAAAGAAATAAACCGGCAACAAAAGATACGCAAATCCGCGAAAGACAGGAGACACAAGCACAAAAACGGAAAGCAGAAACAAGACAGGGCCGAAACACGAAAGCACAAAGCAAATATACACGAAATGACGACCACAAAAACGCCACGAGGTCGCAAACAGCAAATCGAATAATCGGCAAACACAGAAAACGTAAATAAACTGCGCACGAGACACAGAACAGGGACCAATAAATAATCAGCAAGCACGAAAACAGAAATAAGTGCAGCAAAAAGTAATAACGCAAACATTAACGCACGAGTCGGCCAAGCAAAATTAAATGTACAGGAACGAGAGACCAGGCGGCCATGACACGCGGACTCGTCACAGGAAGCAGCAAGCGTGAACAGCAAAAACGGGAAATAAGAGCGCAGAAAATTAACAAAAACAGCAACGAAAAAATATGCATCAGCAGACAGCATGAAATGAAACCAGAAAGCGGGCAAAACGAAGCAGATCAGACTTAGGGGAAAAATATGGGTCGGGCTCACATTAGGCAGCTGACGATCGCCCGCGATGACGACACAGGGCGCTGGCAGCACGGAGTTCCGCAGTCCGCCACCAGGGGCAGCACCATCCAGGCGGCGCTCGGCGAAGTCGCGCGCAGGCCAGCAGCTTGAAGATCCCGCCACCAGGAGCAGCACCAGCGGACGCAGCAGCAGCAGCTTCGAACTGCCGCCGCTAGGCGGCAGCACCGTCACACGCGCGCACGACCAGGAATTTACACACTCGCGAGTTCACCGATAAACCACTAGACCCGGGGGTGAAGCGGGGAGGGGGGGAAAATCGAATTACAGCGAAACGAGCACAACTACGCGCGTAAACACACACAAAACGACCCGCACACAGGGTAGCCCCTACGCCAGGTAAGTATGCTGCGCAGTGTTTCGCTTTTCTATTTCACTTGGAGCTCGGACCACCTCATCAACGTGTTTTGAGGTTATGTACTTCTACCTCCGAAACAGCTCTTTCCCCAGACATAACACTCCCGTGCCAGTTCATCACACTACATGACAGTACACACCAACAATGCAAATACAATTTCTTCCTACAACTGCCCGTTTATACTCGCACCTCGTTTCCTTTGTTTCTGTACCCACGGCGACGGTCGACCGCCGCGTGCATTTGGTTACCCCGTTTGCCGCGTGGCGGCACTTGGTTACACCGTTTGCCGCGTGGCGGCACTCGGGTCGTCGCGTCCGCCTCGGCAAAAAGGCGGGCACCACGGCACAGTCGAGAGGGGAACTTTTTTCCATTAGCAACATACCTAGGGTTTCACGAAATATCGAGTGCCGTGTCCCACGAGGCGATTTTCGGACGATTCGCGGCTTCAGGCTGCACGACCGTACGCTATTTTCACCATTAGTGGTGGTCCGCACATTTTTCCTATATAGTCCGGATTTTCAAAGTTTCAACCGTGCTCTGGTTTCCCTTCAAACGCATAAATCTTTCGCCTTTTACTAAAGATTTCCGTGGAGGGGAACATTTGATGAGTCTTTAAACAATTTTTTGTTGTGCCCAGTGTTTACACACTGGGCCGGTTACCGTTAAACCACTGGGCCCGGGGGTGAGGCGGGGAGGGGGAAATCTGAAAAATCGAATTGGACAAGTATCGTTCATGGGAATTTTTTTTTTCTTTTTTCAACTATTACCATGCACAATTACGTACCTTCCTTCCGCACTTTCAAGACGGTGGGGTTGTTCGCCAAGGCACCGTAAACTTGAGACCTACGAATGCATTACATACCATACACAGATGAAAAAAAAAAAAAAAATTACACTTCACTGTACATAATTCTTAACACTACTTCACAACTACTAAGTTGAAATTTTTTCACCGGGACAGCGCGAACGCAGTCCCGACTACCAAAAATTACGCGCCCGAGTTACCCACATTTGGGGTAATCGCAGAGGTCAGCTCAACCGAAGTGCAAGTTCAAAAGTTCAAAATAATTTTATTCACATCAAAAGAAAATACACCTTGGTCGGTTTACAAATAAAAAAAAGGTACAATACATGCCTCAGCCGCAGGCTCTTACACGAAAACAAATTTAAAAGAAAAACACTGAAAAAGAAAGGCAGAAAACAAGTCGAAAACAAATTGGGGGAAAAACACGAAAAACCCCGAAACAAATTGAAAAAGGAAAAAGGAAGCAAGAACAGGCAACAGGAGAAGCCCCTAAACGGCTAGCGAGACGAAAAGCGGGGAGTAAAAACCCCAAAAACAACCACGAGACAAAGAAAACGAAAAACTATTCATGGGCGGCAATCTGCCACCGAGGCCACAAAAAGGAGGAAAAGAGGCGACCCGAACACTCGCGGGTCGCTGCAACAAAAGGAAGCGACGAATAAAAACATCGCAAAAAAGAATGCCTAGAGAGGCCAATAAAAGAACCCAACATTAAAATAATAGGCAGCCATATTGGGTGCAGAAACAATGAAATAAATAAAAATAAACAATAAGCACAAGTGACAGCAGAAACAGCAAACTAATGGGGGATCCAATTAAAAATAAAGCCCCAACTAGAAAGTGGCCAGGAAGAGGCCAGGAGGCGCCCACGGGGCTCGTGGCGCAAACAAAAGCGCAATAAATCACCCAGCGCCGCAAAAAGATTAAAGAATTAACTCAACCCTAAAAGAAATAAATACATAGCAGAAGGCTGAAACAAGAGCACCCCCCCTAACCCTAACAAGGAGCCTATGGGGTCCAGGAGGGAGAGGGAAGACACACAAAGCACTAATTTAATAAATACAAACAGCAAACAAGACACGAAACACATACAGCACCCTGACACAATAAAGCAGTTAAAGTCCAAAATTACCCTGAAAAAGAATACAAAAACACACCGAAGCACACAAAGCACACCAAAGACAGCAAGAGTCAAACGACGCACAGCACGTAAAAACGTCAAAGTTAGGGGGGATCGGCGCGAAGAAAGTCACGAATCCGAGGATGCGCATGGGGCTCCGCAACGTCGTAGTCTCCGATGGACCGCACCAACGGGTTGAGGCTGCGCTCGTTGCGTCGGAAGAACCGCTGGGCGAAGGCAGCAACCATCTCCACCGGCCGCCGGAGTCCAGAGAGGCGGTACAACAATTCCACGGGCGTCCACAGCGGGTACCCGAGCACCAGACGCAGGCCAGCATGCAGCACCGAATTGATGGGGCACCAGCAAGTCCGGGGGAGCGTCGCCCAAACCACCGATGCGTACAGCAAGACCGGCAGGATGTAGGTCTTGTACACCAACAGCCGCGTCGGCTGAGGCACGCCACTCCGCGCCCCCAGCACCGGCCGCAACGTCCTGTGCAGAATCCGGGTCTTCCGAACCGCCGCCGTGATGTGGGGCTGCCAGGTGAAGGTGGCGTCCAGCAACACCCCCAGGTACTTCACGGCAGGCAAGTACGGCAGCAAGACGCCCAGGAGCACCAGTGGGGCCGGGGGCCGCCGGCGGCGCTTGGTGCAGAAGAGCACCTGGGTCTTCGCAGGATTGGGTAAGATACCCCAGGAGGCCATGTAGCCGCTCAAATGACGCAACGCCACCTGCGCCTGCGCCTGCAGCACCTGCGCGTCGTCACCGGAGACCAGGACCGCCGTGTCGTCCGCGTAGAGCGCCAAGGTAGCCCCGGGAGGGGGCGCCATGTCCGCCAGGAACACAGCAAACAGCGTGGGACTCAGGATCGCCCCCTGCGGCACGCCAGCAGCCACCCGATGGATCCCAGAGAGCGCGCCATCAACTCGGACAGCAAACGTGCGGTCGGCAACGAAGCTCTGGAGGAAATTCAGCAGGTGAGGACTGAGCTCCGTCTGCCGCAGCTTGTGCACCAGGGCGGCATGGTGCACCGAGTCGAAGGCGCGCCGCAAGTCCAGCAGCATGAGGATGGAGTGCGCCCGCCGATTGAAGCCGGCAGAAATCAGGTCAGCCACGTATGCAACAGCATGGAGCGCAGACAAGTGCCGACGGAACCCAAACTGGAAGTCCGGGAGAGCGCCATGAACCGCCAGGTGGAGCCCCAAACGCCCAAGAACCATACGCTCAAAGACCTTGGAGAGGCAAGACAGCAGAGAGATAGGCCGGTACTGGGCAACATCAGGAGAAGCAGGGTGTGACTTGGGGACCGGGACGATCACAGCATGACGCCACGGCAGAGGAAAGTGTGCCAGAAGAAGACTGAAATTGCACAGCTTTGTGAAATAAATAAGCGCCTTCCGGGAGAGGGATTTCACCAAAATGGGGCGCACACCATCAGGGCCAGGGGCCTTCCCCAACTTCAGCCGGCCCACGGCACGCTCCACCTCACGAGGCGTGACCAGCAGGGAGCCCACGGCGGCCGGGAGCGGCAGCGGCGGCAGATCCCGGAAGGCGGCAGCAGTCGGCCCAGCCGCCGGGACAGCGTGCGGCACGAAGGTGGACTCGAAGTGGCCCGCCAACAGCTCCGCTTTAGCCCGGGGGTCATCCAGGAAGCGCTGACCAGACTGCAGTGGCGGGACACCAGCGGCACGGGAGCGCAGGCCCCGGACGTAGCCCCACACCGAGCCCGACTGCGCCGACAAAGACTGCAGGGCCAGAAGATGCTGAGAGGCCTGCCAGTCGGTAACAGCACGGCGGCAGCGGCCCTTGTAGTACCGGTAGTCCTCCAGCGCCTGGGGGTGGCGCAGGCGCTGCCAGCAACGCCGGGCAGCATTCCGCATCCGGATCAGCGCACGCAGGGGCGGCGGTAACGGCTTGCCCCCCGGGCGCACAGGCCGCAACGGGATGGCCGCACGCTCCGCACTGCCAATGGCGGCAGCGAACCGCTCCACCACGTCATCCAGGTCCTCAGGGGTCGCCACCGTCAGCCCCAGGTCCAGCTGGTCATCCAGGTGCCTCCGAAAGGCCGGCCAATCCGCCCGCCGGTAGTCGCGCTGCCGCAGGGGAGGGCCAGCAGCGGAAGACCCTGGAGAACACCGACCACCGGTAAGTGATCCGAGGCGAGGTCAGAGAGGACGGCCAAGGAAACGACGGTGAGCCGTTGGGTGGTCAGGCACAAATCCAGGACAGAAGGGCGCTGGTTAGCCCGGGTAGGACAGTAGGTAGGCGAGGGAGGCGCATGGATGGTGAGGTCGCACGCAGCGGTGAACCGCAAGAGGGCGCGGCCACGGAAGGTGTCGGTGGCGCAGCCCCAGCGAGTATGGCGGCAGTTAAAATCGCCAGCAAGCAGGACAGCACCATCCAGCCGGGCCAGCAGCAGCAGGTCCGCCGCGGGCAGCACCCGATTAGGCTGCAGGTAGACGGCCGCCACCGTGAGGGCCGGGCGCGTGGACGTCAGCCGAACAGCCACCGCCTCCGCCGCGGCCAGCGCAGGAACAGCACGGCGGTAGTGGGGGATGTGGCACCGCACCAGCACAGCAACCCCGCCTCGCGGCCCAGCAGGGCGGTCAGCCCGGTGGCACACGTAGCATGGGACGTCAAGCGCCAAGTGCGGCTTGAGCCAGGTCTCGGTGAGCAGCACCAGGTCGGGCGTCCAGCGGTGAAGGATGTCGGCCAGCTCCTGGGAATGATAACGGACAGACCGGGCATTCCACAGAAGCAGGCTAGTCATGAGAGGCAGCACCAGCGGCGGGCACAGCCTGCCCGGGCCCCGCATCGTCATCGCCAAAGAGCCGCAGCAGAGCAGACAGCAGCACCTCGCCCTTCTCCAGGAGAGTGGGGGCACGCGTCAGGGCAACAAGCGTGCGCCGGATGCACTGCAGCCAGGACGAGAGGCGCAGGTCCTTCAGCAGGCGGATGATCTCCTGCACATCAGCAGCCAAGCCGCGCCCGCCCTCGGGGGGCGCATCTGCACCGCCAGCAGCAGGCCGGCCGCGGGAAGTGCCCGCAACCGCCCCCGCGTAGTCCACGCCATCACGACGAGAGGCCGGCAGACCTGGAAACTGACTGCCCAGGGTCGCATCAAACCCGCCAGGGCCCCGGGCTGGAGGCTTGCGGCGGCGCGCCTGACGCTCCTCGTACGCCAACCGAGAAGGACATCCAGAGAAGTTGGCCGGGTGATCCAGGCCACACAGCGCACACGTGGGCGGAGAGGCAGGATCAAGCGTGCAGACAGTGGACCGGTGAGCGCCTCCACAGCGCACACACACAGCGGGGTTGTCACAGTTGTGGCTGGAGTGGCCGAACTCCTGACACCTGTAACATTGGACAGCCCGAAGGCTGCCGCGGTACAGCTCCACCTTGACCGCGACGTGGCCCAGGTGCTTCAACTGGAGAGCCTGCGCCTTCTGCTCCATCCCGTTCAGCACCACGAGAAAGAGCGGCCAGGGGTTGGGCTGCGGACCGCGGCTGCCCATGCGGACCACCTTGCTGTGGGCAATGCCCTGCTCCGTCAGGAACTCGGAGATGAGCTCCACTGGGGTGTCCAGGTGGAGGTTCCGGATCACCACCCGAGCATTGCGGTCCTCCTGACTGGCCCAGGTGTGGAACGCCATGCCACGCTCCCGCAAAATAGCGCGCATCTTCTCAAAGTCCGCCTTGTTGCGCATCTGAAAAGTGGACGTGCGGGCGAAACTCTTAGCCTCAAAGTCAGCAGTAAAGTGGGGACGGAGGTCCCGCAGGTCCCGAAGCGCGGTGGGCGAAAGACCGCCCTGGCACACGATGACAGGCGGCCAAGACTTCCTGCCAGTCGGAGGCGGCCCAGGGGCGGGCGCACCACCAGCAGAAGACACCGCCGGCCGCGGCGAGGGGGCACTAGGCGCTGGCGGCCGTGCTGGGCGGCCAGAGCTGGGGCCCGCAACAGCAGACACATCGGAGAGGTCGTCCCGGGAGGTAGACAGATCACCAGAGGTCTGCGACAGCCGGGACGACCGGCCACGGGCACCCCCAGACTTGGGGCGTTTCCCCTTGGGCGGCGGCTCGGCCCGGGGAGGCATAGGCCCACCAGAACCCCCACCCTGCTCCTCACGCTCCGAGTCAGGGGACAGCAAATGGTCGCCCGGGGCCGCCGCGCGCTTCCGCTTGCCCAGCTGCACCGGCTCCTGGTCCCGCGGAGCCACCACCAGGGGCTTCGGGCGGGGCACCACCAAAGGAGGACCGGAATAAACAGACACAGGAACCCCAGCACCCGACGAGACGGGCGGCGCGGGCGCGCCATCCGCAGCCACAGGCGCCACAGTGACAGCAGGCGCAGTGGAATCGCCCGCCATGCCACGATACCGCAGCGAATAGTCAGGCACCGCAAAGACGTGCCCCCCAGCAGCGGTCGTCCGGCTGGTCGTCGTCACGCTGGAGGTGGTGGCGGTGGTGGTGGCACACCGGAGGCAGGCCACCGGGAGCCCCATATCAGAAGAGACAGCAACAGGCGTCGCAGGCAGCTGGCGCGAACCACCTGGGGACAGGTCCACCCCCGAGGCAGTCGGCGGCGTCAGGCCGGGCCGCTGGGCCGCGTACGGATCCGTCACAGGCGGCGGCACGCCGCCCCCACCGGGCGGCTTGGACCCAACGTACGAAGACTGGGTACGAGTGCGGGGGCCATCCGCCCGCCGATCAAGACTGAGGGAGCGCCGCGACCCAGCCCCAGGCCGGGGGGCGGAGTCACCAGCAACAGCAGCGCGCGCCAGCTGCCGAGACAGCGGCCGCGCAATCCGCTCAGGTTGCGAGGACGACATCACAGCCGACACAATGCAGCCAGGCGCCACCGCGCTGACTGCCACACAAACAGAAGGCTGGGAGAGAGACCCAGAACGCGCAGGCTGGGCAGGACCTTCAGAGATATAGAAATGTTCTGAAGCATCAGAATCAGAGGCCCAGGAAATGTCTTCGCGAGTAGGCTCACTCGCCATAATAAAGAGACAATAAAGAAATAAAAGAACAGCAAAAAGAATATATCAAAGACCCAAAGCAGGATGACAAACACACAACGAAACCTGCGCGCAGAAACAGAAAATGAAAGAAAGAAAAGTGGTCGCAAGTATGCCGCGCTCCAACTAACGAGGCCAACAGCAATCGATTGTGGGCCACATAGGCGGCCATGAACTGCAAAAGAATCCTACAAGTGCTGGCCGTTGCCGGGACTTCTAGAGGCCAACCACCAGACAGACTGAAGGAGACAAGATGGCCAGCTATACAAGTGTAGCAAACAGGGCACACGAACCACAAATTAATGAAATAAACAAATCGACAACAAAAAATACGCAAATCCGCAACGCCCACGAGCCCCAAGCACAAAAACAGAAAGCAAGAAAAATACAAAGCCGAAACACGAAAGCACAAAACAAATAAACACGAAATGACGACCACAAAAATACCACGAGGTCGCAAACTGCAAAACGATGAATCGGCAAACACAGAAAGTATAAATAAACCGCGTGCGAGACACAGAACAGGGGCCAAGAAACACGCAGCAAATAAGGAAACAGAAATAAGCACAGCAGTAATTAACAGCGCAAACAGAAACGCACGAAGCGACCAAGCAAAATGAACATTAACGAAACGAGAGACCAGGCGGCCATGACACACGGTCACGGCGCAGTAAGCAGCAAGCATGAACAGCAAAAACGGTAATTGAATGCGCAGAAAATTAATAGAACCAGCAAGGAAAAAATGTGGAACAACAAGTATCATAAAAAGAAACCAGAAAATAAGGGAAATAAAACAGATCTGAATCGGGCGTAAAATATGGGTCGGGCTCACATTATTCAGCTGACGATCGCCCGTGATGACGACACAGGGCGCGGGCAGCACGGAGTTCCGCAGGCCGCCACCAGGGGCAGCACCATCCAGGCGGCGCTCGGCGAAGTCGCGCGCAGGCCAGCAGCTTGAAGATCCCGCCACCAGGAGCAGCACCAGGCACCGCAACTCCAGCAGCTTCTAACTGCCGCCGCTAGGCGGCAGCACCGTCGCACGCGCACACGACCAGGAATTTACACACTCGCGGAGTTACAGCAAAACCGATGGACCCGGGGGTGAAGCGGGGAGGGGGGGAAAAACGAAAACCAGCAAAACGAGCACAACTACGCGCGTAAGCACACTCAAAACGACCCGCACACAGGGTAGCCCCTACGCCAGGTAAGTATGCTGCGCAGTGTTTCGCTTTTCTATTTCACTTGGAGCTCGGACCACCTCATCAACGTGTTTTGAGGTTATGTACTTCTACCTCCGAAACAGCTCTTTCCCCAGACATAACACTCACGTGCCAGTTCATCACACTACATGACAGTACACACCAACAATGCAAATACAATTTCTTCCTACAACTGCCCGTTTATACTCGCACCTCGTTTCCTTTGTTTCTGTACCCACGGCGACGGTCGACCGCCGCGTGCATTTGGTTACCCCGTTTGCCGCGTGGCGGCACTTGGTTACACCGTTTGCCGCGTGGCGGCACTCGGGTCGTCGCGTCCGCCTCGGCAAAAAGGCGGGCACCACGGCACAGTCGAGAGGGGAACTTTTTTCCATTAGCAACATACCTAGGGTTTCACGAAATATCGAGTGCCGTGTCCCACGAGGCGATTTTCGGACGATTCGCGGCTTCAGGCTGCACGACCGTACGCTATTTTCACCATTAGTGGTGGTCCGCACATTTTTCCTATATAGTCCGGATTTTCAAAGTTTCAACCGTGCTCTGGTTTCCCTTCAAACGCATAAATCTTTCGCCTTTTACTAAAGATTTCCGTGGAGGGGAACATTTGATGAGTCTTTAAACAATTTTTTGTTGTGCCCAGTGTTTACACACTGGGCCGGTTACCGTTAAAACACTGGGCCCGGGGGTGTGGCGGGGAGGGGGAAATCTGAAAAATCGAATTGGACAAGTATCGTTCATGGGAATTTTTTTTTTCTTTTTTCAACTATTACCATGCACAATTACGTACCTTCCTTCCGCACTTTCAAGACGGTGGGGTTGTTCGCCAAGGCACCGTAAACTTGAGACCTACGAATGCATTACATACCATACACAGATGAAAAAAAAAAAAATTACACTTCACTGTACATAATTCTTAACACTACTTCACAACTACTAAGTTGAAATTTTTTCACCGGGACAGCGCGAACGCAGTCCCGACTACCAAAAATTACGCGCCCGAGTTACCCACATTTGGGGTAATCGCAGAGGTCAGCTCAACCGAAGTGCAAGGGAAGAGCCTCACCCTGGGGGAACCCCCTGCTTGATCAGGGTAGCCCCTACGCCAGGTAAGTATGCTGCGCAGTGTTTCGCTTTTCTATTTCACTTGGAGCTCGGACCACCTCATCAACGTGTTTTGAGGTTATGTACTTCTACCTCCGAAACAGCTCTTTCCCCAGACATAACACTCCCGTGCCAGTTCATCACACTACATGACAGTACACACCAACAATGCAAATACAATTTCTTCCTACAACTGCCCGTTTATACTCGCACCTCGTTTCCTTTGTTTCTGTACCCACGGCGACGGTCGACCGCCGCGTGCATTTGGTTACCCCGTTTGCCGCGTGGCGGCACTCGGGTCGTCGCGTCCGCCTCGGCAAAAAGGCGGGCACCACGGCACAGTCGAGAGGGGAACTTTTTTCCATTAGCAACATACCTAGGGTTTCACGAAATATCGAGTGCCGTGTCCCACGAGGCGATTTTCGGACGATTCGCGGCTTCAGGCTGCACGACCGTACGCTATTTTCACCATTAGTGGTGGTCCGCACATTTTTCCTATATAGTCCGGATTTTCAAAGTTTCAACCGTGCTCTGGTTTCCCTTCAAACTGCTCTTAGGTGCTACTCTGAGTGGTTTGCAGGGATTTCCTTAGTTAATTCGAGTTTTCCTCGCGTGCTTTTATAATCCGACCAGTCGTTTCTGGTGCGAAGACTTGCTGCTGGGTGCATATCCGGATCTGGTAACTCTCAGCAGCAAGCAACAGGGTCCCCCCGGGCATTGCTGGGGGGACTCTGCAGAAATAAATTCAACCCTCGGGTTCCACTAATTATTATTTTATTTTTTATTTCGAAGTTCTACTCAGCATCACTCCTATTATATTCACTCCATCTTCTTCTGCCTTTAACTGACTGCTGACTGCTGCTGCTGCTTCCTGGGGCTGTCACCAGGTGGCCGAGAAGAGTAGTTCCTCCCAGGTGTGGCTCTTGGCCTGCCGACTTGATTGTTTCTCGTCGGCATGGCCGAGGGGGGGTCCGGGGAGGACCCGCCCCTGGGGGACTCCGACTTTGAGGGCCGACTCCGACCGCCATTGAGGGACTACACCAGGCCTCCTGGTGGCCACCGAGACCGGACGGGTGCCTCGGGCGATGCTGGAGCAGAGGGATGCTCGCCGCCCCCCACCCCCAGCCAGACCGGGATCCGCACCCAGGAGCGCTGCACGAAGGTGTCGGAGTCCAAGCATCACCAGATGGTGCCACCTGGCTTCTGCTCCGACACCCCCTTCACCCCGGACGTCACCATGGCAGCAACCCTCACCACCACGACCACCACCATGACGACCACGACAGTTTGCACTTTCACCCCCTCTGCTTCTCACCCCATCTCCTCACCATTCTCAGCGCCTTCCCCCTCACTGCCACTCATCCCTGTCGAGCCTGCGGCCCCCCGGGACGTGCCAATGGACACCGGCTTCAGCCTCCCCCGCCGGACGGTGAAGCGGCCGAGGATGGGGCGCGCCGAGGACCGCACCTCCATCTCCAACCGGTTTGGCGCCCTCGAGCTCGACTCCGCCGGCGAGGAGGGGACCTCGTCCCGGGACTCGTCACCTGCACCATCCACGTCATCCCGCATCTCACACCTCACCCGCCGCACCACCCCCGGACCGACTACGACCGCCGCGACTCAGCCATCGACCTCCGCTGCTCGTCAGCCGTCGCCTCGACCATCCACCTCCGCATCTGCACCTGGACCCCGCACCCGGCCTCCCACCCAACCTGCTGCCGCCCCCGCATCTGCCTCCGCCGCCGCCACCGTCAAGCCTACCCGCATGCCGCCCATCGGCTGCCGCCTCCCCATCACCACCAGCCCCTTCACCCTGGCCCAATCGTTTCAGTCGCTCCTTTCTGGCAAGCTATCCATCACCTCCGTCGACGGCCGCACCTCCTTTTACACCTCTAACGCCGCTGATCACACCTTCCTATACAACCACCTCACCCAGCTCGGCCATCAGCCTTTCACGCACCTGCGACAGGACGAGAAGGGGGACCGACTCGTCCTGAAGCGTCTCCCACTCACCACCACCCCCGAGGAGGTGCACGCCGCCCTCCTCGACCTGGACCTACCCGTTGCTTCCGTCACTCCGCTCCGCGTCACCGACACCGCCACGACCCGTCCGTTCCTGGTTAATACTCACCACCTGGGGGAGGCAGCTCCCTTCCTGGCTCTACGCTCCCTGGGCTGCTGGGTGGTCTCCGTCGAACGCTATCGTGGCAGCGGGCGGGTCCCGCAGTGTTACCGGTGCCAGCAGGCCGGCCACCCATCCACACGCTGCGAGAGGCCGGTGGCCTGTTTCAAGTGTGCCGGGCCCCACCGGTCCCGCGAGTGCACATCGACGACTCCGAAGTGCGTCAATTGCGGCGAGGCGCACTTCGCGACTTCCATGGACTGCCGGGTGAAGCAGGCCTACCTCAGACGCCACCCCCCCCCGACAACAGCCTGAGGCCACCCCAGCACCGCGACCGCGACCGCCAAACTTGACCGACGCTCGTGCCTTTCCCGCCGTCACCTCCAACGCCTGGACTCGGCGCGGTTCCGCCGCCGCCACCCTGTTCCCCTCCCGCGACGGGCCATCTCCATCTGCACCTCAGGACCCCTCATCTCACCGACCGGACGCTGACGACACTTCATTCACCACGATCATACGAGACCTCATCCAGCTGTTTCGGCAGTACTTTCCCTTCATTCGCCGCACCCTGACCGCCCTGTCCCATGCCAAGTCCCCTTCGGAGAGATTCGAGGTGCTCCTCCAAGCGCTTCTGGGTCTCTTCGATGGATCCCCCGCCGCCCCTTAAGCTCCTAGTCTGGAACGCCTTTTCTTTGCTCCCTAAGCTTCTCGACTTCCTTCACCTCGTCGACGAGCACTCACCCGATGTCGTGTTCCTATCAGAGACCTGGCTGACCCCCGCTGTACCCCTCCGCGTCCCGGGATATGCCGTCCACCGCTCCGACCGTGATGGTCGGGGGGGTGGGGTGGCGCTCCTGGTGCGCGACACCTTCACCCATCACCGCCGACACATTCCACCTTCACCCGCGACTGAGGCTGTGGCCGTGCGCCTGTTCGGACAGCCCTACTCCCTGACTCTAGTCTCCGTGTATCTCCCACCCCAATTTGCCTTCCCCTCTGCCGCCGTTGTCGCCCTCGGTCGGCTCGATGCCCATGTCGTGCTGGCCGGGGACTTCAACGCCACCCATCCCTACTGGGGCTGCGTCGCGGCCAACCGCCGAGGCAGCTCCCTCCGTCAGCTCCTCCGGCGTACTAACCTCTCCATCTGCGCCCCCGCCACCCCCACATTCTTCCCCGCTCAGCACCACCGTCATCCCAGTATCATCGATCTCGCCCTCACCACACCGCTCCCCATCATCTCTGGTCTCACCACGCTCACCGCCGGGGCCTCGGATCACCTGCCCGTCCTCGGCTCCCTTCACTTCTACCCTCATTCCAACCCGCACCTTCCCCGCTTCGACTTCCGCAACGCCGACTGGAATGGGTTCCAGGCCACTCTCTCATCATCACTCGACCTCACCCTCCCCTTCGACACCCCCGACCGTCTCGACGCCAACGTCGTGTCATTCACCCGGGCCGTCTCTGCGGCCGCCTCCGCTCACATTCCGCTGGCCACTCCAAGTACCCGCATCACCCCCTTCCCGCCTTACCTGCGTGACGCCGTGGTCCTGCGCGACCGCTTCCGCGGCCTGTGGCAGGCCAACCGGTCCCCGTTGACACGGATGGTGTTCCTCCTGCTGCGGGGCCGGTGCCGCCGGATGGTCGCGGCGTGGAAGGCGCATTTGGAGACCCGGCGTCTCGGCTCCCTCGCCTCTGCATCCGGCTCTCTGTGGTCCTACGTCCGGCGCCTCCGATCGGTCCCCACCACTATTCCCCCACTCACCCACCCGGCCGGGGTGGCGGAGACTGCCCCTGAGCGATCGGAGGCGGTCGCTGCCTACCTCGCGACCACGTTTGCCTCCGCTGACCCCCCCACCCTCTCCTCCGAGTCTTCGGACGACGGGGACGCACCCCCCCCCCCCTCGCACATCACGTCACTCTGCCCGTTCTTCCGGACTCTCTGCCATTCCCTCTCGCCACGCCGTCGGAGGTGCGCTCACTCCTCCTCCGTCTCAAGCCCCCTTCTGCCCCCGGTTCCGACTCTCTGCCTGCACCCGTCCTCCGTGCTCTTCCTCGGAAGGCGACGGTCTTCCTTACCCGCATCATCAACGCGATGTTCCTTCTCTGCCATTTCCCCACCCCTTGGAAAGTGGCCATTGTCTCACCCATACCCAAACCCGGGAAGCCCCCTTCCCTACCATCATCGTACCGCCCCATTTCACTTCTACCCATCATCTCGAAGGTCGCAGAGCGGACCATTCTCACACGCCTTCTCCTTCACGTCAACCTCTTGCATCTTCTCCCCCATCACCAGTTCGGTTTCCGCAAACGTCACTCCACCTCCCACGCCATCGCCCGTGTGGAGGTGCTGGCTGTCCAAGGTTTCGCACGGCGCCAACACACGGGCATGGTGCTTCTGGACCTTGCCCGGGCATTTGATTCCGTGCCCCATTCACAACTCATTCACCGTCTCTCTGCCACCGACCTTCCACCTCATCTCATACGCCTCCTCTGCTCGTTCCTGGGGGGTCGTACCTTCCGGGTTCGGGTGGAGGGCGAACTCTCCGACCCCCGTCACATCATGGCCGGTGTCCCCCAGGGCGCCATCCTTTCACCCCTTCTCTTCACCCTTCACATCGCCGACCTGCAACCACCACCTGGCACTCACCTGGTTCAGTACGCCGATGACACTTGCCTCCTCGCTTCCTCCGTCTCCGAGCGGATGCTCGGCGACCGCCTGAGCCGCGGGCTCACATCACTCTCTACTCAGTTCCTCGCGCACGGCATCGGGCTGAACTGCTCGAAGACCCAGTCCATTCTCTTCTCACGTATCCACCCACGCCAGGACCACCCCCCACGAGTTTCCAGCACTGCCATCCCCTGGTCACCCGCGGTCCGCTATCTGGGGGTGACCCTGGACAGAACCTTCACTTTCATCCCGCACCTTGCTTCCATGAAGACTCAATCCAGGGCGGTCTTGGCGCAGCTGGCACCGATACTGCGACCCTCATCTGGCACCCCCCTCCCGGTTCGCATCACCGCATTTCATTCCTACGTCATCCCACGCTTCACCTACGCAGCCCCCGTGTGGGTTCATTCATCCCGTTTCAACCTCCGCCCCATTACCCGCACCTACTTCCTGGGGATTCGTCTCCTTCTCGGACTCCCCCGCGCCACCTCCAGGCTGACTCTCCTGGCAGACTCCGGCCTGCCCCACCTTCACCCTCTCCTTCGCTCCATGACGACTTACTTCCTACGCCGATGCCGACGCAGCGACAACCCCCTCATCCTTCAACTTGCGGAGCCGCTGCCTCCTGCACCCCACCCACGACGACCGCTCTTTTCGACTGACCACTTACGCGACGACTCCGACGACGACGCTGACGACGTCCCGGCGGCCGGTGGGCCCGGTAGATGACGACGTAGACCTCCACGCCCACCGGTAGCCTCCGCGGACCCGCCACCATAGTTCACCATCTACATCGCCACTCCGACTTCTTCCCATCGTCTTCAGCATCGCCGTTTTCTCCGCGCGGCCTCCATCAGCTGCGCGGCTCCTGGATCAGCATCTCTTCACCCTCAGCAGTCCCTCACCCCCCCTCCACCCAACAAGTAGCCGGGGCCTTCAAGAACCTCCGTGTTGGCGGGGTCCAGCATCGTCATGTTCTTCATCTTTGTGTGTTTATGTTCTGTACAGTGTTCTTGTCAACTGCCTTGTATGTATCTTTATGTATTAAATGATGTTTTTGTGTGTGGAAAAAAAAAAAAAAAAAAACTAAAGATTTCCGTGGAGGGGAACATTTGATGAGTCTTTAAACAATTTTTTGTTGTGCCCAGTGTTTACACACTGGGCCGGTTACCGTTAAACCACTGTGCCCGGGGGTGAGGCGGGGAGGGGGAAATCTGAAAAATCGAATTGGACAAGTATCGTTCATGGGAATTTTTTTTTTCTTTTTTCAACTATTACCATGCACAATTACGTACCTTCCTTCCGCACTTTCAAGACGGTGGGGTTGTTCGCCAAGGCACCGTAAACTTGAGACCTACGAATGCATTACATACCATACACAGATGAAAAAAAAAAAAAAATTACACTTCACTGTACATAATTCTTAACACTACTTCACAACTACTAAGTTGAAATTTTTTCACCGGGACAGCGCGAACGCAGTCCCGACTACCAAAAATTACGCGCCCGAGTTACCCACATTTGGGGTAATCGCAGAGGTCAGCTCAACCGAAGTGCAAGGGAAGAGCCTCACCCTGGGGGAACCCCCTGCTTGATCAGGGTAGCCCCTACGCCAGGTAAGTATGCTGCGCAGTGTTTCGCTTTTCTATTTCACTTGGAGCTCGGACCACCTCATCAACGTGTTTTGAGGTTATGTACTTCTACCTCCGAAACAGCTCTTTCCCCAGACATAACACTCCCGTGCCAGTTCATCACACTACATGACAGTACACACCAACAATGCAAATACAATTTCTTCCTACAACTGCCCGTTTATACTCGCACCTCGTTTCCTTTGTTTCTGTACCCACGGCGACGGTCGACCGCCGCGTGCATTTGGTTACCCCGTTTGCCGCGTGGCGGCACTTGGTTACACCGTTTGCCGCGTGGCGGCACTCGGGTCGTCGCGTCCGCCTCGGCAAAAAGGCGGGCACCACGGCACAGTCGAGAGGGGAACTTTTTTCCATTAGCAACATACCTAGGGTTTCACGAAATATCGAGTGCCGTGTCCCACGAGGCGATTTTCGGACGATTCGCGGCTTCAGGCTGCACGACCGTACGCTATTTTCACCATTAGTGGTGGTCCGCACATTTTTCCTATATAGTCCGGATTTTCAAAGTTTCAACCGTGCTCTGGTTTCCCTTCAAACGCATAAATCTTTCGCCTTTTACTAAAGATTTCCGTGGAGGGGAACATTTGATGAGTCTTTAAACAATTTTTTGTTGTGCCCAGTGTTTACACACTGGGCCGGTTACCGTTAAACCACTGTGCCCGGGGGTGAGGCGGGGAGGGGGAAATCTGAAAAATCGAATTGGACAAGTATCGTTCATGGGAATTTTTTTTTTCTTTTTTCAACTATTACCATGCACAATTACGTACCTTCCTTCCGCACTTTCAAGACGGTGGGGTTGTTCGCCAAGGCACCGTAAACTTGAGACCTACGAATGCATTACATACCATACACAGATGAAAAAAAAAAAAAAAATTACACTTCACTGTACATAATTCTTAACACTACTTCACAACTACTAAGTTGAAATTTTTTCACCGGGACAACGAACGCAGTCCCGACTACCAAAAATTACGCGCCCGAGTTACCCACATTTGGGGTAATCGCAGAGGTCAGCTCAACCGAAGTGCAAGTTTTTTTTTTTTTTTTTTTTTTTTTTTTTTTTTAACATTCAAGACACAAGTATAAAACATTTACACCCGAATCTGCCACTGAGATCCGCGCGTCCCAGCGACCCTGCGCTTTTGCGCGCTTACAATATTTCTAACATAATTACAGCTAACATAAGACACTAAAATCATCACCAGAAGGGTGCTAGGAAAATAGAGACATGGTAAAAACCTAGCGTACAGCAATACAAAGTACATCACACATAGCCCTAAGAATAATGAACAAATGTACCCTGAACAAGAGAATAATTACACACTTTGGTCAACTAACAATACAGAACACAAAAGAACACGAAGTACAAAATTACACAGGTCCGTTGCAATGGCACCCAGTGCCACGAGGCCGCAGGGGGCGTTGCTGAAGGGGGCCAGCACCGTGCGGAACACCACTATCAAGGGGGTTCCTGCAGGAGGAAGTCCTTGAGACGGCGGTGCGGGTGGGCCACAGATGGGTCGTAGTCGGCAATCGTGCTGATGGCAGGGTTGCGGTGGCGGGCAGCGCGGCGGAAGAAGGCGGAGGCGAGCTTCCGCACGACAACAGCAGGAGGCTCGACAGCGGCCAGGCGGTAAAGTTCGTCCGTAGAGGTCCGGTGTGGGCAAGCAAGAAGGTAGCGAAGGCACCAGTTGTAGGCAGACAGCACCGGCCGAAAGGTGAAAGCTGGGACCGATGCCCAGACCACCGCCCCGAAGAGCAGAATGGGCAGGACGAGGGACTGCCACAGGCGTACGCGCATCTCCAGCGGCAAGGTGCTGCGCGGCGAGAGGACAGGCCGAACGGCCTGCATGGCGGTGCGGGCCCGCCGTGACATCTGAGCGAGGTGGTCGGTCCAGACGAGCGTGTGGTCCAGGTGCACCCCGAGATATTTGGCGCACGGCGACCAAGGAATGACCGTGCCCAACAACGTCAAAGGGGCCGGGGGGCGTCTGCGTCGCTTGGTGAAGAACACCGCCTGGGTCTTCTGCGGGTTCGGGAGCAGCCCCCAGGTCTGGAGATAGGCCGAGATGGAACGCAGGCCGGATTGGGCACGGGCACCGAGCTGGGCAGCATCACGCCCGGAGAGCAGGAGCGCCGTGTCGTCGGCGTACTGGAGCGTCCGGACCGCCGGCAGCACGGGCATGTCCGCCACGTACAAAGAGAAGAGCAGGGGGCTGAGGAGCGCGCCCTGCGGAGTTCCAGCGGCAACGGTGTGGAGGGCCGACAAGGACGAGTCGACCCGCACACGGAAGGTACGGCCAACCAAGAAACTACCCAGAACGTCGAGAATCCACTCCGGAAACGCAAGAAGGCGGAGCTTGGCGAGAAGGAGAGGATGGCTGATGCAGTCAAACGCCCGGGTCAAGTCGAGAAGAATCATGACTGAGTGTTCCCGGGCGTTGAAAGCGGCAGTGACATCATCAATCGCGAGGGCCACGGCGTGCAGGGCGGAATGTTGCTTCCGGAACCCGAACTGAGTCGGGGGCAGAACATCTTGTAGGTCAGCAAGGAGGCGGAGACGGGCAAGCAGGATCCGCTCGGCCACCTTCGACATCATCGGCAGGAGCGAGATAGGCCGGTACGACGTCACCAGGCGGCCAGGCTGGCCGGGCTTCGGGATTGGCACCACGACCGCAGACTTCCAGGGAGTCGGAAAGTGACGCAGGAGCAGAATCGCGTTGACCAGCTGCGTAAGGTACACGACCCCTTTGCGAGACAAGGCGCGAAGAAGCTCGGCCTGAACGCCATCAAGGCCGGGGGCAGTCCCAACACGAAGGCGACCCAGAGCACGTGAGACCTCCCGCGGAGTCGCCAGCAAGCGGCCGCGGAGAGGGTCGGGCGACGCCCCAAGTTGGACGGGGGAGCCAGGCGGTGCACGGCAAAAAGTTGGATGGTGCGGCTGGAACGTCATGTGGAACCGGGCGGCCAGAGCCTCCGCCTTTGCGACCGGGTCCTCCAGGGTGGCATCCGCAGCTTGGAGAGGCGGGATGGTGGAGCGGGTCGAGCGCAACTGCCGCAAGAAGGCCCAGACCGTGCCACGAGCCAGAGAGAGAGCCTGGATGCGGCCGAGTTGGACACGCGCTTGCCAACCCGCAACGGCCTGGCGGACGGAGGACTTGAGCGAGCGGTACTCGTGCAGCAAGACGGCAGTGCGGCGGCGTTGCCAACGGCCCCTGGCGCGGTTACGCTGCCGGAGGAGGAAACGAATGTCCTTGGGCATCGGAGGGCCAGAACGCAGAGCACGGCGAGTCGGGATGTTCATCGACGCCGACATGGTGAGCAGGGCCGTGAAAGCGTCAACGGCCGCATCCAAATCGAGTGGAGAGCGAGGGACGACAGCTAGGTCCAAGTGAGCATCCACGTACTGCCTGTACGCGCGCCAATTCGCCCGCCGGAAATCCAGCCGATCCGGGACACCGCCCAGGGCGCGATCAAGCTGCATCTCGCCAAAGACCGGGAGGTGGTCGGAGTCCAGCGCCAACCGCGCCTCGACATGGTGAACAGGCAGGCCAGTCGTCAGAAAGAAGTCCAACACAGATGGGCGCTGGGCGGCTCGCGTAGGATAGAACGTCGGCGACGTGGGGGCATAGATGGTGAGGCCCGCTTCACAAATCAGCCGGTAAAGGCCACGGCCACGAAAGTCAGTAGTGGCGCAACCCCAGTGTGCGTGGCGGCAGTTGAAATCGCCCGCAAAGAGACAATGGCGGTCCATGCGGAGAAGAGCCGTGAAACCCAGCACAGGAAAGCCTTTGTGCGGCGGCGAATAGACGGAGAAGAACGTAAACGGCGTGGCCACACCAGAGATCTTCACGGCGACGACCTCCAAGTTGACAGTAGGAGGGACGATACGGCGGTGGTGCCGGACGTCAGAGCGCACCAGGAGAGCGACGCCACCTCTGAGACCATCAGGTCGATCGGCACGGTGCGCCACGTAGCCAGGCACCCGGAGGACATCGGCGGCAGACAGCCACGTCTCAGTGACACTAGCGATGGCCGGACGGACGCGCAACAAAAGGTCCAGAAAGTCCGTGTACCGCAGGGCCAGCGAGCGTGCATTCCACGTCAAGAGAGACTCCATCAACGGCGAGCAGCAGGAAGGTCAGGCGCAGCAGAAGGAGTCGATGGAGAGAGGAGGTCAGCCAAGGCCAGCAGAATAGCCTCCATCTTCGCAGTCAGAGTGGGCGCACGCAGGAACTCTTTAACATGGCCCATTAAACGGCGAAGCCAGGAGCAAAGGTCCAGCCCGCGCACCAAGTCCAGCAACTCGCGCAAGGTGTCAGCGGTGGGTTGTTCCACACCGGGCGCGGCCGAGGGGCGCGGGGCAGCCCCAGAGGCACCAGACAACGCCTGAGCAAAAGTGGCGCCGGTGGTCCGGCGACCGCCGTCAAACTGCCTGGGAGGCTGAGCAGGAGCCGGGCGACGTGCCTGACGCTCCTTCTTCTCCTCCATATTGGCCAAGCGCCGAAGGCGGTACGGGCACTTGGAGAAGTTGGCCGGGTGGTCCCCGTCACAATTGCAGCAGGTGGCTGGTTCAGAAATGGGCCGTTCGCACTGGCGGGACTCGTGCTCGGCGCCGCAGCGCACACAGCGAAGGGCCTCATCGCAATTGTGCGTGGTATGCCCGTACCTCTGGCAGCGAAAGCATTGGACGAGCTTGCCACCGCCGCGAAAGGGCTCCACAGTCACCCCGACACCGCAAAGGTTGGTCAGCTGGAGCGCCTGATGAAGAGGGGCGGTGCCCTGCAGCACCACCAAGAACAGCGGCAACGGCTCGGGAAACTCTTGCCGCGATTGCAGCCGAACCACAGAATGGTGAGGAATGCCCCGCTCGAGCAGCGCCGAGGAAATGTCCTCCGTCGGAGTGTCGATATGGAGGCGGCGAAGAATGACGCGGGCATTGCGATCCTCCTCGCAGGTCCACGTGTGGAAGCGGACACCTTTCGACCGCAAGAGCTGGCACATCTGAAAGTGGTCCGCTTTATTGGCCATCTGGTAGGTGGAGGAACCAGTATAGTGGGTGGCCTTAAAGTCCGCCGAGAACTGCGTACGCAGGGCAGCCATATCGCGAAGCGCGGTGGGCGGGAGGCCCCCCTGGCAGACGATGAGCGGCGGCCGGCGGGAACGGGCCGGCGGACCCGCGGCGACACCAGAAGACGGCGGCAAAGACGCAGGCGGTGAAGGCGGACGAGTGGAGGGACCGGCCTCCTGGGAGAGGTGGTGGCTACCACGCCCACGAGAAGAGGAAGACCGGGGGCGGCGACCCCGCGCACGGGAGGCGCAAGACGAGGAGCGGCTGGAGGCGCGGCTGGGACCTGGGGCGGCCGAAGGCGGCGCCACCGGCAGCGGAGGTGGAGCAGCAGACGAGCCAGACGACTTGGGCTGGTGACGAGGGCCAACCTTCCCCCTCTGCATCTTGGGGGGAGGAAGACTCGGCGGGCTGGACGGGGAGGCATCGCCAGCGACAGGAGGAGCAGGCGGGTCCAGCGGGTCGTCGGCCCAAAGGAACGGCGGCGGGTCGGCACCAGTACGGCGCTTCCCCAAACGCACGCGGTCAGTCTCCATGTCAGCCCCGGCGCGAACCACAGGTACCGGCGGGTCGGCAGAAGAGACGCCCACCAGCAAGGGGGCAGGCGGCGGCGCAGCAGCGGCAGGCACAGGGACCGGCAAGGCCGGGGCGGCATCCATCTCCAGAGCAGGCCCCGAAGGAGGCGGCAAGACAGGAACAGGGCCGCCGAGTAGGTCCAGCACCTCCTGGGACAGCGCCTCTGAAGGTCCGAACACCATCTCAGGACCAGGCGAATAGCTGGGCGCGAGCGGGGCGGCTGCCGAGGAAACAGGGGCAGAGCCCGAGGCGGGCGGAGCAGCACACGGGCGAAAATGGGGCCCCAAAGTCTGCGACACAGCCAGATCAGACCAGGCAAGAGAGCGATCGACCGGCGAGGCCCTGCCAGATGAAGTAGGCGTGGTCTGGCCCAACGGCACGGAGGAGTCGGAGTCCGACAAGTCTTGAGGAGTCAGAGTCCACAAATCCTCAGACATAGGCAGATAAGCCCCAGACAGGCGCGAGGCCGACAGCGGCGCAGAACAGGTAGTCGTAGTCGTGGTGGTGGTAGTCAGCGACGCTAAAACTGTCAGCGCCGGCGATGCAGCAGAACCAGCATATTCCAAAGCAGCAGTCGACAGGCCAACAGAAGAGACAGCAGAGAGAGCCTCGCTAACAGCTGTGCCAGGGCAAGACACCGAAGTGCGCCGCGGAGGCGCAGAGCTGCGGGGGCGCGTCGGCGTGCGCCGCTGGCCAGCGGCATCCTGGGAGCACTTCAAATAAGTCTTGCGGACTCGGGGGTCAACAGACCGACCAACAGATTTGCGAGAGCCAGAAAAACGATCAGCCATAACGGTGCAGAGAAATACACAAGAGCAGCAAAATAACACAAAAGTACACAGCAAAGCAGCAAACAGCAAAAACACGAGAAAAACACAAAATCAAAAAGCAGCAAAACACAAGAGCAGCACCCGCAAAACTACAGACAACAGCAGAAACAGCGCGAAAAATGACAGAAATACACGCAAAACGGACAACAGCGAAACCACAAAAGGCAGACAGAACCGCCACCAGGCGGAAATCGGCGAAAACAGAAAAGCAAAAATGTGCCACTTTACGCACAAAAGCGGTTACCAGTAAATCGCGCGTAGTTCCAAAAAGCGCCACCAGGTGGCAGGTAGCAGCAATCCAGGCGCGCGCACAAGCAAACAGCGCGACCAGGCAAACAAAACAGCGGTTGAGCATGAAAAAGAAGTTCAGACAGCAGGTGGAAGAAAAAGCTGGCCGCGCGCAGACATGCAGCACGACCAGAGAAGCGGAACAGCAAATGACGAGAAAAACAGCTATGGAAAAACGAAGAAGCGAGCCAAAATGCGTCGGAGTCGGCGCATGGCGAACAGCAGGTGGTGAGCAGGTAGTTACGCGCAGCGCCGACAGGCGGCAGCACAGTACGAAGAAAGTGCTGCCGCGCGGTGGTGAAGGACGGAACTTGAAGAGAAATAACAGTAATCGGCAAAGTGTGTAAATTGGGAGGGAGGTTAGATCCTATGCGATCTCCTGAACAAATCTATACTTACTATGGCCCTTACTTAGTCTCTTTGAATATCATGCTCAACCGCTGATCCCGTGTATTGAGCCGCAACGGTAGCCCCTACGCCAGGTCAGTATGCTGCGCAGTGTTTCGCTTTTCTATTTCACTTGGAGCTCGGACCACCTCATCAACGTGTTTTGAGGTTATGTACTTCTACCTCCGAAACAGCTCTTTCCCCAGACATAACACTCCCGTGCCAGTTCATCACACTACATGACAGTACACACCAACAATGCAAATACAATTTCTTCCTACAACTGCCCGTTTATACTCGCACCTCGTTTCCTTTGTTTCTGTACCCACGGCGACGGTCGACCGCCGCGTGCATTTGGTTACCCCGTTTGCCGCGTGGCGGCACTTGGTTACACCGTTTGCCGCGTGGCGGCACTCGGGTCGTCGCGTCCGCCTCGGCAAAAAGGCGGGCACCACGGCACAGTCGAGAGGGGAACTTTTTTCCATTAGCAACATACCTAGGGTTTCACGAAATATCGAGTGCCGTGTCCCACGAGGCGATTTTCGGACGATTCGCGGCTTCAGGCTGCACGACCGTACGCTATTTTCACCATTAGTGGTGGTCCGCACATTTTTCCTATATAGTCCGGATTTTCAAAGTTTCAACCGTGCTCTGGTTTCCCTTCAAACGCATAAATCTTTCGCCTTTTACTAAAGATTTCCGTGGAGGGGAACATTTGATGAGTCTTTAAACAATTTTTTGTTGTGCCCAGTGTTTACACACTGGGCCGGTTACCGTTAAACCACTGGGCCCGGGGGTGAGGCGGGGAGGGGGAAATCTGAAAAATCGAATTGGACAAGTATCGTTCATGGGAATTTTTTTTTTCTTTTTTCAACTATTACCATGCACAATTACGTACCTTCCTTCCGCACTTTCAAGACGGTGGGGTTGTTCGCCAAGGCACCGTAAACTTGAGACCTACGAATGCATTACATACCATACACAGATGAAAAAAAAAAAAAAAATTACACTTCACTGTACATAATTCTTAACACTACTTCACAACTACTAAGTTGAAATTTTTTCACCGGGACAACGAACGCAGTCCCGACTACCAAAAATTACGCGCCCGAGTTACCCACATTTGGGGTAATCGCAGAGGTCAGCTCAACCGAAGTGCAAGTTTTTTTTTTTTTTTTTTTTTTTTTTTTTTTTTTTTTTTTTTTTTTTTTTTCAACATTCAAGACACAAGTATAAAACATTTACACCCGAATCTGCCACTGAGATCCGCGCGTCCCAGCGACCCTGCGCTTTTGCGCGCTTACAATATTTCTAACATAATTACAGCTAACATAAGACACTAAAATCATCACCAGAAGGGTGCTAGGAAAATAGAGACATGGTAAAAACCTAGCGTACAGCAATACAAAGTACATCACACATAGCCCTAAGAATAATGAACAAATGTACCCTGAACAAGAGAATAATTACACACTTTGGTCAACTAACAATACAGAACACAAAAGAACACGAAGTACAAAATTACACAGGTCCGTTGCAATGGCACCCAGTGCCACGAGGCCGCAGGGGGCGTTGCTGAAGGGGGCCAGCACCGTGCGGAACACCACTATCAAGGGGGTTCCTGCAGGAGGAAGTCCTTGAGACGGCGGTGCGGGTGGGCCACAGATGGGTCGTAGTCGGCAATCGTGCTGATGGCAGGGTTGCGGTGGCGGGCAGCGCGGCGGAAGAAGGCGGAGGCGAGCTTCCGCACGACAACAGCAGGAGGCTCGACAGCGGCCAGGCGGTAAAGTTCGTCCGTAGAGGTCCGGTGTGGGCAAGCAAGAAGGTAGCGAAGGCACCAGTTGTAGGCAGACAGCACCGGCCGAAAGGTGAAAGCTGGGACCGATGCCCAGACCACCGCCCCGAAGAGCAGAATGGGCAGGACGAGGGACTGCCACAGGCGTACGCGCATCTCCAGCGGCAAGGTGCTGCGCGGCGAGAGGACGGGCCGAACGGCCTGCATGGCGGTGCGGGCCCGCCGTGACATCTGAGCGAGGTGGTCGGTCCAGACGAGCGTGTGGTCCAGGTGCACCCCGAGATATTTGGCGCACGGCGACCAAGGAATGACCGTGCCCAACAACGTCAAAGGGGCCGGGGGGCGTCTGCGTCGCTTGGTGAAGAACACCGCCTGGGTCTTCTGCGGGTTCGGGAGCAGCCCCCAGGTCTGGAGATAGGCCGAGATGGAACGCAGGCCGGATTGGGCACGGGCACCGAGCTGGGCAGCATCACGCCCGGAGAGCAGGAGCGCCGTGTCGTCGGCGTACTGGAGCGTCCGGACCGCCGGCAGCACGGGCATGTCCGCCACGTACAAAGAGAAGAGCAGGGGGCTGAGGAGCGCGCCCTGCGGAGTTCCAGCGGCAACGGTGTGGAGGGCCGACAAGGACGAGTCGACCCGCACACGGAAGGTACGGCCAACCAAGAAACTACCCAGAACGTCGAGAATCCACTCCGGAAACGCAAGAAGGCGGAGCTTGGCGAGAAGGAGAGGATGGCTGATGCAGTCAAACGCCCGGGTCAAGTCGAGAAGAATCATGACTGAGTGTTCCCGGGCGTTGAAAGCGGCAGTGACATCATCAATCGCGAGGGCCACGGCGTGCAGGGCGGAATGTTGCTTCCGGAACCCGAACTGAGTCGGGGGCAGAACATCTTGTAGGTCAGCAAGGAGGCGGAGACGGGCAAGCAGGATCCGCTCGGCCACCTTCGACATCATCGGCAGGAGCGAGATAGGCCGGTACGACGTCACCAGGCGGCCAGGCTGGCCGGGCTTCGGGATTGGCACCACGACCGCAGACTTCCAGGGAGTCGGAAAGTGACGCAGGAGCAGAATCGCGTTGACCAGCTGCGTAAGGTACACGACCCCTTTGCGAGACAAGGCGCGAAGAAGCTCGGCCTGAACGCCATCAAGGCCGGGGGCAGTCCCAACACGAAGGCGACCCAGAGCACGTGAGACCTCCCGCGGAGTCGCCAGCAAGCGGCCGCGGAGAGGGTCGGGCGACGCCCCAAGTTGGACGGGGGAGCCAGGCGGTGCACGGCAAAAAGTTGGATGGTGCGGCTGGAACGTCATGTGGAACCGGGCGGCCAGAGCCTCCGCCTTTGCGACCGGGTCCTCCAGGGTGGCATCCGCAGCTTGGAGAGGCGGGATGGTGGAGCGGGTCGAGCGCAACTGCCGCAAGAAGGCCCAGACCGTGCCACGAGCCAGAGAGAGAGCCTGGATGCGGCCGAGTTGGACACGCGCTTGCCAACCCGCAACGGCCTGGCGGACGGAGGACTTGAGCGAGCGGTACTCGTGCAGCAAGACGGCAGTGCGGCGGCGTTGCCAACGGCCCCTGGCGCGGTTACGCTGCCGGAGGAGGAAACGAATGTCCTTGGGCATCGGAGGGCCAGAACGCAGAGCACGGCGAGTCGGGATGTTCATCGACGCCGACATGGTGAGCAGGGCCGTGAAAGCGTCAACGGCCGCATCCAAATCGAGTGGAGAGCGAGGGACGACAGCTAGGTCCAAGTGAGCATCCACGTACTGCCTGTACGCGCGCCAATTCGCCCGCCGGAAATCCAGCCGATCCGGGACACCGCCCAGGGCGCGATCAAGCTGCATCTCGCCAAAGACCGGGAGGTGGTCGGAGTCCAGCGCCAACCGCGCCTCGACATGGTGAACAGGCAGGCCAGTCGTCAGAAAGAAGTCCAACACAGATGGGCGCTGGGCGGCTCGCGTAGGATAGAACGTCGGCGACGTGGGGGCATAGATGGTGAGGCCCGCTTCACAAATCAGCCGGTAAAGGCCACGGCCACGAAAGTCAGTAGTGGCGCAACCCCAGTGTGCGTGGCGGCAGTTGAAATCGCCCGCAAAGAGACAATGGCGGTCCATGCGGAGAAGAGCCGTGAAACCCAGCACAGGAAAGCCTTTGTGCGGCGGCGAATAGACGGAGAAGAACGTAAACGGCGTGGCCACACCAGAGATCTTCACGGCGACGACCTCCAAGTTGACAGTAGGAGGGACGATACGGCGGTGGTGCCGGACGTCAGAGCGCACCAGGAGAGCGACGCCACCTCTGAGACCATCAGGTCGATCGGCACGGTGCGCCACGTAGCCAGGCACCCGGAGGACATCGGCGGCAGACAGCCACGTCTCAGTGACACTAGCGATGGCCGGACGGACGCGCAACAAAAGGTCCAGAAAGTCCGTGTACCGCAGGGCCAGCGAGCGTGCATTCCACGTCAAGAGAGACTCCATCAACGGCGAGCAGCAGGAAGGTCAGGCGCAGCAGAAGGAGTCGATGGAGAGAGGAGGTCAGCCAAGGCCAGCAGAATAGCCTCCATCTTCGCAGTCAGAGTGGGCGCACGCAGGAACTCTTTAACATGGCCCATTAAACGGCGAAGCCAGGAGCAAAGGTCCAGCCCGCGCACCAAGTCCAGCAACTCGCGCAAGGTGTCAGCGGTGGGTTGTTCCACACCGGGCGCGGCCGAGGGGCGCGGGGCAGCCCCAGAGGCACCAGACAACGCCTGAGCAAAAGTGGCGCCGGTGGTCCGGCGACCGCCGTCAAACTGCCTGGGAGGCTGAGCAGGAGCCGGGCGACGTGCCTGACGCTCCTTCTTCTCCTCCATATTGGCCAAGCGCCGAAGGCGGTACGGGCACTTGGAGAAGTTGGCCGGGTGGTCCCCGTCACAATTGCAGCAGGTGGCTGGTTCAGAAATGGGCCGTTCGCACTGGCGGGACTCGTGCTCGGCGCCGCAGCGCACACAGCGAAGGGCCTCATCGCAATTGTGCGTGGTATGCCCGTACCTCTGGCAGCGAAAGCATTGGACGAGCTTGCCACCGCCGCGAAAGGGCTCCACAGTCACCCCGACACCGCAAAGGTTGGTCAGCTGGAGCGCCTGATGAAGAGGGGCGGTGCCCTGCAGCACCACCAAGAACAGCGGCAACGGCTCGGGAAACTCTTGCCGCGATTGCAGCCGAACCACAGAATGGTGAGGAATGCCCCGCTCGAGCAGCGCCGAGGAAATGTCCTCCGTCGGAGTGTCGATATGGAGGCGGCGAAGAATGACGCGGGCATTGCGATCCTCCTCGCAGGTCCACGTGTGGAAGCGGACACCTTTCGACCGCAAGAGCTGGCACATCTGAAAGTGGTCCGCTTTATTGGCCATCTGGTAGGTGGAGGAACCAGTATAGTGGGTGGCCTTAAAGTCCGCCGAGAACTGCGTACGCAGGGCAGCCATATCGCGAAGCGCGGTGGGCGGGAGGCCCCCCTGGCAGACGATGAGCGGCGGCCGGCGGGAACGGGCCGGCGGACCCGCGGCGACACCAGAAGACGGCGGCAAAGACGCAGGCGGTGAAGGCGGACGAGTGGAGGGACCGGCCTCCTGGGAGAGGTGGTGGCTACCACGCCCACGAGAAGAGGAAGACCGGGGGCGGCGACCCCGCGCACGGGAGGCGCAAGACGAGGAGCGGCTGGAGGCGCGGCTGGGACCTGGGGCGGCCGAAGGCGGCGCCACCGGCAGCGGAGGTGGAGCAGCAGACGAGCCAGACGACTTGGGCTGGTGACGAGGGCCAACCTTCCCCCTCTGCATCTTGGGGGGAGGAAGACTCGGCGGGCTGGACGGGGAGGCATCGCCAGCGACAGGAGGAGCAGGCGGGTCCAGCGGGTCGTCGGCCCAAAGGAACGGCGGCGGGTCGGCACCAGTACGGCGCTTCCCCAAACGCACGCGGTCAGTCTCCATGTCAGCCCCGGCGCGAACCACAGGTACCGGCGGGTCGGCAGAAGAGACGCCCACCAGCAAGGGGGCAGGCGGCGGCGCAGCAGCGGCAGGCACAGGGACCGGCAAGGCCGGGGCGGCATCCATCTCCAGAGCAGGCCCCGAAGGAGGCGGCAAGACAGGAACAGGGCCGCCGAGTAGGTCCAGCACCTCCTGGGACAGCGCCTCTGAAGGTCCGAACACCATCTCAGGACCAGGCGAATAGCTGGGCGCGAGCGGGGCGGCTGCCGAGGAAACAGGGGCAGAGCCCGAGGCGGGCGGAGCAGCACACGGGCGAAAATGGGGCCCCAAAGTCTGCGACACAGCCAGATCAGACCAGGCAAGAGAGCGATCGACCGGCGAGGCCCTGCCAGATGAAGTAGGCGTGGTCTGGCCCAACGGCACGGAGGAGTCGGAGTCCGACAAGTCTTGAGGAGTCAGAGTCCACAAATCCTCAGACATAGGCAGATAAGCCCCAGACAGGCGCGAGGCCGACAGCGGCGCAGAACAGGTAGTCGTAGTCGTGGTGGTGGTAGTCAGCGACGCTAAAACTGTCAGCGCCGGCGATGCAGCAGAACCAGCATATTCCAAAGCAGCAGTCGACAGGCCAACAGAAGAGACAGCAGAGAGAGCCTCGCTAACAGCTGTGCCAGGGCAAGACACCGAAGTGCGCCGCGGAGGCGCAGAGCTGCGGGGGCGCGTCGGCGTGCGCCGCTGGCCAGCGGCATCCTGGGAGCACTTCAAATAAGTCTTGCGGACTCGGGGGTCAACAGACCGACCAACAGATTTGCGAGAGCCAGAAAAACGATCAGCCATAACGGTGCAGAGAAATACACAAGAGCAGCAAAATAACACAAAAGTACACAGCAAAGCAGCAAACAGCAAAAACACGAGAAAAACACAAAATCAAAAAGCAGCAAAACACAAGAGCAGCACCCGCAAAACTACAGACAACAGCAGAAACAGCGCGAAAAATGACAGAAATACACGCAAAACGGACAACAGCGAAACCACAAAAGGCAGACAGAACCGCCACCAGGCGGAAATCGGCGAAAACAGAAAAGCAAAAATGTGCCACTTTACGCACAAAAGCGGTTACCAGTAAATCGCGCGTAGTTCCAAAAAGCGCCACCAGGTGGCAGGTAGCAGCAATCCAGGCGCGCGCACAAGCAAACAGCGCGACCAGGCAAACAAAACAGCGGTTGAGCATGAAAAAGAAGTTCAGACAGCAGGTGGAAGAAAAAGCTGGCCGCGCGCAGACATGCAGCACGACCAGAGAAGCGGAACAGCAAATGACGAGAAAAACAGCTATGGAAAAACGAAGAAGCGAGCCAAAATGCGTCGGAGTCGGCGCATGGCGAACAGCAGGTGGTGAGCAGGTAGTTACGCGCAGCGCCGACAGGCGGCAGCACAGTACGAAGAAAGTGCTGCCGCGCGGTGGTGAAGGACGGAACTTGAAGAGAAATAACAGTAATCGGCAAAGTGTGTAAATTGGGAGGGAGGTTAGATCCTATGCGATCTCCTGAACAAATCTATACTTACTATGGCCCTTACTTAGTCTCTTTGAATATCATGCTCAACCGCTGATCCCGTGTATTGAGCCGCAACGGTAGCCCCTACGCCAGGTCAGTATGCTGCGCAGTGTTTCGCTTTTCTATTTCACTTGGAGCTCGGACCACCTCATCAACGTGTTTTGAGGTTATGTACTTCTACCTCCGAAACAGCTCTTTCCCCAGACATAACACTCCCGTGCCAGTTCATCACACTACATGACAGTACACACCAACAATGCAAATACAATTTCTTCCTACAACTGCCCGTTTATACTCGCACCTCGTTTCCTTTGTTTCTGTACCCACGGCGACGGTCGACCGCCGCGTGCATTTGGTTACCCCGTTTGCCGCGTGGCGGCACTTGGTTACACCGTTTGCCGCGTGGCGGCACTCGGGTCGTCGCGTCCGCCTCGGCAAAAAGGCGGGCACCACGGCACAGTCGAGAGGGGAACTTTTTTCCATTAGCAACATACCTAGGGTTTCACGAAATATCGAGTGCCGTGTCCCACGAGGCGATTTTCGGACGATTCGCGGCTTCAGGCTGCACGACCGTACGCTATTTTCACCATTAGTGGTGGTCCGCACATTTTTCCTATATAGTCCGGATTTTCAAAGTTTCAACCGTGCTCTGGTTTCCCTTCAAACGCATAAATCTTTCGCCTTTTACTAAAGATTTCCGTGGAGGGGAACTTTTGATGAGTCTTTAAACAATTTTTTGTTGTGCCCAGTGTTTACACACTGGGCCGGTTACCGTTAAACCACTGGGCCCGGGGGTGAGGCGGGGAGGGGGAAATCTGAAAAATCGAATTGGACAAGTATCGTTCATGGGAATTTTTTTTTTCTTTTTTCAACTATTACCATGCACAATTACGTACCTTCCTTCCGCACTTTCAAGACGGTGGGGTTGTTCGCCAAGGCACCGTAAACTTGAGACCTACGAATGCATTACATACCATACACAGATGAAAAAAAAAAAAAATTACACTTCACTGTACATAATTCTTAACACTACTTCACAACTACTAAGTTGAAATTTTTTCACCGGGACAGCGCGAACGCAGTCCCGACTACCAAAAATTACGCGCCCGAGTTACCCACATTTGGGGTAATCGCAGAGGTCAGCTCAACCGAAGTGCAAGGGAAGAGCCTCACCCCAGGGGAACCCCCTGCTTGATCAGGGTAGCCCCTACGCCAGGTAAGTATGCTGCGCAGTGTTTCGCTTTTCTATTTCACTTGGAGCTCGGACCACCTCATCAACGTGTTTTGAGGTTATGTACTTCTACCTCCGAAACAGCTCTTTCCCCAGACATAACACTCCCGTGCCAGTTCATCACACTACATGACAGTACACACCAACAATGCAAATACAATTTCTTCCTACAACTGCCCGTTTATACTCGCACCTCGTTTCCTTTGTTTCTGTACCCACGGCGACGGTCGACCGCCGCGTGCATTTGGTTACCCCGTTTGCCGCGTGGCGGCACTTGGTTACACCGTTTGCCGCGTGGCGGCACTCGGGTCGTCGCGTCCGCCTCGGCAAAAAGGCGGGCACCACGGCACAGTCGAGAGGGGAACTTTTTTCCATTAGCAACATACCTAGGGTTTCACGAAATATCGAGTGCCGTGTCCCACGAGGCGATTTTCGGACGATTCGCGGCTTCAGGCTGCACGACCGTACGCTATTTTCACCATTAGTGGTGGTCCGCACATTTTTCCTATATAGTCCGGATTTTCAAAGTTTCAACCGTGCTCTGGTTTCCCTTCAAACGCATAAATCTTTCGCCTTTTACTAAAGATTTCCGTGGAGGGGAACATTTGATGAGTCTTTAAACAATTTTTTGTTGTGCCCAGTGTTTACACACTGGGCCGGTTACCGTTAAACCACTGGGCCCGGGGGTGAGGCGGGGAGGGGGAAATCTGAAAAATCGAATTGGACAAGTATCGTTCATGGGAATTTTTTTTTTCTTTTTTCAACTATTACCATGCACAATTACGTACCTTCCTTCCGCACTTTCAAGACGGTGGGGTTGTTCGCCAAGGCACCGTAAACTTGAGACCTACGAATGCATTACATACCATACACAGATGAAAAAAAAAAAAAAAATTACACTTCACTGTACATAATTCTTAACACTACTTCACAACTACTAAGTTGAAATTTTTTCACCGGGACAGCGCGAACGCAGTCCCGACTACCAAAAATTACGCGCCCGAGTTACCCACATTTGGGGTAATCGCAGAGGTCAGCTCAACCGAAGTGCAAGGGAAGAGCCTCACCCTGGGGGAACCCCCTGCTTGATCAGGGTAGCCCCTACGCCAGGTAAGTATGCTGCGCAGTGTTTCGCTTTTCTATTTCACTTGGAGCTCGGACCACCTCATCAACGTGTTTTGAGGTTATGTACTTCTACCTCCGAAACAGCTCTTTCCCCAGACATAACACTCCCGTGCCAGTTCATCACACTACATGACAGTACACACCAACAATGCAAATACAATTTCTTCCTACAACTGCCCGTTTATACTCGCACCTCGTTTCCTTTGTTTCTGTACCCACGGCGACGGTCGACCGCCGCGTGCATTTGGTTACCCCGTTTGCCGCGTGGCGGCACTTGGTTACACCGTTTGCCGCGTGGCGGCACTCGGGTCGTCGCGTCCGCCTCGGCAAAAAGGCGGGCACCACGGCACAGTCGAGAGGGGAACTTTTTTCCATTAGCAACATACCTAGGGTTTCACGAAATATCGAGTGCCGTGTCCCACGAGGCGATTTTCGGACGATTCGCGGCTTCAGGCTGCACGACCGTACGCTATTTTCACCATTAGTGGTGGTCCGCACATTTTTCCTATATAGTCCGGATTTTCAAAGTTTCAACCGTGCTCTGGTTTCCCTTCAAACTGCTCTTAGGTGCTACTCTGAGTGGTTTGCAGGGATTTCCTTAGTTAATTCGAGTTTTCCTCGCGTGCTTTTATAATCCGACCAGTCGTTTCTGGTGCGAAGACTTGCTGCTGGGTGCATATCCGGATCTGGTAACTCTCAGCAGCAAGCAACAGGGTCCCCCCCTGGGCATTGCTGGGGGGACTCTGCAGAAATAAATTCAACCCTCGGGTTCCACTAATTTATATTTTATTTTGGATTTCAAGTTCTACTCAGCATCACTCCTATTATATTCACTCCATCTTCTTCCACCTTTAACTGACTGCTGACTGCTGCTGCTGCTGCTTCCTGGGGCTGTCACCAGGTGGCCGAGAAGAGTAGTTCCTCCCAGGTGTGGCTCTTGGCCTGCCGGCTTGATTGTTTCTCGTCGGCATGGCCGAGGGGGGGTCCGGGGAGGACCTGCCCCTGGGGGACTCCGACTTTGAGGGCCGACTCCAACCGCCGTTGAGGGACTACACCAGGCCTCCTGGTGGCCACCGAGACCGGACGGGTGCCTCGGGCGATGCTGGAGCAGAGGGATGCTCGCCGCCCCCCACCCCCAGCCAGACCGGGATCCGCACCCAGGAGCGCTGCACGAAGGTGTCGGAGTCCAAGCATCACCAGATGGTGCCACCTGGCTTCTGCTCCGACACCCCCTTCACCCCGGACGTCACCATGGCAGCAACCCTCACCACCACGACCACCACGACCACCACCATGACGACCACGACAGTTTGCACTTTCACCCCCTCTGCTTCTCACCCCATCTCCTCACCATTCTCAGCGCCTTCCCCCTCACTGCCACTCATCCCTGTCGAGCCTGCGGCCCCCCGGGACGTGCCAATGGACACCGGCTTCAGCCTCCCCCGCCGGACAGTGAAGCGGCCGAGGATGGGGCGCGCCGAGGACCGCACCTCCATCTCCAACCGGTTTGGCGCCCTCGAGCTCGACTTCGCCGGCGAGGAGGGGACCTCGTCCCGGGACTCGTCACCTGCACCATCCACGTCATCCCGCATCTCACACCTCACCCGCCGCACCACCCCCCGACCGACTACGACCGCCGCGACTCAGCCATCGACCTCCGCTGCTCGTCAGCCGTCGCCTCGACCATCCACCTCCGCATCTGCACCTGGACCCCGCACCCGGCCTCCCACCCAACCTGCTGCCGCCCCCGCATCTGCCTCCGCCGCCGCCACCGTCAAGCCTACCCGCATGCCGCCCATCGGCTGCCGCCTCCCCATCACCACCAGCCCCTTCACCCTGGCCCAATCGTTTCAGTCGCTCCTTTCTGGCAAGCTATCCATCACCTCCGTCGACGGCCGCACCTCCTTTTACACCTCTAACGCCGCTGATCACACCTTCCTATACAACCACCTCACCCAGCTCGGCCATCAGCCTTTCACGCACCTGCGACAGGACGAGAAGGGGGACCGACTCGTCCTGAAGCGTCTCCCACTCACCACCACCCCCGAGGAGGTGCACGCCGCCCTCCTCGACCTGGACCTACCCTTTGCTTCCGTCACTCCGCTCCGCGTCACCGACACCGCCACGACCCGTCCGTTCCTGGTTAATACTCACCACCTGGGGGAGGCAGCTCCCTTCCTGGCTCTACGCTCCCTGGGCTGCTGGGTGGTCTCCGTCGAACGCTATCGTGGCAGCGGGCGGGTCCCGCAGTGTTACCGGTGCCAGCAGGCCGGCCACCCATCCACACGCTGCGAGAGGCCGGTGGCCTGTTTCAAGTGTGCCGGGCCCCACCGGTCCCGCGAGTGCACATCAACGACTCCGAAGTGCGTCAATTGCGGCGAGGCGCACTTCGCGACTTCCATGAACTGCCGGGTGAACCAGGCCTACCTCAGACGCCACCCCCCCCCGACAACAGCCTGAGGCCACCCCGGCACCGCGACCGCGACCGCCAAACTTGACCGACGCTCGTGCCTTTCCCGCCGTCACCTCCAACGCCTGGACTCGGCGCGGTTCCGCCGCCGCCACCCTGTTCCCCTCCCGCGACGGGCCATCTCCATCTGCACCTCAGGACCCCTCATCTCACCGACCGGACGCTGACGACACTTCATTCGCCACGATCATACGAGACCTCATCCAGCTGTTTCGGCAGTACTTCCCATTCATTCGCCGCACCCTGACCGCCCTGTCCCATGCCAAGTCCCCTTCGGAGAGATTCGAGGTGCTCCTCCAAGCGCTTCTGGGTCTCTTCGATGGATCCCCCGCCGCCCCTTAAGCTCCTAGTCTGGAACGCCTTTTCTTTGCTCCCTAAGCTTCTCGACTTCCTTCACCTCGTCGACGAGCACTCGCCCGATGTCGTGTTCCTATCAGAGACCTGGCTGACCCCCGCTGTACCCCTCCGCGTCCCGGGATATGCCGTCCACCGCTCCGACCGTGATGGTCGGGGGGGTGGGGTGGCGCTCCTGGTGCGCGACACATTCACCCATCACCGCCGACACATTCACCCTTCACCCGCGACTGAGGCTGTGGCCGTGCGCCTGTTCGGACAGCCCTACTCCCTGACTCTAGTCTCCGTGTATCTCCCACCCCAATTTGCCTTCCCCTCTGCCGCCGTTGTCGCCCTCGGTCGGCTCGATGCCCATGTCGTGCTGGCCGGGGACTTCAACGCCACCCATCCCTACTGGGGCTGCGTCGCGGCCAACCGCCGAGGCAGCTCCCTCCGTCAGCTCCTCCGGCGTACTAACCTCTCCATCTGCGCCCCCGCCACCCCCACATTCTTCCCCGCTCAGCACAACCGTCATCCCAGTATCATCGATCTCGCCCTCACCACACCGCTCCCCATCATCTCTGGTCTCACCACGCTCACCGCCGGGGCCTCGGATCACCTGCCCGTCCTCGGCTCCCTTCACTTCTACCCCCATTCCAACCCGCACCTTCCCCGCTTCGACTTCCGCAACGCCGACTGGAATGGGTTCCAGGCCACCCTCTCATCATCACTCGACCTCACCCTCCCCTTCGACACCCCCGACCGTCTCGACGCCAACGTCGTGTCATTCACCCGGGCCGTCTCTGCGGCCGCCTCCGCTCACATTCCGCTGGCCACTCCAAGTACCCGCATCACCCCCTTCCCGCCTTACCTGCGTGACGCCGTGGTCCTGCGCGACCGCTTCCGCGGCCTGTGGCAGGCCAACCGGTCCCCGTTGACACGGATGGTGTTCCTCCTGCTGCGGGGCCGGTGCCGCCGGATGGTCGCGGCGTGGAAGGCGCATTTGGAGACCCGGCGTCTCGGCTCCCTCGCCTCTGCATCCGGCTCTCTGTGGACCTACGTCCGGCGCCTCCGATCGGTCCCCACCACTATTCCCCCACTCACCCACCCGGCCGGGGTGGCGGAGACTGCCCCTGAGCGATCGGAGGCGGTCGCTGCCTACCTCGCGACCACGTTTGCCTCCGCTGACCCCCCCACCCTCTCCTCCGAGTCTTCGGACGACGGGGACACACCCCCCCCCCTCGCACATCACGTCACTCTGCCCGTTCTTCCGGACTCTCTGCCATTCCCTCTCGCCACGCCGTCGGAGGTGCGCACACTCCTCCTCCGTCTCAAGCCCCCTTCTGCCCCCGGTTCCGACTCTCTGCCTGCACCCGTCCTCGGTGCTCTTCCTCGGAAGGCGACGGTCTTCCTTACCCGCATCATCAACGCGATGTTCCTTCTCTGTCATTTCCCCACCCCTTGGAAAGTGGCCATTGTCTCACCCATACCCAAACCCGGGAAGCCCCCTTCCCTACCATCATCGTACCGCCCCATTTCTCTTCTACCCATCATCTCGAAGGTCGCAGAGCGGACCATTCTCACACGCCTTCTCCTTCACGTCAACCTCTTGCATCTTCTCCCCCATCACCAGTTCGGTTTCCGCAAACGTCACTCCACCTCCCACGCCATCGCCCGTGTGGAGGTGCTGGCTGTCCAAGGTTTCGCACGGCGCCAACACACGGGCATAGTGCTTCTGGACCTTGCCCGGGCATTTGATTCCGTGCCCCATTCACAACTCATTCACCGTCTCTCCGCCACCGACCTTCCACCTCATCTCATACGCCTCCTCTGCTCGTTCCTGGGGGGTCGTACCTTCCGGGTTCGGGTGGAGGGCGAACTCTCCGACCCCCGTCACATCATGGCCGGCGTCCCCCAGGGCGCCATCCTTTCACCCCTTCTCTTCACCCTTCACATCGCCGACCTGCAACCACCACCTGGCACTCACCTGGTTCAGTACGCCGATGACACTTGCCTCCTCGCTTCCTCCGTCTCCGAGCGGATGCTCGGCGACCGCCTGAGCCGCGGGCTCACATCACTCTCTACTCAGTTCCTCGCGCACGGCATCGGGCTGAACTGCTCGAAGACCCAGTCCATTCTCTTCTCACGCATCCACCCACGCCAGGACCACCCCCCACGAGTTTCCAGCACTGCCATCCCCTGGTCACCCGAGGTCCGCTATCTGGGGGTGACCCTGGACAGTACCTTCACTTTCATCCCGCACCTTGCTTCCATGAAGACTCAATCCAGGGCGGTCTTGGCGCAGCTGGCACCGATACTGCGACCCTCATCTGGCACCCCCCTCCCGGTTCGCATCACCGCATTTCATTCCTACGTCATCCCACGCTTCACCTACGCATCCCCCGTGTGGGTTCATTCATCCCGTTTCAACCTTCGCCCCATTACCCGCACCTACTTCCTGGGGATTCGTCTCCTTCTTGGACTCCCCCGTGCCACCTCCAGGCTGACTCTCCTGGCAGACTCCGGCCTGCCCCACCTTCACCCTCTCCTTCGCTCCATGACGACTTACTTCCTACGCCGATGCCGACGCAGCGACAACCCCCTCATCCTTCAACTTGCGGAGCCGCTGCCTCCTGCACCCCACCCACGTCGACCGCTCTTTTCGACTGACCACTTACGCGACGACTCCGACGACGACGCTGACGACGTCCCGGCGGCCGGTGGGCCCGGTGGATGACGACGTAGACCTCCACGTCCACCGGTAGCCTCCGCGGACCCGCCACCATAGTTCACCATCTACATCGCCACTCCGTCTTCTTCCCATCGTCATCAGCATCGCCGTTTTCTCCGCGCGGCCTCCATCAGCTGCGCGGCTCCTGGATCAGCATCTCTTCACCCCCAGCAGTCCCTCACCCCCCCTCCACCCAACAAGTAGCCGTGACCTTCAGGAACCTCCGTGTTGGCGGGGTCCAGCATCGTCATGTTCTTCATCTTTGTGTTTATGTACAGTGTTCTTGTCAACTGCCTTGTATGTATCTTTATGTATTAAATGATGTTTTTGTGTGTGGGCCCCTAGGGGCCCCACTTGTTTAAAAAAAAAAAAAAAAAAAAAAAAAAAAAAAAAAAAAAAAAAAAACTAAAGATTTCCGTGGAGGGGAACATTTGATGAGTCTTTAAACAATTTTTTGTTGTGCCCAGTGTTTACACACTGGGCCGGTTACCGTTAAACCACTGGGCCCGGGGGTGAGGCGGGGAGGGGGAAATCTGAAAAATCGAATTGGACAAGTATCGTTCATGGGAATTTTTTTTTTCTTTTTTCAACTATTACCATGCACAATTACGTACCTTCCTTCCGCACTTTCAAGACGGTGGGGTTGTTCGCCAAGGCACCGTAAACTTGAGACCTACGAATGCATTACATACCATACACAGATGAAAAAAAAAAAAAATTACACTTCACTGTACATAATTCTTAACACTACTTCACAACTACTAAGTTGAAATTTTTTCACCGGGACAGCGCGAACGCAGTCCCGACTACCAAAAATTACGCGCCCGAGTTACCCACATTTGGGGTAATCGCAGAGGTCAGCTCAACCGAAGTGCAAGGGAAGAGCCTCACCCTGGGGGAACCCCCTGCTTGATCAGGGTAGCCCCTACGCCAGGTAAGTATGCTGCGCAGTGTTTCGCTTTTCTATTTCACTTGGAGCTCGGACCACCTCATCAACGTGTTTTGAGGTTATGTACTTCTACCTCCGAAACAGCTCTTTCCCCAGACATAACACTCCCGTGCCAGTTCATCACACTACATGACAGTACACACCAACAATGCAAATACAATTTCTTCCTACAACTGCCCGTTTATACTCGCACCTCGTTTCCTTTGTTTCTGTACCCACGGCGACGGTCGACCGCCGCGTGCATTTGGTTACCCCGTTTGCCGCGTGGCGGCACTTGGTTACACCGTTTGCCGCGTGGCGGCACTCGGGTCGTCGCGTCCGCCTCGGCAAAAAGGCGGGCACCACGGCACAGTCGAGAGGGGAACTTTTTTCCATTAGCAACATACCTAGGGTTTCACGAAATATCGAGTGCCGTGTCCCACGAGGCGATTTTCGGACGATTCGCGGCTTCAGGCTGCACGACCGTACGCTATTTTCACCATTAGTGGTGGTCCGCACATTTTTCCTATATAGTCCGGATTTTCAAAGTTTCAACCGTGCTCTGGTTTCCCTTCAAACGCATAAATCTTTCGCCTTTTACTAAAGATTTCCGTGGAGGGGAACATTTGATGAGTCTTTAAACAATTTTTTGTTGTGCCCAGTGTTTACACACTGGGCCGGTTACCGTTAAACCACTGGGCCCGGGGGTGAGGCGGGGAGGGGGAAATCTGAAAAATCGAATTGGACAAGTATCGTTCATGGGAATTTTTTTTTTCTTTTTTCAACTATTACCATGCACAATTACGTACCTTCCTTCCGCACTTTCAAGACGGTGGGGTTGTTCGCCAAGGCACCGTAAACTTGAGACCTACGAATGCATTACATACCATACACAGATGAAAAAAAAAAAAAATTACACTTCACTGTACATAATTCTTAACACTACTTCACAACTACTAAGTTGAAATTTTTTCACCGGGACAGCGCGAACGCAGTCCCGACTACCAAAAATTACGCGCCCGAGTTACCCACATTTGGGGTAATCGCAGAGGTCAGCTCAACCGAAGTGCAAGGGAAGAGCCTCACCCTGGGGGAACCCCCTGCTTGATCAGGGTAGCCCCTACGCCAGGTAAGTATGCTGCGCAGTGTTTCGCTTTTCTATTTCACTTGGAGCTCGGACCACCTCATCAACGTGTTTTGAGGTTATGTACTTCTACCTCCGAAACAGCTCTTTCCCCAGACATAACACTCCCGTGCCAGTTCATCACACTACATGACAGTACACACCAACAATGCAAATACAATTTCTTCCTACAACTGCCCGTTTATACTCGCACCTCGTTTCCTTTGTTTCTGTACCCACGGCGACGGTCGACCGCCGCGTGCATTTGGTTACCCCGTTTGCCGCGTGGCGGCACTTGGTTACACCGTTTGCCGCGTGGCGGCACTCGGGTCGTCGCGTCCGCCTCGGCAAAAAGGCGGGCACCACGGCACAGTCGAGAGGGGAACTTTTTTCCATTAGCAACATACCTAGGGTTTCACGAAATATCGAGTGCCGTGTCCCACGAGGCGATTTTCGGACGATTCGCGGCTTCAGGCTGCACGACCGTACGCTATTTTCACCATTAGTGGTGGTCCGCACATTTTTCCTATATAGTCCGGATTTTCAAAGTTTCAACCGTGCTCTGGTTTCCCTTCAAACGCATAAATCTTTCGCCTTTTATTAAACAATTTTTTGTTGTGCCCAGTGTTTACACACTGGGCCGGTTACCGTTAAACCACTTGGCCCGGGGGTGAGGCGGGGAGGGGGAAATCTGAAAAATCGAATTGGACAAGTATCGTTCATGGGAATTTTTTTTTTCTTTTTTCAACTATTACCATGCACAATTACGTACCTTCCTTCCGCACTTTCAAGACGGTGGGGTTGTTCGCCAAGGCACCGTAAACTTGAGACCTACGAATGCATTACATACCATACACAGATGAAAAAAAAAAAAAAATATTACACTTCACTGTACATAATTCTTAACACTACTTCACAACTACTAAGTTGAAATTTTTTCACCGGGACAGCGCGAACGCAGTCCCGACTACCAAAAATTACGCGCCCGAGTTACCCACATTTGGGGTAATCGCAGAGGTCAGCTCAACCGAAGTGCAAGTTTTTTTTTTTTTTTTTTTTTTTTTTTTTTTTTTTTTTTTTTTTTAACATGCAAGCCAATGGCACAAACACATACAAATGCGTACCCGATGTCGAAGGGGTCCGCGCGCCCCAGCGACCCTGCGCTTTTGCGCGCTTACATCAAACTAAACAAACTTAACAACTAATTACTTATACACATCGGCAAATACAATAATAACTAGGAAAAATACAAGAGTATGAAAAAACCTAGCGTACAGCAAATATACAAGTGCAGCGAAGGAGTTAAATAACAAACAAACAGCAAACGATTACAAGTGACAAAAACTAAAGGTAAGTACAAGGCATTACAAGAGAGTATACTGGTTTACACACAAAATGACAAGCAAGTACATGTACATGAAAAGGAGGCCAACAGCAGGCAAGTCTGTAAAATTAGGGCGGCTCGAACAACTCGTAGTCTCGGAGCCGGCGGTGTGGGTGAGGCTCGGCCGGGTCGTAGTCAGCCAGAGAGCTGATCACAGGGTTCAGGTGGCGGGCGGCTCGGCGGAAGAAGGCCATCGCCAGAGAGCGGACGACGACGGCGGGCGGATCGACCCCGGCTAGGGCGTAGATGGTGTCCACCGCGGTCCGATGGGGCGAGCCGGTCAGGTAGCGCAAGCACCAATTGTAGGTGGTACGGACTGGGCGAAACCTGAAGTCAGGAACGGAGGCCCAGACCACCGCGCCGTAGAGGAGGATGGGCAGGACCAGAGACTGCCAGAGACGCACACGCATGTCCAGCGGGAGGGTGCTACGAGGCGAGAGCACGGGGCGGACGGCCCGCATGGCCGTGCGGGCGCGGCCAGACATGCGGGAGATGTGCTCGTGCCAGGTGAGCGTAGAGTCCAGCTGAACACCAAGGTACCGCACGGAGCTGGACCACGGAATGACCGTGCCCATCAGAGTCAGAGGCGCAGGCGGGCGGCGGCGGCGCTTGGTGAAGAAGACCGCCATCGTCTTCAGCGGGTTCGGGAGTAGTCCCCAGGACTGCAGGTAAGTCGCAACAGAGCGGAGGCAGCTCTGCGCGCGGGCGCCCAGCAGGGAAGCAGTGGGGCCAGTCAGCAGGAGAGCGGTGTCGTCCGCGTACTGGAGCGTCCGAGCAGCAGGTAAGGCAGGCAGATCAGCCACAAACAAGGCAAACAACAGCGGGCTGAGGAGCGCCCCCTGAGGGGTACCAGCGTCGGCAGTGTGAGGAGCCGAGAGAGCGGAATCGACACGAACACGGAAAGTGCGGCCAGAAAGAAAGCTGGTCAAAACGGCAAGAAGAGTCTCCGGGAAGCCAAAAGTGCGGAGTTTGGCGAGAAGAAGGGGATGACTAATGCTGTCAAAGGCCCGAGAGAGATCCAGAAGGACCAGGATGGCGTGGTCCTGAGAGTTGAATGCCGCCTGGATATCATCGACCGCCACGGCAACGGTGTGGAGAGCCGAGTGGCGCTTCCGAAACCCAAATTGAGTGGGAGGAAGCAAGTCGAGGCGATCGGCGAGGAGACGCACGCGGGACAGCAAGACCTTCTCGGCCACCTTTGACAAGGCCGGCAACAGCGAGATCGGGCGGTAACCGGCGAGCGAGTGAGCGGGCTGGCCCCTCCTGGGGATAGGCACCACGACAGCAGACTTCCAGGGCGCGGGAAAATGCCCGAGCAGAAGCATGGCATTCACCAGGCCGGTGACATAAACGACGCCCTTGCGCGACAGGGCGCGGAGAAGCGGTGTCTGGACGCCATCGAGGCCAGGCGCAACACTGCAGCGGAGACTGCCGAGAGCACGGCGTATTTCCCGGGGCGTCGCAAGAGAGACACCACGGAGCAGGTCCTCAGCCCCCGGGTCGGGGTCAGTAGGCGGGCACGCTGGAAGGTCGCGAGCAGCAGCATGGGGCTGGAAGGCCTGATGAAACGCCTGGGCGAGAGCCTCCGCCTTGGCAACTGGGTCCTCCAGAGTGGCACCATCCACCAGCAGCGGGGGAACAGTAGAGCGAGAGGCACGCAGCTTGCGGAGGAAAGTCCAGACAGTGCCCCGAGAGAAGGAGAGAGCCTGGATGCGCGCCAACTGGGTCTGAGCTTGCCAGTCAGCCACAGCACGGCGAGCGTCAGACTTGAGAGCACGGAACTCGCAAAGCAGGGATTCGGTGCGGCGGCGTTGCCAGCGGCCGCGCGCCCTATTCCGCAACTTGAGGAGACGGCGGACGGCAGAGGGCAGCGGGGGGCCGGCCCGAGTCGCACGGCAGTTCGGAACGTGAGTGGCGGCAGCCATGGTCAGGAGGGCGGCAAAGTCCGAAACGGCCGCATCCAGAGCCGCAGGCGAGCGAGGGACAGCAGACAGGTCGAGGCGAGCATCCAGGAATCTGCGGTACGCCGGCCAGTCGGCACGGCGAAAATCCAGGCGCTCCTGAGGACCCCCGAAGTCGGGCTGAAGCTGGAGCACGCCAAACACTGGCAGGTGGTCAGAGTCCAGGACAGTACGAGTCTCAACAAACGACAGCTGCGGACCAGAGGACAGAAACAAATCCAGCACAGAAGGATGTTGCGTCGCCCGCGCTGGATAGTACGTGGGCGAGGACGGAGCGTACAGAGTGAGGCCTGCAGCACACGTGAGCCGGTAAAGGCCACGGCCGCGATAGTCGGTGGTGGCGCAGCCCCAATGGACGTGCCGGCAGTTGAAGTCACCGGCAACGATGCAGTGCCGGTCAAGACGCAGCAAGGTGGTGAAAGCAAGGACCGGAAACGCCGTATGAGGAGGCGAGTAGGCGGAGCAGAAGGTGAAAGGCTGCACGACGCCAGTGACCTTGACGGCTACTGCTTCCATGTTGGCGAGCTGGGGAAGAGCGCGGCGATGATGACGCAGGTCAGAGCGTACAAAGACAGCCACACCACCGCGGGGCCGGTCCGCGCGGTCGGCACGATGGGCAGCATAACCTGGGACCTGGAAACGAGAGTCCGCAGTAAGCCAGGTCTCCGTCACGCCGACAATGGCAGGGCGTTGAGAGCGGAGCAGGGCGGCAAAATCGGCGGCACGTAAGCTCAAAGACCGTGCGTTCCAAGTGACAATGGTGTCAGTCATGGGCGAATCGGAGCAGTGGAACGGGCAGCAGCACCAGACGAGCAAGAAAGCAGATCGGCAGACGCCAGCAGGAGGACCTCAAACTTGGCCGACAGAGAAGGCGCACGGAGGAACTGGCGCACATGACCGACCAGACGCTGCAGCCACGAGCAGATGTCCAGGTGGCGCACCATGTCGAGCAGCTCCCTGAAGATGTCAGTGACGGGAGGATCAGAGGCGGCAGTGGATGGCCGAGCCGAAGGTGCGGAGGAAGGACCCGCCAGAACATCAGCAAAGGAGGCACCGGCAACACGGCGGCCGCCATCAAAGGTACGGGCAGACGGTGCCTGGGCGGGGCGAGCGGCGCGCTGATCCTTCTTCTTGTCCAAGGCCGCCATCTTGCGAAGGCGAGCGGGACACTTCGAGTAGTTCGCCGGGTGAGCCTCGTCGCAGTTGCAGCAGGAGGCCGGCTCAGACAGCGGACGCTCGCAGTGCCGGGACTCATGAGCCCCACCACAACGCACACAGCGCGGGGCCTCATCACAGTTGTGAGTAGTGTGGCCAAACCGCTGACAGCGAAAGCATTGCACCAAACGACCGCCCCCACGAAATGGCTCAACAGAGACGCCGACACCGCACAGATTGGTGATTTGCAGGGCCTGATGAAGCTGGCCCATGCCCTGGAGCACGACAAGGAACAGCGGCAGCGGCTCAGGAAATTCTTGCCGCGACTGAAGACGGACAACAGAGCAGTGGTCGATGCCGCGTTCATTCAGAGCCTCAGAAATGTCCTCAACAGGCGTGTCAATATGGAGGCGGCGGAGGATCACACGGGCATTCCGGTCTTCAGCGCAGGACCACGTGTGGAACTGCCTGCCCTCGGAGTGCAGATGGTGGCACATCCGAAAGTGATCCTCGCGGTTGGCCATCTGGTACGTCGAGGAGTTCTGATAGTGAGTGGCCTTGAAGTCCGCAGTAAATTTGGAGCGCAGAGCCGCCATATCCTTGAGGGCAGTCGGGGGCAAGCCACCACGACAAACAATCAAAGGGGGCCGCTTGGGCCGCGCAGAAGCTGAGGCGGCGCGCGGGTCAGCCGCTGAAGCCGAAGGAGCAGGAGGGGCCGCGAGGCGAGATGACGGGCCAGCTTCTTGCGACGAGTGCGGAGAAGTCCCACGACGAGACGGCCGAGGGTGGCGCACGTGCGAGCGGGACCCACGCGAGGACGAACGGCTGGAACCGCGGCCGGCACCAGCGGTCGAGGTGGCGGGACCGGCAGAGGAAGGCGTGGGCGCAGAGACAGATGGAGCCGCCGCAGCAGGCGAGGCGCGGCGAAGAGTGGACTTGGGCTGGTGACGAGGGCCAACCTTCCCCCTCTGCATCTTGGGGGGAGGAAGACTCGGCGGACTAGTAGGCGAGACAGCGCCAGCGGCAGGCAGAGCAGGCGGGTCCAGCGGGTCGTCGGCCCAAAGGAACGGCGGCGGGTCGGCACCAGGCCGACGCTTCCCCAAACGCACACGATCAGTCGCCATGTCAGTTCCGGCGTGCTCCACAGGAACCGGCGGGTCGGCAGAGGAGACATCCACCAGCAAGGGGGCAGGCGGAGGCGCAACAGCGGAGGCGACAGTCGGCGGCGGCGGTGGCGGCAGGGCAGCGGCCATCTCCAGAGAAGGCCCCGAAGGAGGCGACAAGACGGGAGCAGGCCCTCCGAGCAGGTCCAGCACCTCTTGAGACAGCGCCTCAGAAGGGCCGAACACCAACTCAGGTCCAGGAGAATAGCTAGGCGCGAGAGGGGCAGCCACCGAGGAAAGAAGAGCAGCGCCCGAGGCGGGCAGAACAGCATCCGGACGAAAACGGGGCCCCAGAGTCTGCGACACAGCCTGATCAGACCAGACAAGCGAGCGATCAACAGGGGAGGCTCTGCCAGACGAGGTAGGCGTGGTCTGGCCCAATGGCACAGAGGAGTCAGAGTCAGACAAGTCCCGAGGAGTCAGCGTCCACAACTCCTCGGACATAGGCAAATAGGCCCCAGACAGGCGCGAGGCGGACAGCGGCGCCGAACAGGTAGTGGTAGTCGTAGTGGTTGTGGTCAATGACGCCAACACCGTCAGCGCAGTCGAAGCAGCCGGACCAGCATATCCCGAGGCAGCAGCCGATTGGCCAACAGAAGTGACAGCAGAGAGGGCGCCACAAACAGCAGGTTGAGGGCAAGACGCCGAGGTGCGCCGCGGGGGGGCAGTACTGCGAGGGCGCGTAGGCGTGCGCCGCTGGCCAGCGGCGTCCTGAGAGCATTTCAGGTAAGTTTTGCGAATGCGGGGGTCAACAGACCGACCAGCAGACGGGCGGAGGCCAGAAGAACGATCAGCCATAATGGTACAAAAGAGAATACAAAATCAGCAAAAATACACTTACGAACACAGCAAAGGAGCAAGCAGCACGAAAACAAGAAAAATACACAAGAGAAGAGCAGCAAAATACAAGAACAGTCTCCGCAACAAGACGGAAAACAGCAAAAACGGCACGAAAAAATGCAGCAAAACACACAAAACTGACAACAGCCCAAGCGGAAACAGCACACAAAGTCACCTCCAGGCGAAAAACAGCAAAAAAGAAAAAGTGAAAAAAGTCAACTTTACGCACTGGGGAGGTTACCAGTAAACCTCGCGCAGTTACAAAAGCCGCCACCAGGTGGCAGAAAACATCAAAAATGGCGCGCGCGCAGGCAAGCAGCGCGACCAAACACAAGTAACAGCAGTTGAGCACGAAAAGAGTAGTGAGACAGCAGGCGTAAGAAAAAACTGGCCGCGCGCAGACATGCAGCACGACCAGGATGGAGAAACCGCAAATGGAAATGAAAAGAGCAATCAACGAGCAGCAGGCAGAAAATCCAGGAAGCGCCGACATCGGCGCATGATGGACAGCTGGTGGTGGTCTAGAAGTTCTGCGCAGCGCCGACAGGCGGCAGCACAGTACGAAGAAAGTGCTGCCGCGCGGTGGTGAAAAACGGAACTGGACGAGAATTAATGGGAATCGGCAAAGTGTGTAAAAGTGTGAGGGAGGTTGGTTCCTACGCGAACCCCTAATATAACTGTATACTCACTGGGCCCTAACTATTCTCTTTGAAGATCATGCTCAACCGCTTACATCTCGGTATTTGGCCGCGATTGGAGCCACTACGCCAGGTAAGTATGCTGCGCAGTGTTTCGCTTTTCTATTTCACTTGGAGCTCGGACCACCTCATCAACGTGTTTTGAGGTTATGTACTTCTACCTCCGAAACAGCTCTTTCCCCAGACATAACACTCCCGTGCCAGTTCATCACACTACATGACAGTACACACCAACAATGCAAATACAATTTCTTCCTACAACTGCCCGTTTATACTCGCACCTCGTTTCCTTTGTTTCTGTACCCACGGCGACGGTCGACCGCCGCGTGCATTTGGTTACCCCGTTTGCCGCGTGGCGGCACTTGGTTACACCGTTTGCCGCGTGGCGGCACTCGGGTCGTCGCGTCCGCCTCGGCAAAAAGGCGGGCACCACGGCACAGTCGAGAGGGGAACTTTTTTCCATTAGCAACATACCTAGGGTTTCACGAAATATCGAGTGCCGTGTCCCACGAGGCGATTTTCGGACGATTCGCGGCTTCAGGCTGCACGACCGTACGCTATTTTCACCATTAGTGGTGGTCCGCACATTTTTCCTATATAGTCCGGATTTTCAAAGTTTCAACCGTGCTCTGGTTTCCCTTCAAACGCATAAATCTTTCGCCTTTTACTAAAGATTTCCGTGGAGGGGAACATTTGATGAGTCTTTAAACAATTTTTTGTTGTGCCCAGTGTTTACACACTGGGCCGGTTACCGTTAAACCACTGGGCCCGGGGGTGAGGCGGGGAGGGGGAAATCTGAAAAATCGAATTGGACAAGTATCGTTCATGGGAATTTTTTTTTTCTTTTTTCAACTATTACCATGCACAATTACGTACCTTCCTTCCGCACTTTCAAGACGGTGGGGTTGTTCGCCAAGGCACCGTAAACTTGAGACCTACGAATGCATTACATACCATACACAGATGAAAAAAAAAAAAAAATTACACTTCACTGTACATAATTCTTAACACTACTTCACAACTACTAAGTTGAAATTTTTTCACCGGGACAGCGCGAACGCAGTCCCGACTACCAAAAATTACGCGCCCGAGTTACCCACATTTGGGGTAATCGCAGAGGTCAGCTCAACCGAAGTGCAAGTTCAAGTTCAAGTTCAAAACATTTATTTACAGCAAATAAAATTACACCTTGGTCGGTTTACAAACAAAAATATACAGACATGCCTCAGCCGCAGGCTCTTACATGACAACAAATTGAAAAGAAAAATACACAAAAAGAACGAAAGAAAACAAGTCGGTAAAATAGTAGGGGAAAAACACGAAAAACCCCGAAACAAATTGAAAAAGGAAAATGGGAGTAAGAACTGTGAACAGGAGAAGCCCCGAAACGGCTAGCGAGGAGAAAAGCGAGGAATAAAAACCCCGAAAACAGCAATGAGACAAAGAAAAACAAAAAACAAACCGAGGGCGGCTAAACGCCACCGAGGCCATAAAAAATTGGAAAAGAGGCGACCCGAACACACGCGGGACGCGAAAACAAAGGAAAAGCGACGAGTGAAAACATCGCAAGAGAAAGCCTAGAGAGGCCAAGAAAGAACCCCAGAGAATAAACTAAAAGGCAGCCATGTTGGTTGCAGGAAGAAATGAAAATAATTAAAAACAATTAAAGCAAAGTGGCAGCATAATAGCAGCATACCAGCAAATGAAGGGGGAGAGCAATAAAAATATAAATCCCCGACTAAAAAGGGCCAGAAGTAGGCCAGAAGGCACCCACGAGAGGCGTGGCGCAAAACAAAAGCACGAAAAGACACCCTGCGCAGGCAAAAAATGAAACTATGAAACATAACCCTAAAAGAAGGAAACAGCAGAAGGCTGAACAAGAGCACCCCCCCGAACCCTAACAGAGAACCAATTGGGTCTAGGAGGGAGGGGGAAGGCACACAAAACACTAATTTAATAAACACAAACAGCAACCAATACACCAAAATACATACATCACCCTGACACAAGAAAGCAATTAAAGTTCAAAATAGCCCTGAAAGAGAAAACAAAAACACAGCGAAGCACACAACGAACACCGACGACATCAAGAGTCACACGAAGCACAGCACAGGATAACGTCAATGTTATGGTGGGTCGTCACGGAGAATGTCACGTAACCGGGGATGGGCGCGTGGCGCAGCAACGTCGTAGTCCCCAATAGACCGGACCAACGGGTTGAGGCTGCGCGCATTGCGCCTGAAGAACCGCCGGGCGAAGGCAGCAACCATCTCCACCGGCCGCCGGAGACCAGAGAGGCGGTACAACAGCTCCACGGGCGTCCACAGCGGGTACCCGAGCACCAGACGCAGGCCAGCGTGCAGCACCGAATTGACGGGGCGCCAGCAAGTCCGGGGGAGCGCCGCCCAGACCACCGAAGCGTACAGCAAGACCGGCAGGATGTAGGTCTTGTACACCAACAGCCGCGTCGGCTGAGGCACGCCACTCCGCGCCCCCAGCACCGGCCGCAACGTCCGGTGCAGAATCCGGGTCTTCCGAACTGCCGCCGTGATGTGGGGCTGCCAGACGAAAGAGGCGTCCAGCAACACCCCCAAGTACTTCACAGCAGGCAAGTACGGCAGCAAGACGCCCAGGAGCACCAGGGGGGCCGGGGGCCGGCGGCGGCGCTTGGTGCAGAAGAGCACCTGGGTCTTCGCGGGGTTTGGCAAGATGCCCCAGGAGGCCATGTAGCCGCTCAAATGACGCAACGCCGCCTGCGCCTGCGCCTGCAGCACCTGCGCGTCGTCACCGGAGACCAGGACCGCCGTGTCGTCTGCGTAGAGCGCCAAAGTAGCCCCCGGGGGGGGCGCCATGTCCGCCAGGAACACAGCGAACAGCGTGGGACTCAGAATCGCCCCCTGCGGCACACCAGCAGCCACCCGATGAATCCCGGAGAGCGCGCCATCAACACGGACAGCAAACGTGCGGTCAGCGAGGAAACTCTGGAGGAGATTCAGCAGATGAGGACTGAGCTCCGACTGCCGCAGCTTGTGCACCAGGGCGGCATGGTGCACCGAGTCGAAGGCGCGCTTCAAGTCCAGCAGCACGAGGATGGAGTGCGCCCGCCGATTGAAGCCGGCAGAGATCAGGTCAGTCACATAGGCAACCGCATGGAGAGCCGACAGGTGCCGGCGGAACCCAAACTGGAAGTCCGGGAGAGCGTCACGGACAGCCAGATGAAGCCCCAGGCGGCCAAGGACCATGCGCTCGAAGACCTTGGATAGACAGGACAACAACGAGATGGGACGGTACTGGGCAACATCTGGAGAGGCAGGGTGCGTCTTCGGGACCGGGACAACAACAGCATGGCGCCACGGCAAGGGAAAGTGAGCCAGAAGAAGACAGAAATTGCAAATCTTCGTAAAGTAAATGAGCGCCTTCCGGGAGAGAGACCGCACCAGTACGGGACGCACACCATCAGGGCCAGGGGCCTTCCCCAGCTTCAGCCGGCCCACGGCACGCTCCACCTCACGAGGCGTGACCAGCAGGGAGCCCACGGCGGCCGGGAGCGGCAGCGGCGGCAGATCCCGGAAGGCGGCAGCAGTCGGCCCAGCCGCCGGGACAGCGTGCGGCACGAAGGTGGACTCGAAGTGGCCCGCCAACAGCTCCGCTTTAGCCCGGGGGTCATCCAGGAAGCGCCGACCAGACTGCAGTGGCGGGACACCTGCGGCACGGGAGCGCAGGCCCCGGACGTAGCCCCACACCGAGCCCGTCTGCTCCGATAAAGACTGCAGGGCCAGAAGGTGCTGAGAGGCCTGCCAGTCGGTAACGGCACGGCGGCAGCGGCCCTTGAAGAACCGGTAGTCCTCCAGCGCCTGGGGGTGGCGCAGGCGCTGCCAGCAACGCCGGGCCGCATTCCGCATCCGGATCAGCGCACGCAGGGGGGGTGGCAAAGGCTTGCCCCCCGGGCGCACCGGCCGCAACGGGATGGCCGCACGCTCCGCACTGCCAATGGCGGCAGCGAACCGCTCCACCACGTCGTCCAGGTCCTCGGGGGTCGCCACCGTCAGCCCCAGGTCCAGCTGGTCATCCAGGTGCCTCCGAAACGCCGGCCAATCCGCCCGCTGGTAGTCGCGGCGCCGCAAAGGAGGGCCAACAGCCTGAAGACCCTGGAGAACACCGACCACCGGTAAGTGATCTGAGGTGAGGTCAGAGAGGACGGCCAAGGAAACGACGGTGAGCCGTTGGGTGGTCAGGCACAAATCCAGGACAGAAGGGCGCTGGTTAGCCCGGGTAGGACAGTAAGTAGGCGAAGGAGGCGCATGGATGGTGAGGTCGCACGCTGCGGTGAACCGCAAGAGGGCGCGGCCACGGAAGGTGTCGGTGGCGCAGCCCCAGCGAGTATGGCGGCAGTTAAAATCGCCAGCAAGCAGGACAGCACCATCCAGCCGGGCCAGCAGCAGCAGGTCCGCCGCGGGCAGCACCCGATTAGGCTGCAGGTAGACGGCCGCCACCGTGAGGGCCGGGCGCGTGGACGTCAGCCGAACAGCCACCGCCTCCGCCGCGGCCAGCGCAGGAACAGCACGGCGGTAGTGGGGGATGTGGCACCGCACCAGCACAGCAACCCCGCCCCGCGGCCCAGCATGGCGGTCAGCCCGGTGGCACACTTAGCCCGGGACGTCAAGCGCCAAGTGCGGCTTGAGCCAGGTCTCGGTGAGCAGCACCAGGTCGGGCGTCCAGCGGTGAAGGATGTCGGCCAGCTCCTGGGAATGATAACGGACAGACCGGGCATTCCACAGAAGCAGGCTAGTCATTAGAGGCAGCACCAGCGGCGGGCACAGCCTGCCCGGGCCCAGCAGCGTCATCGCCGAAGAGCCGCAGCAGAGCAGACAGCAGCACCTCGCCCTTCTCCAGGAGAGTGGGGGCACGCGCCAGGGCAACAAGCGTGCGCCGGATGCACTGCAACCAGGACGAGAGGCGCAGGTCCTTCAGCAGGCGGATGATCTCCTGCACGTCAGCAGCCAGGCCGCGCCCGCCCTCGGGGGGCGCATCAGCACCGCCAGCAGCAGGCCGGCCGCGGGAAGTGCCCGCAACCGCCCCCGCGTAGTCCACTCCATCACGACGAGAGGCCGGCAGACCTGGAAACTGACTGCCCTGGGTCGCATCAAACCCGCCAGGGCCCCGGGCTGGAGGCCTGCGGCGGCGCGCCTGACGCTCCTCGTACGCCAACCGAGAAGGACAGCCTGAGAAGTTGGCCGGGTGATCCAGGCCACACAGCGCACACTTGGGCGGAGAGGCAGGATCAAGAGAGCATTCGGTGGACCGGTGGGCCCCCCCACAGCGCACACACACTGCAGGGTTGTCACAGTTGTGGCTGGAATGGCCGAACTCCTGGCACCGATAACATTGGACAGCCCGGAGGCTGCCACGGTACAGCTCCACCTTGACCGCAACGTGGCCCAGGTGCTTCAGCTGGAGAGCCTGCGCCTTCTGCGTCATGCCGTCCAGCACCACGAGAAAGAGCGGCCACGGCGTGGGCTGGGGCCCCCTGCTGCCCATACGCACCACCTTGCTGTGGGCAATGCCCTGCTCCGTCAGGAACTCGGAGATGAGCTCCACCGGGGTGTCCAGGTGGAGGTTCCGGATCACCACCCGAGCATTCCTGTCCTCCTGACTGGCCCAGGTGTGGAACGCCATGCCACGTTCCCGCAGAATGGTGCGCATCTTCTCGAAGTCCGCCTTGTTGCGCATCTGAAACGTGGACGTACGAGCAAAACTCTTGGCCTCAAAGTCAGCGGTGAAATGCGGCCGCAGATCCCGCAAGTCTCTCAGCGCAGTGGGCGAAAGACCGCCCTGGCACACGATGACAGGCGGCCAGGACTTCCGTCCAGTAAGAGGCGGCGCAGGGGCCGGCGCACCACCAGCAGAGGACACCGCCGGCCGGGGCGAGGGCACACTGGGCACAGGCGGACGCGCCTGGCGGCCAGAGCTGGGGCCAGCAACAGCCGAGATATCTGAAAGATCGTCACGAGAGGTAGACAATCCACTGGAGGTCTGCGACAGCCGAGAAGACCGGCCGCGGGCACCCCCAGCCTTGGGGCGCTTCCCACGGGGCGGCGGCATGGCCCGGGGAGGCAAAGGCCCACCAGAACCACCGCCAGGTTCCTCACGCTCCGAGTCAGGGGACAGCAAAGAATCTCCCTGGGCCGCAACGCGCTTTCTCTTGCCCAGCTGCACCGGCTCCTGGTCGCCCGGAGCCACCACCTGGGGCTTCGGACGGGGCACCACCAATGGGGGACCTGAATAAACAGACACAGGTTCCCCAGCACCCGACGAGACGGGCGGCGCAGGCGCGCCAGCCGCTGCCGCAGGCACCACGGTGTCAGCAGGCGCAGCGGAATCGCCCACCATGCCACGATACCGCAGTGAATAGTCGGGCACAGCAAGGACATGTCCTCCAGCAGCAGTTGTCCGGCTGGTCGTCGTCACACTGGAGGTGGTGGCGGTGGTAGTGGCACACCGGAGGGAGACCACCGGCAGCCCCACCGCAGCAGGAACAGCAGCAGCCGCCTCAGACAGCTGGCGCGACTCAACCGGGGGCTGGGCCACCCCCGAAACAGCTGGCGGCGTCAGGCTGGGCTGCCGGGCCGCGTAGGGATCCGCCACAGGCGGCGGCACGCCACTCCCACCGGACTGCTTGGACCCAACGTACGAAGACTGGGTACGAGTGCGGGGGCCATCCGCCCTCCGATCAAGGCTGAGAGAGCGCCGTGCCCCAGCCCCAGGCCGGGGGGCGGCGCCACCAGAAACATCAGCGCGCGCCAGCTGCCGGGACAAAGGCCGCGCAGTCCGCTCGGGCTGCGACGACGACATCACAGCCGACACAATGCAGCCAGGCGCCACCGCGCTGACAGCCACACAAACAGAAGGCTGGGAGAGAGACACAGTGCGCGCAGGCTGGGCAGGACCCTCAGAGATATAAAAATGTTCATAATTATCGGTATCCGATGGACAGGTAATGCTCGTGCAAGTAGGTTCACTCGCCATAATGAGAAGAAATTAAAGAACCAATGGGACAGCAAAAAGAACACACAAAAGAACCTGCTCGCACAAACAGAAAATTAAACGCAAGAAAATGATCGCAAGTATGCCGCGCTCCAATTAATGAGGCCAACAGAGATCGATAGTTCGCCGCGAAGGCGGCCATTAACAGCAGGCGTGAACAAGTGCTGGCCGTATGCTGGACTGCCGAAGGCCACCCACCAGGCAAGCCGAAGAAGACAAGATGGCCAGCGAGACAATTGCCACAAACAGGAAACACGAACCACAAAAATACTAAATAAACAAATCGGCAACAAAAAATACGCAAAACAGCAAGGTACACTAACCCAAAGCGCAAAAACAGACAGCAATAATTATGAAGGGCCAGAACTCGAAAATACAAAGTAAACAGACACGAAAGGACGACCACAAAAATGCCACGAGGTCGCAAACAGCAAAACGAAAAATGAGCGAACACAGAAAATGGAAATAAACCGCGCGCGTGACACAGAATAGCCGGCAATAAATACGCAGCAAACAGAAATGAAAAAATAAGTGCAGGAGCAGTTATGAACGCAAGCATAAAAGCACAACGCGGCCAGGCAGAATTAAATGCACAAAAACGAGAGACCAGGCGGCCATGACACACGGACTCGGCGCAGGGAGCAGCAAGCAAGAACAGCAAAAACGGTAAATGAAAGCGCAGAAAATTAATAGAACCAGCAAGGAAAGATTGTGGAACAACAAGTAGCATAAAAATAAACCAGAAAATAAGGGAAATGAAACAGATCTGAATCGGGCGTGAAATATGGGTCGGGCTCACATTATGCAGCAGACGATCGCCTGCGATGACGACACAGGGCGCGGGCAGCACGGAGTTCCGCAGGCCGCCACCAGGGGCAGCACCATCCAGGCGGCGCTCGGCGAAGTCCCGCGCAGGCCAGCAGCTTGTAGATCCCGCCACCAGGAGCAGCACCAGGCACCGCAACTCCAGCAGCTTCTGACTGCCGCCGCTAGGCGGCAGCACCGACGCACGCGCACACGACCAGGGATTTACACACTCGCGGGGTTACAGCAAAACCGATGGACCCGGGGGTGAAGCGGGGAGGGGGGGAAAACCGAAATTCAGCGAAAAGAGCACAACTACGCGCGTAAGCACACTCAAAACGACCCGCACACAGGGTAGCCCCTACGCCAGGTAAGTATGCTGCGCAGTGTTTCGCTTTTCTATTTCACTTGGAGCTCGGACCACCTCATCAACGTGTTTTGAGGTTATGTACTTCTACCTCCGAAACAGCTCTTTCCCCAGACATAACACTCCCGTGCCAGTTCATCACACTACATGACAGTACACACCAACAATGCAAATACAATTTCTTCCTACAACTGCCCGTTTATACTCGCACCTCGTTTCCTTTGTTTCTGTACCCACGGCGACGGTCGACCGCCGCGTGCATTTGGTTACCCCGTTTGCCGCGTGGCGGCACTTGGTTACACCGTTTGCCGCGTGGCGGCACTCGGGTCGTCGCGTCCGCCTCGGCAAAAAGGCGGGCACCACGGCACAGTCGAGAGGGGAACTTTTTTCCATTAGCAACATACCTAGGGTTTCACGAAATATCGAGTGCCGTGTCCCACGAGGCGATTTTCGGACGATTCGCGGCTTCAGGCTGCACGACCGTACGCTATTTTCACCATTAGTGGTGGTCCGCACATTTTTCCTATATAGTCCGGATTTTCAAAGTTTCAACCGTGCTCTGGTTTCCCTTCAAACGCATAAATCTTATGACGACGTAGACCTCCACGTCCACCGGTAGCCTCCGCGGACCCGCCACCATAGTTCACCGTCTACATCGCCACTCCGTCTTCTTCCCATCGTCATCAGCATCGCCGTTTTCTCCGCGCGGCCTCCATCAGCTGCGCGGCTCCTGGATCAGCATCTCTTCACCCCCAGCAGTCCCTCACCCCCCCTCCACCCAACAAGTAGCCGGGACCTTCAAGAACCTCCGTGTTGGCGGGGTCCAGCATCGTCATGTTCTTCATCTTTGTGTTTATGTTCTGTACAGTGTTCTTGTCAACTGCCTTGTATGTATCTTTATGTATTAAATGATGTTTTTGTGTGTGGGCCCCTAGGGGCCCCACTTGTTAAAAAAAAAAAAAAAAAAAAAAAAAACTAAAGATTTCCGTGGAGGGGAACATTTGATGAGTCTTTAAACAATTTTTTGTTGTGCCCAGTGTTTACACACTGGGCCGGTTACCGTTAAACCACTGGGCCCGGGGGTGAGGCGGGGAGGGGGAAATCTGAAAAATCGAATTGGACAAGTATCGTTCATGGGAATTTTTTTTTCTTTTTTCAACTATTACCATGCACAATTACGTACCTTCCTTCCGCACTTTCAAGACGGTGGGGTTGTTCGCCAAGGCACCGTAAACTTGAGACCTACGAATGCATTACATACCATACACAGATGAAAAAAAAAAAAAAAAAATTACACTTCACTGTACATAATTCTTAACACTACTTCACAACTACTAAGTTGAAATTTTTTCACCGGGACAGCGCGAACGCAGTCCCGACTACCAAAAATTACGCGCCCGAGTTACCCACATTTGGGGTAATCGCAGAGGTCAGCTCAACCGAAGTGCAAGGGAAGAGCCTCACCCTGGGGGATTTTTTTTTTTTTTGGTGTTTTGTGTTGTGCATGTTAGTGAGGACTGTATTACAAGAAGGTATGGGAAGAGCTATGCCCGCGTGAAGCGCTACTAGCTCGGATGTCTCGATTATTTATTTGCTAGGATTTCCTAATTATGTCGGGAGACTCTTAGTCCCGACTTATAACTTACCAGCTAAGTTTCGGAGACCCTTTTGTTTGCCAAATAGGGTTTGCTCCGGGGGTTCATTAGTAGTTAGGGGGGGGGGGGGCGCAAGTGGGAAACGGGAGAACCCCGTGAAAAACCCACAATTTATAGGGGAAAAAGTGACCAATTGGGGGAAAGCATTTGGCCTAGTGCCATTTATTGGGTTGCATTGAGGATGCAGGATGGAATGGTCGGCCTCATTTTGGCGCTTTCCAATTGCTGGTGTACCTCATTATGGTATCATTTCCATTATTTATACTCCCGGGTTAGGAGTGGCGCTTGCTGTGTGCGCGGTCATCTCGTGGTGACGACACTGCCATGTGCTCCGCGCGCCAGTCGGTGGCGCTGCGGTCTCGCTGGTGGCGGGCGCTGGAAGCTCTCCAGTCGCCGCTCGTACAGGAGGAGGGGTGGGCCGTGGCGCGAGGCCTTGCTGGGCCCCGCGTCACGATGTTCGCCAGGGGGGTGGGGGAGGGTTGGCGGGCCGCGTCACAGAGCCTGGTTGGCTCCGCTCGCGTTGCTCGCCTGGGGGGGGGGAGAAACTGGTTCTCCGCCATGTTTTTCGCTGGAATGCCGGGGGGCGGGGGGGTAGGCGGGCCACGATTACAGCACCCCGGCGGGGCCGTTTCGTGTCACCGCTGCCATCTGTACAGCGAAGGGGGAGGCGAGAGTGCTGTACAGATGGAGAGATCGCTGAGGGGAAGGGGGGGGTTGGCGGGCCACGACACAGCCGCACAGAGCCGTCTCGTGTTCCGCCTGTGGCCTTCTGGTTGGTGAGGGGGGGTGGCGGGGGGTGATTCCCGCTGCGCAGGCCGCTGGCGACGTGGGCCCGGAGTTTTACACACCGGGCCGGTTACCATTAAACCTCTGGGCGCGGGGGTGTGGCGGGGAGGGGGTACAAAAATTCGCGCACACGATTATTCGTAAATTCTTGCGCACTTGAGTGAATTTACTTATTGCGGGTGGTTATGGGGCGTGATTCGGGGGGGGGGGGATATCACACGCACACATAACTGTCGAACTATTGCACTGAGCACTTTCACCAGAACCCTCCTTTTACACACCCGGCCAGTTACCATTAAATCACTGGGCGCGGGGGTGAGGCGGAGGGGGGGTGGTCGCTGGTTTCTGTGCTCGGAGTGTGTTTACACGGCGTCGCTTGGTTTATGGCGACTCGTTTGCGTTCCTGTGGTTTCGGGCCTATCACCTGGGCCGGCGAGGGCGGTCCTGCAAGTGATAAGTCGTGAATGGGGGTACCCGACAGTTCAATATGGGCTCACCCAGGGCGCGCACGAGTGGGTTGCGGTGTCCGGGGAGAGTGCGAGTGAAGGCATGTACATTATTCATTATGATGTCGGTTAATGGAGAGGTCCCTGCGTCACGAGCTAGGACAAGTCGGGGGGTGTTTCGGGCCCGGCCAAGCACGAGTCGTAGGGCTCTGTGGTACAGGGAAAACACAGGTCTGTGGCTGGTCGTCTTCGCATGGCACCAAATCGGGGCCGCATACGTCATGACGGAAAAAACGTATGCTCGCAACAGTAGCATCCTCGTGGCTTGGTCGAGGGGCGATGTAGGTCGAAGCACTTTAGCTAGGGCGAAAAGTACAGCCCTAGCCCTCCCGCACACTGATTCTAGGTGGGTAGAGTATGACAGTTTCGTGTCTAGCGTGACTCCGAGGTACTTGACCTCTGTCAGCCACGGGATGACACTGTTGTCGAGGCGCAGATTGGCGGGATAGATTTCTCGTTTTCTGCTGCAGAGAAGAGCCTGTGTTTTCCCTGTGTTGATTGAGATGCCCTTTGATAAGAAATACCGCTTCAACTGGCCGAAGGCGACACTCAGTTTGTGGCACAGCTCCGGCTCAGTTTTTGCGGTGCAGATGATTGCAGTGTCGTCTGCGTATAGCGATAGTTTGGCTCCGGAGGGCGACGGAATGTTCCGGAGAAACAGGGTGAAGAGTAGGGGGCTGAGAATCGAGCCCTGGGGGACCCCCGCCTGAATCTCCCTGGGGGCTGACAACGAGTCCTCCACTTGCAGGCGAAAGGTCCGGCCTACAAGGAAGGACCGGAGCACTCGCAACAGGGAGGTGGGGACTTCCATGGCCAGTAGTTCTGTCACCAGGAAGTCGTGCCGCACAGAGTCGAAGGCCCGCGCCAGGTCGATGAGTACCAGCCCTCCTATTTTCTTCTTTGCGAATCCCTGTTCCAGTATTCGCGTCGCCCTGGCTATCGCGTGGGTCGTCGAGTGCTTTGGCCGGAACCCGAATTGATGGTGTGGCAGTAGTTTCCTACTGTCAGCATGTCGGCTGAGGCGGTAGAAAATTAGCCTCTCGCACACTTTTGATATGCAGCTCAGTAGCGTGATCGGCCTGTATGAGCTGGGGAGGTCGGGGGGTTTCCCTGGCTTTGGCACCGGGATGATTGTGGCTTCCTTCCAGCTGGTCGGGAAGTGGCCAAGCAGGAATATTGCGTTCATCACCCTGGCTAGGAGAATAGTAGCTTTGAATGGGAGGTTGCTTAGTACGATGTTGGGGATTTTGTCGGGGCCTGCGGCAGTTTTCTTTTTCAGGCGAGACAGAATCTTGCCTAGTTCCCTGGGTGATGTGAGTGGGGTGTCGGGCCGCACAGGCAGCGGCGGGAGTGCCACCTTGCCCGCCGAAAACCTATTTTCCGCGTCACTGTCGCTCGAGTCCGATAGTTCTGCGCATCCTCTTCCCGGGGTGAACGTCGCGGCTAGGCATCTGGCTATCGCCTCTGCTCTCTCTTCGGCGGAGTGTTGGAGCACTCCGCCGGCCTGCAGGGGGGGTATGACTGTGCGCTTATCGCGCAGGCGGCGCACACAGGACCAAACGCGGTCCTGGTTGTGCGTAATCGCGCGCAACTTGGCGACCTCGACACTGGTCTGCCACTCCCTGTATTTTTGCCTGCAGACACGGCGGAGTACCCTGAAGAGGGCGTCGTAAATGGGGCGGCGAGTGGTCTGCCATTGTCGCCTAGCCCGGTTCCTGATGCAGAACAGGGCGGCCAACTGCGGCGGCAGTCGGGCCTGTTCTGTTCGTGGGCGCTTGGTGGGTATGGCGGCCTCACTGGCGGACCTAATAAGTTCTGTTAGGGCGGTAACTGCTCTGTCCACATCGGCAGGTGTGGGGAACCGGGCTGATAGGTCAATGCCCTCATTTACGATGGTCTTAAAGAGGCGCCAGTCTGCTCTTGCGAAGTCAGGCCGCGGCCTCACTTCCTGGTGGATGGGGTGGCACTCGAACTCGCCAGTGACGGGAAAATGGTCAGATGTGCCCATGTGGTGTACGCGAACGTTGCTGAGCGGAATGGTTTGGGGGCAGATGAAAAAATCCAGCACTTGGGGAAGTCTGTTTCGGGCGTCTGGGTGATATGTGGGGTGAGTGGGGTGGTGAATGGTGAGGTGGTTAGTGGTTATGTAACGGCGAAGTTGCGGGCCGCGCCTGTTTGCAGTGGGGCAGGCCCAGTGGGGGTGGGAGGCGTTGAAGTCGCCACCCAGGATGATATTATGGTCTATGGCGTTGAGTGCTTGTAAATCCTGTTGGGGGAGGCGGCGATCTGGTACAATGTACACGCAGACTATGGTGATGGGGTTTATTTCTCCTGCCAGGGTGATAGCTACCGCCTCTGTGTGGTCGAGGGGGGGGAGGGCGCAGCTCTGGTGGCGCAGGTGGTCGCGCACAGCAATGGCCACCCCGCCCCCAACTCTGTTTGGCCGATCACGACGGTAAATTTTGTAGCCTGGAATCGTGAAGGGAATTGATGGGTCTAGCCAGGTTTCCGTCACTAGTAAGATGTCAGTCTGTAGTGTGACGAGGAGGTGGAGGACTTCGTCTTCCTTATGACGCAGGGACCTGCAGTTCCATGTGGCCAGCCTAAGGCGCGCTGTCATTGAAGGCCACACAGACTGCCTCCAGGAGGATCTCCATCTTTTGCATCGGGTGTGTGGCCTGTCTGAGGCGCGCACAGGTGCTCTTAATCAAAGGCATAAAGTCTTTGAAAATACAAAAAAGTTCTCTCACCTTTGCCAGGAAGGACAGGGGAGACGAGTCACTCGGCCCGCCAGCCTGTCCTCCTGGGGGCTGGGGGGTGGGTGGGGCCGCAGGATGCAGGCGGCTCGCATAACTGTGAAGTAGCGGAGGGGGGGCGGCAGGGGCCGCGCTTTCCCTCGCGTCTCGGGTGGCTGTCTGCGCTGGCGCGGCGTTGCCAGCTTGCTGCGATGTTGACAGATTTCGCGCTGGGCGCCTCTGTGCGCTGGCTGCAGGGAAGTGCTCTGCGACTGGGGTGTAGCCTGTTGCAGGCGCGCGTTTCGGTGTATTACGCGCATGCTGCCATTGCTGGTAGGCAATACGCTTTGGGCACTGTTCGCTTCCGCCCAGGTGGGGGCCAGCACAGTTGGGGCAGGTGGGGGGCACAGACTTGTCTACCGGGCATTCATGCGACCAGTGCTGGCCCGCGCTCTTGAAGCATGCGGGTGTCCTATGGCAGTCCCCGGCATTATGATTGTATGCCTGGCATCTGCGGCATTGTTGGGGGCCTCTGGGCTTATGTTTGGCTGTGCTGACCGCGTACATGCCCAAGTAGCGGATCTTAAGTAGGTCGCCTGTTTGTGCTGTTCCTTCCAGGGTGACGTGGAAGTGCCTGTATTTACGGGGCTCATTCCCCCTACGCTCGATTTGGCGCACACGACGGACAGTAAAGCCGAGCAGCTGTAGCTCGGCCTTTACTTCCTCGGTGGGCATGTCGGAGGGCAGGTTTGAAATGACCACATTGCCGTTTCGTTCCCCCGGGAAGGGGCGGGTGAAAGGCTGGGCATTGCTGGCGATCAGGTGTTCCAATAGTGCTGCATGTTGGGTGCGAGATGCCGGGAAAAAAGTAGTCTGGCGACCGGCCAACTTTACCCGGAAATCGCCGAAGTGCGTTTTCATCTCGCGCAGCTTCCCTGCGGAGATTTCCACGTCACAGTATATGCCCGGAGTCCGTGGCGTGCGTGCTGCTGGGGCGGCGCTCTGTGTCTGTGACGGGGCGGCGTTTGGCTGCGCGGAGCTTTGACTCGGGGCGGCAGGGGACCCACTCCCGGGTCGTGAGTGGCGGGCTCGTTTCCGGCCAGTTTTGACAGGCTGGAAATCGTCTGTGTCCATCCCTGTGTCAGTGTCCTGATCTCCCAGGTTCGACAGAGAGTCGAACCTGTTTGTCAGGGGAATTGATGGCGCGATCGAGCTGCGGGCGTCGTCTGACATGTCCAGGTCGTGCGAGGTGGACGGGAGCTGTGGGGCCGCATAAAAAGTCATTTGGCCTATTTGTTTGGACGGTGTACTACCGGAGGCCTGGTTTGTCGAGGATCGGGTTTGTGGCTCGCTTGATGTTTGTGGGGCTAAGCCTAAGGCCCGCATTTGTTGTTCAGGGGTCAGCGCCTTGAAACTATCAAGGCGTTGGGACGCAATGAGCGCGTGCTGTGCTGCATATGTCTTTAAACTAATTTTTGCCGGGGCTTTCTTTGTTCCCGGCGGAGTCATTGGCAGTGGGAGCTTGCTGGCCTTAGTGGGCGTTTTCACCTGAGTCGGGGCGGGGGTCTTACCCTGCGGCATGGTTACTAAGTCAGAAATGTTTCCCTCACTGGTCCTAGTAACATAGTCTATCGCTGGTCGTCGCGAATTGCCTCGCCTGGCCACACTGCGTGCCCTATTCAGTCTGCGCGGTAAGGGTTCAATTTCTGAGTCTGAAAGTGCGCGCGCGAATTTACACACTCCAGTGGTTACCGTTAAACCACTGGGCGCGGGGGTGAGGCGGGGCGGGGGAGAGTCGCCGCGCGGAGTTTTACACACTCCGGCGGTTACCGATAAACCGATGGGCCCGGGGGTGAAGCGGAGGGGGGGAGCGTCATCGCCCGATCCTAGCGCGGACCTGGCGGCCAGTTCCGGAACTCGGTGCTCTGCGCGCGCGGTACTGTTCACGAGTCCTGGGGTCACTGTAGAGAGGGACGAAGTAGTTCCGTCTCCCAGCACCAGGTGCTGGGGAGGATCAATACTCACGCCTTGCAGTCTAGTGGTCTTGATGTGCAGCTAAGTTCATAAGAGAAAAAATAAAAATTCACTAAAATGAAGCTAAAAAAAAAAACGCAAAGTACCTGGTTTCGAGACCCCCTGCTTGATCAGGGTAGCCCCTACGCCAGGTAAGTATGCTGCGCAGTGTTTCGCTTTTCTATTTCACTTGGAGCTCGGACCACCTCATCAACGTGTTTTGAGGTTATGTACTTCTACCTCCGAAACAGCTCTTTCCCCAGACATAACACTCCCGTGCCAGTTCATCACACTACATGACAGTACACACCAACAATGCAAATACAATTTCTTCCTACAACTGCCCGTTTATACTCGCACCTCGTTTCCTTTGTTTCTGTACCCACGGCGACGGTCGACCGCCGCGTGCATTTGGTTACCCCGTTTGCCGCGTGGCGGCACTTGGTTACACCGTTTGCCGCGTGGCGGCACTCGGGTCGTCGCGTCCGCCTCGGCAAAAAGGCGGGCACCACGGCACAGTCGAGAGGGGAACTTTTTTCCATTAGCAACATACCTAGGGTTTCACGAAATATCGAGTGCCGTGTCCCACGAGGCGATTTTCGGACGATTCGCGGCTTCAGGCTGCACGACCGTACGCTATTTTCACCATTAGTGGTGGTCCGCACATTTTTCCTATATAGTCCGGATTTTCAAAGTTTCAACCGTGCTCTGGTTTCCCTTCAAACGCATAAATCTTTCGCCTTTTACTAAAGATTTCCGTGGAGGGGAACATTTGATGAGTCTTTAAACAATTTTTTGTTGTGCCCAGTGTTTACACACTGGGCCGGTTACCGTTAAACCACTGGGCCCGGGGGTGAGGCGGGGAGGGGGAAATCTGAAAAATCGAATTGGACAAGTATCGTTCATGGGAATTTTTTTTTTCTTTTTTCAACTATTACCATGCACAATTACGTACCTTCCTTCCGCACTTTCAAGACGGTGGGGTTGTTCGCCAAGGCACCGTAAACTTGAGACCTACGAATGCATTACATACCATACACAGATGAAAAAAAAAAAAAATTACACTTCACTGTACATAATTCTTAACACTACTTCACAACTACTAAGTTGAAATTTTTTCACCGGGACAGCGCGAACGCAGTCCCGACTACCAAAAATTACGCGCCCGAGTTACCCACATTTGGGGTAATCGCAGAGGTCAGCTCAACCGAAGTGCAAGTTTTTTTTTTTTTTTTTTTTTTTTTTTTACATTCAAGACAATGACACAAACACAGTACACATTTATGCCCGACGTCGAATGGGTCCGCGCGCCCCAGCGACCCTGCGCTTTTGCGCGCTTACATCAATCTAAACACAAACTTAACAACTAATTAAACATACATAGCAGCAAGTACAACTTATAACTAGGAAAAATACACAAGTATGAAAAAACCTAGCGCACATAAAATACAAGTTCAGAACAGGAGTTAAATAACAAACAAAGTAGCAAACAGCAAATAGAAAATGATACAAAAGCAAACAATTTAAGTACAAGCATGACAATAGATTACACTGGTTGACACAGAGAGATACACACAAGTACAAGGTACACTACTATCAGGCCAACAGCAGGCAAGTCTTTAAAATTAGGGCGGCTCGAACAACTCGTAGTCCCGGAGCCGGCGATGAGGGTGAGGCTCTGCCGGGTCATAGTCAGCCAGAGAGCGGATGACCGGGTTTATGTGGCGGGCGGCACGGCGGAAGAAGGCCACCGCCAGAGAGCGGATGACGACGGCAGGCGGATCGACCCCTGCTAGGTCGTAGATGGTGTCGACCGCGGTCCGATGGGGCGAGCCGGTCAGGTACCGCAAGCACCAGGTGTAGGTGGTGCGGACTGGGCGAGACGTGAAAGCAGGAACAGAGGCCCAGACCACCGCGCCGTAGAGGAGAATCGGCAGGACCAGCGACTGCCAGAGACGCAGACGCATCTCCAGCGGGAGCGTGCTGCGAGGTGAGAGCACGGGGCGAACGGCCTGCATGGCGGTACGAGCGCGGCCAGACATCCGGGAGATGTGCTCGTGCCAGGTAAGCGTAGAGTCCAGTTGGACGCCAAGGTACCGCACGGAGCTGGACCACGGAAGGACCGTGCCCATCAGAGACAGAGGCGCAGGCGGACGGTGGCGGCGCTTGGTGAAGAAGACCGCCATCGTCTTCTGAGGGTTCGGAAGAAGGCCCCAGGACTGCAGGTAAGCCGCAACGGAGCGGAGGCTGCTCTGCGCACGAGCACCCAGCAGGGAAGCAGTGGGGCCGGTCAGCATGAGAGCGGTGTCGTCCGCGTACTGCAGCGTTCGAGTGGCGGGCAAGGCAGGCAGATCAGCCACAAAGAGGGCAAACAACAGCGGGCTGAGGAGAGCCCCCTGAGGGGTACCAGCATCGGCAGTAGAAGGAGCCGAGAGAGCAGAATCCACACGAACACGGAATGTGCGGCCAGAAAGAAAGCTGGACAGAACGGCAAGAATAGTCTCCGGGAAGCCAAAGGTGCGGAGTTTGGCGATGAGAAGGGGATGACTGATGCTATCAAAGGCCCGAGAAAGATCCAGTAGGACCAAGATGGCGTGCTCCTGTGCGTTGAAGGCCGTCTGGATGTCATCAACGGCCACGGCGACGGTGTGGAGCGCCGAGTGGCGCCTCCGAAACCCAAATTGTGTGGGAGGAAGCAAGGCCAGGCGATCGGCAATGAGACGCACACGGGACAGCAGGACCTTCTCGGCGACCTTTGACAAGGCTGGCAGCAGCGAGATGGGACGGTAGCCGGCGACCGACTGCGCGGACTGGCCCCTCCGCGGAAAGGGCACCACCACCGCAGTCTTCCAAGGCGTGGGGAAATGCCCGAGCAGCAGCATGGCATTCACCAGGTAGGTGACGTAAACAACGCCCTTGCGCGACAGGGCACGGAGAAGCGGGGTCTGGATGCCATCGAAGCCAGGCGCAATACTGCAGCGGAGGCCGGCGAGAGCACGGCGTATCTCCCTGGGCGTCGCAAGAGAAACACCACGGAGCAGGTCCTCCGCCCCCAGGTCGGGGTCAGTAGGCGGGCACGGCGGAGGTGCGCGAGCAGCAGCGTGGGGCTGGAAGGCCTGATGAAACGCCTGGGCGAGAGCCTCCGCCTTGGCGACCGGGTCCTCCAAAGTTGCGCCGTCCACCAGCAGCGGGGGAACGGTGGTCCGAGATGCACGCAGTTTGCGGAGGAAGGTCCAGACAGTGCCCCGAGAGAAGGAAAGAGCCTGGATGCGCGCCAACTGGGTCTGAGCGTGCCAATCGGCCACAGCACGGCGAGCCTCAGACTTGAGGGCGCGGAACTCGCAGAGCAGGGGTTCGGTGCGGTGGCGCTGCCAACGACCGCGTGCCCGATTCCGCAACTTGATGAGACGGCGGATGGCTGAGGGCAGCGGAGGGCCGGCCCGAGACACACGGCAGGTCGGAATGTGGGCGGCGGCAGACATGGTCAGGAGGGCAGCAAAGTCCGAAACGGCCGCATCCAGAGCCTCAGGCGAACGAGGGACTGCGGTCAGGTCGAGGCGAGCATCCAGGAACCGGCGAAACGCCGGCCAGTCGGCACGGCGAAAATCCAGGCGCTCCTGAGGACCCCCGAAGTCGGGCTGAAGCTGGAGCACGCCAAACACCGGCAGGTGGTCCGAGTCCAGGATGGTGCGAGCCTCAACAAACGACAGCTGCGGACCAGAGGACAAAAACAAGTCCAGCACGGATGGATGCTGAGTCGCCCGAGCAGGATAGTAGGTGGGCGAAGGCGGAGCAAACAGAGAAAGGCCCGCTTCACAGACGAGCCGGTAAAGGCCACGGCCGCGATAGTCGGTGGTAGCGCAGCCCCAGTGGACGTGGCGGCAGTTAAAATCACCAGCGACGACGCAGTGCCGGTCAAGACGGAGCAAAGCAGCAAAGGCAAGAACCGGAAACGCCGTGTGCGGAGGTGAGTAGGCAGAGCAGAAAGTGAAGGGCTGCACAATGCCGGTGATCTTGACGGCCACGGCCTCCATGTTCGCCAACTGGGGAAGCGCGCGGCGGTGATGGCGCAGGTCGGAGCGAACGAAGACAGCTACACCACCTCGGGGCCGGTCCGCACGGTCGGCACGATGGGCAACATAACCCGGGACCTGGAAACGAGCGTCTGCAGTAAGCCAGGTCTCCGTCACACCGACAATGGCAGGGCGGTGAGAGCGGAGCAGGGCAGCAAAATCGACGGCACGTAAGCTCAAGGACCGTGCGTTCCAGGTGACGACCGTGTCTGTCATGGGCGAGTGGCGTCGGTAGAACGAGCAGCAGCATCGAGAGAACCAGAGAGCAGGTCAGCAGAAGCAAGCAGCAGGACCTCGAACTTGGCCGACAAGGAAGGCGCACGGAGAAACTGGCGCACATGACCGACAAGGCGCCGCAGCCACGAGCAGACGTCGAGGTGGCGCACCATGTCCAGCAACTCCCGGAAAATGTCAGTGACCGGAGGTTCAGAAGCCGCTGGAGTAGGCCGAGCAGAAGTGGCGGAAGACTGACCGGCCAAGACGTCTGCAAAAGAGGCACCAGCAACGCGGCGACTGCCGTCAAAGGAACGCGCAGGCGGCTGTTGAGCGGGATGACGAGCACGGTGCTCCTTCTGCTTGTCCAGGGCCGCCATCTTGCGAAGCCGAGCGGGACACTTGGAGTAGTTCGCCGGATGAGCCTCGTCGCAGTTGCAGCAGGTAGCCGGCTCAGACATCGGACGCCCGCAGTGCCGGGATTCATGAGCCCCACCACAACGCACACAGCGCGGGGCCTCATCACAGTTGTGAGTAGTGTGGCCAAACCGCTGACAGCGAAAGCATTGTACCAAACGACCGCCCCCACGAAAAGGCTCAACAGAGACGCCGACACCGCACAGATTGGTGATTTGCAGGGCCTGATGTAGTTGGCCCATGCCCTGGAGCACAACAAGGAACAGCGGCAGCGGCTCAGGAAATTCTTGCCGCGACTGGAGACGAACAACAGAACTGTGAGCGATGCCGCGCTCATTCAGAGCCTCGGAAATATCCTCAACAGGTGTATCAATGTGGAGGCGGCGGAGGATCACCCGAGCATTCCGGTCTTCGGCACAGGACCAAGTGTGGAATTGCCGGCCAGCAGAGCGCAGATGTTGGCACATCCGAAAATGATCCTCACGGTTGGCCATCTGGAACGTTGAAGAGTTCTGGTAATGAGTGGCTTTGAAATCCGCCGTAAACATGGGGCGCAGCGCCGCCATCTCCTTGAGGGCAGTCGGGGGCAAGCCACCACGACAAACAATCAGAGGGGGCCGCTTGGGCCGCGCAGAAGCAGAGGCGGCGCGCGGGTCAGCCGCCGAAGCCGAAGGAGCAGGAGGGGCCGCGGGGCGAGACGACGGGCCAGCTTCCTGCGACGAGTGCGGAGAAGTCCCATGACGAGGCGTCCGAGGGTGGCGCACGTGCGAGCGGGAACCACGCGAGGAGGAACGGCTGGAACCGCGGCCGGCACCAGCGGACGAGGTGGCGGGACCGGCGGATGAAGGCGCGGGCGCAGAGACAGGTGGTGCAGGCGAGGCGCGGCGAAGAGTGGACTTAGGCTGGTGACGAGGGCCAACCTTCCCCCGCTGTATCTTGGGGGGGGGGAAGACTCGGCGGGCTGGAAGGCGGGGCCCCATCAGGAGCAGGAGCATCCGACGGGTCCAACGGGTCATCAGCCCAGAGAAAAGGCGGCGGGTCGGTACCAGGACGGCGCTTCCCCAAACGCACGCGGTCAGTCTCCATGTCGGCCGCGGCACTCACCACAGGAGCCTGCCGGTCCTCAGGTGATACATCCACCAGCAAGGGGGCAGGCGGAGGCACGGCGTCAGAAGGCACAGGCAGCGGCGCCGCCGGAGCGGCATCCACCACCAGAGAAGGCCCCGAAGTAGGCGGCAAGACAGGAGCAGGTACGCCGAGCAGGTCCAGCACCTCCTGGGACAACGCCTCCGAAGGGCCGAGCACCAACCCAGGACCCGGAGAGTAGCTGGGCGCGAGAGGGGCGGCCGCCGAGGAGACAAGGGCAGCGTCGGAGTCAGGTGTAGTAGCGCCTGGACGGAAACGGGGGCCCATAGTCTGCGAAACAGCCAGATCAGACCAGACAAGGGAACCGTCGACAGGAGAGGCACGGCCAGATGAAGTAGGAGTGGCCTGGCCCAACTGCACGGAGGAGTCCGAGTCAGAAAGACCGCGAGGAGACAAGGTCCATAAGTCCTCGGACATAGGCAAATAGGCCCCAGACAGGCGCGACGCAGACAGCGGCGCCGAACAGGTAGTGGTGGTCGTGGTGGTAGTGGTCAGCGAAGCCAATACGGTCAGCGCGGTCGAAGCTGCGGGACCAGCATATCCCGAAGCAGCAACAGAGAGGCCGACAGAAGTGACAGCAGAGGGAACGACACAAACAGCAGAGACGGGACAAGATACAGAAGAGCGCCGCGGAGGGGCGGTACTGCGGGGCCGCGTCGGCGTGCGCCGCTGGCCAGCGGCATCCTGGGAGCACTTCAGGTAAGTCTTGCGAACTCTGGGGTCAACAGACCGACCAACAGATGTGCGAGAGCCGGAAAAGCGATCAGCCATAATGGTGCAGACAAAAACTCAAGAGCAGCAAAAGCACACAAAAAAGCACAGCGAAGCAGCAAACAGCAAAACTACAAGAAAAATGCAAGAGTGAAAAGCAGCAAAATACAAGAACAATTCCACCAAAAAGACGGACAACAGCAAGAACGGCACGAGTAAACGCAGAGGCACAGACAAAACGGACAATAATATATGCAGGAACAGCACACAAAAGCACTACAAGGCAAGAAACAGCAAAAAAGAAAAATCGAAAAAAGCCAACTTTACGCACTGGGATGGTTACCATTAAACCTCGCGCAGTTGCAAAAACCGCCACCAGGTGGCAGAGAACATCAAAGGTGGCGCGCGCGCAGGCAGGCAGCGCGACCAAACACAGGGAACAGCGGTTGAGCACGAAAAGAGTAGTTAGACAGCAGGTGGAAGAAAAAACTGGCCGCGCGCAGACATGCAGCACGACCAGGATGGTAAAACAGCAAAAGGAAATAAACGAAGCAATCAACGAGCAGGCAGGAAATCCAGGAAGCGCCGACATCGGTGCATGACGAACAGCAGGTGGTGAGCAAGAAGTTCTGCGCAGCGCCGACAGGCGGCAGCACAGTACGAAGACGGTGCTGCCGCGCGGTGGTGAGAAACGGAACTTAGTGAGAAATAATGGTAATCGGCAAAGTGTGGAAAATGAACTGAAAGAGGGAGGAAGTTTGGATCCTATGCGATCCCCTGGTATAATCTGTACTTACTGTTGTCCCTAACTAATCTCTTTGAATATCATGCTCAACCGCTTACTTCAGTCCCTTGAGCCGCGATGGGAGCCCCGAGCCAGGTAAGTATGCTGCGCAGTGTTTCGCTTTTCTATTTCACTTGGAGCTCGGACCACCTCATCAACGTGTTTTGAGGTTATGTACTTCTACCTCCGAAACAGCTCTTTCCCCAGACATAACACTCCCGTGCCAGTTCATCACACTACATGACAGTACACACCAACAATGCAAATACAATTTCTTCCTACAACTGCCCGTTTATACTCGCACCTCGTTTCCTTTGTTTCTGTACCCACGGCGACGGTCGACCGCCGCGTGCATTTGGTTACCCCGTTTGCCGCGTGGCGGCACTTGGTTACACCGTTTGCCGCGTGGCGGCACTCGGGTCGTCGCGTCCGCCTCGGCAAAAAGGCGGGCACCACGGCACAGTCGAGAGGGGAACTTTTTTCCATTAGCAACATACCTAGGGTTTCACGAAATATCGAGTGCCGTGTCCCACGAGGCGATTTTCGGACGATTCGCGGCTTCAGGCTGCACGACCGTACGCTATTTTCACCATTAGTGGTGGTCCGCACATTTTTCCTATATAGTCCGGATTTTCAAAGTTTCAACCGTGCTCTGGTTTCCCTTCAAACTGCTCTTAGGTGCTACTCTGAGTGGTTTGCAGGGATTTCCTTAGTTAATTCGAGTTTTCCTCGCGTGCTTTTATAATCCGACCAGTCGTTTCTGGTGCGAAGACTTGCTGCTGGGTGCATATCCGGATCTGGTAACTCTCAGCAGCAAGCAACAGGGTCCCCCCCTGGGCATTGCTGGGGGGACTCTGCAGAAATAAATTCAACCCTCGGGTTCCACTAATTATTATTTTATTTTGGATTTCAAGTTCTACTCAGCATCACTCCTATTATATTCACTCCATCTTCTTCCACCTTTAACTGACTGCTGACTGCTGCTGCTGCTTCCTGGGGCTGTCACCAGGTGGCCGAGAAGAGTAGTTCCTCCCGGGTGTGGCTCTTGGCCTGCCGACTTGATTGTTTCTCGTCGGCATGGCCGAGGGGGGGTCCGGGGAGGACCCGCCCCTGGGGGACTTCGACTTTGAGGGCCGACTCCAACCGCCGTTGAGGGACTACACCAGGCCTCCTGGTGGCCACCGAGACCGGACGGGTGCCTCGGGCGATGCTGGAGCAGAGGGATGCTCGCCGCCCCCCACCCCCACCCAGACCGGGATCCGCACCCAGGAGCGCTGCACGAAGGTGTCGGAGTCAAAGCATCACCAGATGGTGCCACCTGGCTTCTGCTCCGACACCCCCTTCACCCCGGACGTCACCCTGGCAGCGACCCTCACCACCACGACCACCACCATGACGACCACGACTGTCTGCACTTTCACCCCCTCTGCTTCTCACCCCATCTCCTCACCATTCTCAGCGCCTTCCCCCTCACTGCCACTCATCCCTGTCGAGCCTGCGGCCCCCCGGGACGTGCCAATGGACACCGGCTTCAGCCTCCCCCGCCGGACAGTGAAGCGGCCGAGGATGGGGCGCGCCGAGGACCGCACCTCCATCTCCAACCGGTTTGGCGCCCTCGAGCTCGACTCCGCCGGCGAGGAGGGGACCTCGTCCCGGGACTCGTCACCTGCACCGTCCACGTCATCCCGCATCTCACACCTCACCCGCCGCACCACCCCCCGACCGACTACGACCGCCGCGACTCAGCCATCGACCTCCGCTGCTCGTCAGCCGTCGCCTCGACCATCCACCTCCGCATCTGCACCTGGACCCCGCACCCGGCCTCCCACCCAACCTGCTGCCGCCCCCGCATCTGCCTCCGCCGCCGCCACCGCCAAGCCTACCCGCATGCCGCCCATCGGCTGCCGCCTCCCCATCACCACCAGCCCCTTCACCCTGGCTCAATCGTTTCAGTCGCTCCTTTCTGGCAAGCTATCCATCACCTCCGTCGACGGCCGCACCTCCTTTTATACCTCTAACGCCGCTGATCACGCCTTCCTCTACAACCACCTCACCCAGCTCGGCCATCAGCCTTTCACGCATTTGCGACAGGACGAGAAGGGGGACCGACTCGTCCTGAAGCGTCTCCCACTCACCACCACCCCCGAGGAGGTGCACGCCGCCCTCCTCGACCTGGACCTACCCGTTGCTTCCGTCACTCCGCTCCGCGTCACCGACACCGCCACGACCCGTCCGTTCCTGGTTAATACTCACCACCTGGGGGAGGCAGCTCCCTTCCTGGCTCTACGCTCCCTGGGCTGCTGGGTGGTCTCCGTCGAACGCTATCGTGGCAGCGGGCGGGTCCCGCAGTGTTACCGGTGCCAGCAGGCCGGCCACCCATCCACACGCTGCGAGAGGCCGGTGGCCTGTTTCAAGTGTGCCGGGCCCCACCGGTCCCGCGAGTGCACATCGACGACTCCGAAGTGCGTCAATTGCGGCGAGGCGCACTTCGCGACTTCCATGGACTGCCGGGTGAACCAGGCCTACCTCAGACGCCACCCCCCCCCGACAACAGCCTGAGGCCACCCCGGCACCGCGACCGCGACCGCCAAACTTGACCGACGCTCGTGCCTTTCCCGCCGTCACCTCCAACGCCTGGACTCGGCGCGGTTCCGCCGCCGCCACCCTGTTCCCCTCCCGCGACGGGCCATCTACATCTGCCCCTCAGGACCCCTCATCTCACCGACCGGACGCTGACGACGCTTCATTCACCACGATCATACGAGACCTCATCCAGCTGTTTCGGCAGTACTTTCCCTTCATTCGCCGCACCCTGACCGCCCTGTCCCATGCCAAGTCCCCTTCGGAGAGATTCGAGGTGCTCCTCCAAGCGCTTCTGGGTCTCTTCGATGGATCCCCCGCCGCCCCTTAAGCTCCTAGTCTGGAACGCCTTTTCTTTGCTCCCTAAGCTTCTCGACTTCCTTCACCTCGTCGACGAGCACTCACCCGATGTCGTGTTCCTATCAGAGACCTGGCTGACCCCCGCTGTACCCCTCCGCGTCCCGGGATACGCCGTCCACCGCTCCGACCGTGATGGTCGGGGGGGTGGGGTGGCGCTCCTGGTGCGCGACACCTTCACCCATCACCGCCGACTCATTCAACCTTCACCCGCGACTGAGGCTGTGGCCGTGCGCCTGTTCGGACAGCCCTACTCCCTGACTCTAGTCTCCGTGTATCTCCCACCCCAATTTGCCTTCCCCTCTGCCGCCGTTGTCGCCCTCGGTCGGCTCGATGCCCATGTCGTGCTGGCCGGGGACTTCAACGCCACCCATCCCTACTGGGGCTGCGTCGCGGCCAACCGCCGTGGCAGCTCCCTCCGTCAGCTCCTCCGGCGTACTAACCTCTCCATCTGCGCCCCCGCCACCCCCACATTCTTCCCCGCTCAGCACAACCGTCATCCCAGTATCATCGATCTCGCCCTCACCACACCGCTCCCCATCATCTCTGGTCTCACCACGCTCACCGCCGGGGCCTCGGATCACCTGCCCGTCCTCGGCTCCCTTCACTTCTACCCCCATTCCAACCCGCACCTTCCCCGCTTCGACTTCCGCAACGCCGACTGGAATGGGTTCCAGGCCACCCTCTCATCATCACTCGACCTCACCCTCCCCTTCGACACCCCCGACCGTCTCGACGCCAACGTCGTGTCATTCACCCGGGCCGTCTCTGCGGCCGCCTCCGCTCACATTCCGCTGGCCACTCCAAGTGCCCGCATCACCCCCTTCCCGCCTTACCTGCGTGACGCCGTGGTCCTGCGCGACCGCTTCCGCGGCCTGTGGCAGGCCAACCGGTCCCCGTTGACACGGATGGTGTTCCTCCTGCTGCGGGGCCGGTGCCGCCGGATGGTCGCGGCGTGGAAGGCGCATTTGGAGACCCGGCGTCTCGGCTCCCTCGCCTCTGCATCCGGCTCTCTGTGGACCTACGTCCGGCGCCTCCGATCGGTCCCCACCACTATTCCCCCACTCACCCACCCGGCCGGGGTGGCGGAGACTGCCCCTGAGCGATCGGAGGCGGTCGCTGCCTACCTCGCGACCACGTTTGCCTCCGCTGACCCCCCCTCCCTCTCCACCGAGTCTTCGGACGACGGGGACGCACCCCCCCCCCTCGCACATCACGTCACTCTGCCCGTTCTTCCGGACTCTCTGCCATTCCCTCTCGCCACGCCGTCGGAGGTGCGCTCCCTCCTCCTCCGTCTCAAGCCCCCTTCTGCCCCCGGTTCCGACTCTCTGCCTGCACCCGTCCTCCGTGCTCTTCCTCGGAAGGCGACGGTTTTCCTTACCCGCATCATCAACGCGATGTTCCTTCTCTGTCATTTCCCCACCCCTTGGAAAGTGGCCATTGTCTCACCCATACCCAAACCCGGGAAGCCCCCTTCCCTACCATCATCGTACCGCCCCATTTCTCTTCTACCCATCATCTCGAAGGTCGCAGAGCGGACCATTCTCACACGCCTTCTCCTTCACGTCAACCTCTTGCATCTTCTCCCCCATCACCAGTTCGGTTTCCGCAAACGTCACTCCACCTCCCACGCCATCGCCCGTGTGGAGGTGCTGGCTGTCCAAGGTTTCGCACGGCGCCAACACACGGGCATGGTGCTTCTGGACCTTGCCCGGGCATTTGATTCCGTGCCCCATTCACAACTCATTCACCGTCTCTCCGCCACCGACCTTCCACCTCATCTCATACGCCTCCTCTGCTCGTTCCTGGGGGGTCGTACCTTCCGGGTTCGGGTGGAGGGCGAACTCTCCGACCCCCGTCACATCATGGCCGGCGTCCCCCAGGGCGCCATCCTTTCACCCCTTCTCTTCACCCTTCACATCGCCGACCTGCAACCACCACCTGGCACTCACCTGGTTCAGTACGCCGATGACACTTGCCTCCTCGCTTCCTCCGTCTCCGAGCGGATGCTCGGCGACCGCCTGAGCCGCGGGCTCACATCACTCTCTACTCAGTTCCTCGCGCACGGCATCGGGCTGAACTGCTCGAAGACCCAGTCCATTCTCTTCTCACGCATCCACCCACGCCAGGACCACCCCCTACGAGTTTCCAGCACTGCCATCCCCTGGTCACCCGAGGTCCGCTATCTGGGGGTGACCCTGGACAGAACCTTCACTTTCATCCCGCACCTTGCTTCCATGAAGACTCAATCCAGGGCGGTCTTGGCGCAGCTGGCACCGATACTGCGACCCTCATCTGGCACCCCCCTCCCGGTTCGCATCACCGCATTTCATTCCTACGTCATCCCACGCTTCACCTACGCATCCCCCGTGTGGGTTCATTCATCCCGTTTCAACCTTCGCCCCATTACCCGCACCTACTTCCTGGGGATTCGTCTCCTTCTCGGACTCCCCCGCGCCACCTCCAGGCTGACTCTCCTGGCAGACTCCGGCCTGCCCCACCTTCACCCTCTCCTTCGCTCCATGACGACTTACTTCCTACGCCGATGCCGACGCAGCGACAACCCCCTCATCCTTCAACTTGCGGAGCCGCTGCCTCCTGCACCCCACCCCCGACGACCGCTCTTTTCGACTGACCACTTACGCGACGACTCCGACGACGACGCTGACGACGTCCCGGCGGCCGGTGGGCCCGGTAGATGACGACGTAGACCTCCACGTCCACCGGTAGCCTCCGCGGACCCGCCACCATAGTTCACCATCTACATCGCCACTCAGTCTTCTTCCCATCGTCATCAGCATCGCCGTTTTCTCCGCGCGGCCTCCATCAGCTGCGCGGCTCCTGGATCAGCATCTCTTCACCCCCAGCAGTCCCTCACCCCCCCTCCACCCTACAAGTAGCCGGGGCCTTCAAGAACCTCCGTGTTGGCGGGGTCCAGCATCGTCATGTTCTTCATCTTTGTGTTTATGTTCTGTACAGTGTTCTTGTCAACTGCCTTGTATGTATCTTTATGTATTAAATGATGTTTTTGTGTGTGGGCCCCTAGGGGCCCCACTTGTTAAAAAAAAAAAAAAAAAAAAAAAAAAAAAAAAAAAAAAAAAAAAACTAAAGATTTTCGTGGAGGGGAACATTTGATGAGTCTTTAAACAATTTTTTGTTGTGCCCAGTGTTTACACACTGGGCCGGTTACCGTTAAACCACTGGGCCCGGGGGTGAGGCGGGGAGGGGGAAATCTGAAAAATCGAATTGGACAAGTATCGTTCATGGGAATTTTTTTTTTCTTTTTTCAACTATTACCATGCACAATTACGTACCTTCCTTCCGCACTTTCAAGACGGTGGGGTTGTTCGCCAAGGCACCGTAAACTTGAGACCTACGAATGCATTACATACCATACACAGATGAAAAAAAAAAAAAAATTACACTTCACTGTACATAATTCTTAACACTACTTCACAACTACTAAGTTGAAATTTTTTCACCGGGACAGCGCGAACGCAGTCCCGACTACCAAAAATTACGCGCCCGAGTTACCCACATTTGGGGTAATCGCAGAGGTCAGCTCAACCGAAGTGCAAGGGAAGAGCCTCACCCTGGGGGAACCCCCTGCTTGATCAGGGTAGCCCCTACGCCAGGTAAGTATGCTGCGCAGTGTTTCGCTTTTCTATTTCACTTGGAGCTCGGACCACCTCATCAACGTGTTTTGAGGTTATGTACTTCTACCTCCGAAACAGCTCTTTCCCCAGACATAACACTCCCGTGCCAGTTCATCACACTACATGACAGTACACACCAACAATGCAAATACAATTTCTTCCTACAACTGCCCGTTTATACTCGCACCTCGTTTCCTTTGTTTCTGTACCCACGGCGACGGTCGACCGCCGCGTGCATTTGGTTACCCCGTTTGCCGCGTGGCGGCACTTGGTTACACCGTTTGCCGCGTGGCGGCACTCGGGTCGTCGCGTCCGCCTCGGCAAAAAGGCGGGCACCACGGCACAGTCGAGAGGGGAACTTTTTTCCATTAGCAACATACCTAGGGTTTCACGAAATATCGAGTGCCGTGTCCCACGAGGCGATTTTCGGACGATTCGCGGCTTCAGGCTGCACGACCGTACGCTATTTTCACCATTAGTGGTGGTCCGCACATTTTTCCTATATAGTCCGGATTTTCAAAGTTTCAACCGTGCTCTGGTTTCCCTTCAAACGCATAAATCTTTCGCCTTTTACTAAAGATTGTTGTGTTTTGTTGGCTCGTGCGCGGATCGCGGAATATGGCTTAAATCGGCGGCCGTTCGGTGTGAAGTGCGTGTCCAGCAAAACTACATGCACCAATGCAGCTGCGACATTGAATGTGAGTGTTTTCGCCAAGTATTTAGTACTTTAATTTGCATTTAAAAATCGTGATTTTTCGCTTCCCATCAAAAAACAACATGGCGTAGCTTGGGTGTCGCAGTGTGACCAACTGTCGCCGCGGACATTCCGCGCGCGGTATGCTCTGCTCCCGACACCAAGCTGGGTTATTCCACTAACACAAACAAATCGCGGGACTGACTGTGCGCGGCGCGAGGGGGACTGAAAATTCATTACTTTTAAAATTATTAATCTTTTCTCCCATAGTGTTCTGTTTATTTAAAAAATCATCTACAAATTCTAACAACAAACAATTAAATCAATAAATTTTCGAATAACTTTTTTAATATTCTTAAACGTAATTTATTTAACTGCTGCATTAATTACGAACAATTCATTATAAAGTAAAATAATCCTTGCCTTGTTTCACAAACTTTAATATATTCAGTGTCATTTTTCGTTGTTGTGCGAGTCATTGTCCCGCGAAACGCCGCAAAACTGTCCGAGTTCGCGATGTCGCCACCAGGGCCGCGCGCGCGTCGCCGACCTGCGCGCCTCTCTCGGCCATCCTGCGAACTAGGAACGATTTAATGGGAATCGTCTCAGCGCGTAAAACCTAAATATCTCAAAACTGAAAAACTTGTGTCATATCATTATTATTTTATATTATTCTTGCCCATTTAACTAAATATTCTATTCATACAGTGTTCAGTGTTATGTTTAAATCGTGTGGTATAGACTTTTACTATAAAGCGCCACATTATTTTCATTTCTTAAATTTTTTTTTTTTAAATTAAACTAACCTAAGTGTATTCTTGACAACAATTCAAAAATAACATGGAGCGCTGCAGTGCAACAGAGGATGAAGACTTCCCGTCACTGCCGAACCTGGCCGCCTCGCCCCTCAAAAAAACCTACTCGCGCCAACCAACAACAACCAGAAACTCGGAAATAAAGATTGCTCATTCTGCTCATTCCACTGTACAACACTTCACCGCCACTCAATCTGACATTCTCTCGCGCCCAGTGACGCCCACCGACGCTCCCCTTAAGCCACAGACAGCGTGTGTTAAAGTGTCAGAGCTCCGCCGACTGGACGGGCTAATCCCGATGACCAGCTTACCACTATCCCTCACAACAACCACAATCACGACCACCACTGTCAGCAGTACACCCATAATGTGTACTGTTGGCACTACTTTGAACGCCAACCAGCAGCAAATGGCGCAGGACCACCACCAACACCAGGCACAGCTCCAACCACAACCTCAACAACAACCGATTCCTGCACTGATGGACCTCCCCCAATCACCACCACCCCCTGCCTCCTCGCACCAGATCGCCATGGACACAACAGGGTTCCAGATCCCCAAAAAAACCAGCAAACGCCGCCGCACCAACTCCATCACATCAGACTCATCGCTTCCCACCAGCAACAGATTTGCCTCCACCCTCAGCCTGGACGACATGGGCGACGACACCACACCACCACCGACAAAGACTACCACCAAAACCAAAACCAAGACGAAATGGACACCCCTTCCTCTTGACGACCAACAACCATCCACCTCCCGAGCCCCCACTGCACCTCACCCCCCCACCCAGACCCCCACCAGAATGCCCCCAATCTCCTGCATCGTCTCCACCACCAGCAAACCCTTCCTGACTGCAGCCCGACTCCAGAAGGAACTGACAGGCCCACTCTCAATCTCCTCCATCCGTGACAAGACATCATTTTACACGACAAATGCACGCGACCATGACTTCCTCTTCAAAAAACTATCAGCAGCCAACTACCAACCATTCACTTCCCGACGCCCTGACGAAAGACAAGACAGAGTCGTTATCAAACGACTACCCCTCTCCACCACCCCCGAAGAACTCCTCCAGCAGCTGCAAGACGACGGGTACCCCGTGTCGTCCGTGCTCCCCCTCCGAATGCCCCCTGACGCCGACACCAAGCCCTTCCTGGTTGCCACCAACCACCAGGGAGAGGCCAACCAGCTCCTACAAATCAAGAACCTTGGCGGCTGGGTCGTGAAGGTTGAGCGGTACCGCGGGTCGGGCAGAGTCCCGCAGTGCTACCGCTGCCAACTGCCCGGCCACCCCTCCACCAGATGCGACCGACAACTCCGGTGCTTCAAGTGCGCCGGAGAACATTGGTCGCGTGACTGCACAGCCCCCCCCGAGGCAAGGAAGTGCTGCCTCTGCGACGGCCCACACATCGCCACCTCCCCAGACTGCCCCACCCTCATCGCCTTCCAACGCCGCCATCCACCACGCACATCTGACACCGCCCCTACCGCAACCACCGCCCCACCACCTGACACCACCTCCCACCGCACCTTCCCTGCCATGAAGGGCAACGCGTGGGCAAGGCCATTCCCCACCACCCAACCCAGTGCCCCACCCAACACCACACCCGATGCTCCACCAAACCACACACCTCGCTCACCACCCACCACCTCCTCTGACACCACCTCCCTCGGCGACACCGTCCGAGACATCCTCAATCTCTTCCGCACCTACCTACCCGTCATCCGCCGCACCATGACAGCCCTCTCCCGCGCCCGCACACCAGCCGACAAAATTGAAGTCATCATACAAGCCGTCCTATCCCTCTTCGATGACTCAACACCCTCCCCTTAAACTCCTCATCTGGAACTCCTTCTCCCTCCTTCCCAAGCTCCCTGACCTCCTCTTCCTGATCCAAACCCACTCCCCAGATGCCGTGTTCCTCTCCGAAACTTGGCTCACCCCCACAGACCAACTCCACATACCAGGGTACACCGCCCACCGCGCCGACCGTGACGGGAGGGGCGGTGGAGTGGCACTCCTGCTCCACTCCCGCATCACCCACCACCGCCGCCACATCCACACCTCCCCCGCGACTGAGGCGGTCGCCGTGAGGCTGCACGGCGGTCCCTATGCCCTCACCCTTGTCTCCCTCTACCTTCCCCCACAACACCCCTTCCCCACCGCCGACGTCATTGCCCTCGGACGGCTCGACGCCCACGTCGTGCTGGCCGGGGACTTTAACGCTACCCATCCCTTCTGGGGCTGCGTCACCGCCAACCGGCGGGGCAGCTCCCTCCGTCAACTCCTCCGAACCTCCCACCTCTCCCTTCACGCCCCGCCCACCCCCACCCTATACCCAGCCCAACGCAACCGGCACCCAAGCATAATCGACTTCGCCCTTTCATCTCACCTCCCCATCATCACCGATCTCCGCACCATCACCTCCGGCACCTCAGACCACATCCCAGTCATCGGCTCTCTACACTACCATCCCCACACCGACCCCCACCTGCCCCGTTTTGACTTCCCAAAGGCTGACTGGCGAGCCTTCCGCACCACCCTCTCTCACTCCCTCGACCTAACTGTCCCCTTCAACACCCCTGCCGATATTGACGCCCACACCACAACTCTCACCCAGGCCATATCGGCAGCTGCCCACTCCCACATCCCCATGGCTCCCCCCCGACCACGCATCATCCCCTTCCCACCACACATACGAGAAGCCATGTCCCTGAGGAACCGCCTCCGCGCGCGCTGGCAGGCCACCAGATCCCCGATCAGCAGGAGAATCTACATCCTGCTGCGGGGCTGGTGCCGTCGGTTGACAGCTGGATGGAAGGCTCAACAGGAGACTAAGCGCCTCGCAGCCCTCTCCCCCTCCACAGGCTCCCTCTGGGCCTACCTCCGAAGGCTGAAAGCCACACCCACCACCATCCCACCCATCACCACCCCCACAGGAGTGGCGGAAACTGCCCAAGAGAGATCTGAGGCAGTGGCCGCCTACCTCCAAACCACCTTCACACCCGCCATCAACACCTCCCTGTCATCTGACTCGTCAGACGACGAGGCTCACCACCTATCCCGCCACACCACACTCCCCATCATACCAGAGACTCCACCATTCCACCTGGTCACACCAAAGGAGCTGCAGTCCATCATTTCCCACTTTCGACTCAACGCAGCTCCGGGCTCCGACTCCATCCCAACCCCCCTCCTGCGCTACCTGCCCCGCAAAGCCCTAGTCCTCCTCACCAAAATCACCAACGCCATGTTCCTCCACTGCCACTTCCCATCCTCATGGAAGAACGCCATCATCTGCCCCATCCCCAAACCAGCCAAGCCACCCACCCTCCCCTCCTCCTACCGACCCATCTCTCTCTTACCCATCCTCTCCAAAGTGGCAGAGAAGACCATCCTCCAACGCCTCCTCCCCATCATCAACGACCACCACCTACTCCCCAACCACCAGTTTGGCTTCCGCCCACACCACTCCACCTCCCACGCCGTTGCCCGTGTGGAGCTCCTGGTGGTCCAAGGATTCTCCAGGCGGCAACACACGGGCATGGCTCTCCTCGACCTCGCCAAAGCCTTCGACTCTGTCCCACACGCCCAACTGATCCACCGACTAGCTGCCACCAACATTCCCCCCCACCTGACACGACTCCTGTGCTCCTTCCTAGAAGACCGCTCATTCCAGGTTCGGGTAGAAGGCCAACTCTCCCAACCACGACCAATCCACGCCGGTGTTCCCCAAGGAGCCATCCTCAGCCCACTCCTTTTCACTCTCCACATTTCCGACCTCACCCCCCCACCAGGCACATACCTAGTCCAGTATGCAGATGACACCTGCATACTGGCATCCTCAGTCTCGGAGCAGATGCTCGGCGACCGTCTGAGCCGCGGTCTAAACTCCCTCCAAACCCAATTCATCGCACACGGCATCGCCATAAACCCAACCAAAACCTCCTCCATTCTCTTCTCCCGATACCACCCCAAACGAGACCACCCACCCAAACTCCGCAATCACATCATCCCCTGGACCCCCACCACCCGCTACCTCGGGGTAACCCTCGACTCCAACTTCACCTTCCTACCGCACCTCGACTCCATCAGAACGAAAACCCGCGCTGTCATGGGGCAACTAGCACATGTCCTCCGTCCCACATCCGGTACATCACTCTCCAACCGCATCACAGTCTACCGCTCCCACGTCATTTCTCACCTCACCTACGCATGCCCGACCTGGGCACACTCCTCTCTCTTCAACCTCCGCCCGATCACCCGCTCATTCTTCCTCGGCACACGCCTCATCCTTGGCCTCCCACGCGCCACCCTCCGCCAACACCTTCTCGATCAAACCGGCCTTCCTCACCTTCACCACAGCATCTCCCACATCACACAGAAATTCCTACACAAATGCTCAACCAACCTCAACCCTCTCATCCGACTTCTCGCCGAACCACCCCCTATCACCCCACATCCCAGACGCCCCCTCTTCACCACTGCCCACCTCCTCCTGGGTGATGCCGTCGACGAAGATGCAGCCGCCGATGCCAGAGGGGCCGACGGCTAACATCGGTGGCCCGCACCTCTTACGGTAATGCACTGCGGGACAAACCATCAACACCACTGCCCACCCCCACTTGTACCGCTGACCATATGACCCGGCCGCCAATCTTCAGGCCAGACCCGAGCCAAACGGGCCCGGCCTCACCTACAGCCCTTCATCCTCAGCACCACCAACCAACGATAGAACGCCAAGCAACACCACCAGCCCCCAAGGACTCTTTGTTGGAAGGGGCCCAGTGCCGCGTAATTATTTTTGTAAATATGTTTGTATCGTATTACTGTTTATTGATGTCAAATGTTTCCTTCCATGTAAATACCTTGTAACCACTCTTTTTAAAATAAAGAGGCATTTTTTGGCGGGGCGGACCCCCTGGGGGGGTCCCCCATTTAAAAAAAAAAAAAAAAAAAAAACTAAAGATTTCCGTGGAGGGGAACATTTGATGAGTCTTTAAACAATTTTTTGTTGTGCCCAGTGTTTACACACTGGGCCGGTTACCGTTAAACCACTGGGCCCGGGGGTGAGGCGGGGAGGGGGAAATCTGAAAAATCGAATTGGACAAGTATCGTTCATGGGAATTTTTTTTTTCTTTTTTCAACTATTACCATGCACAATTACGTACCTTCCTTCCGCACTTTCAAGACGGTGGGGTTGTTCGCCAAGGCACCGTAAACTTGAGACCTACGAATGCATTACATACCATACACAGATGAAAAAAAAAAAAAAAATTACACTTCACTGTACATAATTCTTAACACTACTTCACAACTACTAAGTTGAAATTTTTTCACCGGGACAGCGCGAACGCAGTCCCGACTACCAAAAATTACGCGCCCGAGTTACCCACATTTGGGGTAATCGCAGAGGTCAGCTCAACCGAAGTGCAAGGGAAGAGCCTCACCCTGGGGGAACCCCCTGCTTGATCAGGGTAGCCCCTACGCCAGGTAAGTATGCTGCGCAGTGTTTCGCTTTTCTATTTCACTTGGAGCTCGGACCACCTCATCAACGTGTTTTGAGGTTATGTACTTCTACCTCCGAAACAGCTCTTTCCCCAGACATAACACTCCCGTGCCAGTTCATCACACTACATGACAGTACACACCAACAATGCAAATACAATTTCTTCCTACAACTGCCCGTTTATACTCGCACCTCGTTTCCTTTGTTTCTGTACCCACGGCGACGGTCGACCGCCGCGTGCATTTGGTTACCCCGTTTGCCGCGTGGTGGCACTTGGTTACACCGTTTGCCGCGTGGCGGCACTCGGGTCGTCGCGTCCGCCTCGGCAAAAAGGCGGGCACCACGGCACAGTCGAGAGGGGAACTTTTTTCCATTAGCAACATACCTAGGGTTTCACGAAATATCGAGTGCCGTGTCCCACGAGGCGATTTTCGGACGATTCGCGGCTTCAGGCTGCACGACCGTACGCTATTTTCACCATTAGTGGTGGTCCGCACATTTTTCCTATATAGTCCGGATTTTCAAAGTTTCAACCGTGCTCTGGTTTCCCTTCAAACTGCTCTTAGGTGCTACTCTGAGTGGTTTGCAGGGATTTCCTTAGTTAATTCGAGTTTTCCTCGCGTGCTTTTATAATCCGACCAGTCGTTTCTGGTGCGAAGACTTGCTGCTGGGTGCATATCCGGATCTGGTAACTCTCAGCAGCAAGCAACAGGGTCCCCCCCTGGGCATTGCTGGGGGGACTCTGCAGAAATAAATTCAACCCTCGGGTTCCACTAATTTATATTTTATTTTTGATTTACAAGTTCCACTCAGCATCACTCCTATTATATTCACTCCATCTTCTTCCACCTTTAACTGACTGCTGACTGCTGCTGCTGCTTCCTGGGGCTGTCACCAGGTGGCCGAGAAGAGTAGTTCCTCCCAGGTGTGGCTCTTGGCCTGCCGACTTAATTGTTTCTCGTCGGCATGGCCGAGGGGGGGTCCGGGGAGGACCCGCCCCTGGGGGACTCCGACTTTGAGGGCCGACTCCAACCGCCATTGAGGGACTACACCAGGCCTCCTGGTGGCCACCGAGACCGGACGGGTGCCTCGGGCGCTGCTGGAGCAGAGGGATGCTCGCCGCCCCCCACCCCCAGCCAGACCGGGATCCGCACCCAGGAGCGCTGCACGAAGGTGTCGGAGTCCAAGCATCACCAGTTGGTGCCACCTGGCTTCTGCTCCGACACCCCCTTCACCCCGGACGTCACCATGGCAGCAACCCTCACCACCACGACCACCACCATGACGACCACGACAGTTTGCACTTTCACCCCCTCTGCTTCTCACCCCATCTCCTCGCCGTTCTCAGCGCCTTCCCCCTCACTGCCACTCATCCCTGTCGAGCCTGCGGCCCCCCGGGACGTGCCGATGGACACCGGCTTCAGCCTCCCCCGCCGGACGGTGAAGCGGCCGAGGATGGGGCGCGCCGAGGACCGCACCTCCATCTCCAACCGGTTTGGCGCCCTCGAGCTCGACTCCGCCGGCGAGGAGGGGACCTCGTCCCGGGACTCGTCACCTGCACCATCCACGTCATCCCGCATCTCACACCTCACCCGCCGCACCACCCCCCGACCGACTACGACCGCCGCGACTCAGCCATCGACCTCCGCTGCTCGTCAGCCGTCGCCTCGACCATCCACCTCCGCATCTGCACCTGGACCCCGCACCCGGCCTCCCACCCAACCTGCTGCCGCCCCCGCATCTGCCTCCGCCGCCGCCACCGTCAAGCCTACCCGCATGCCGCCCATCGGCTGCCGCCTCCCCATCACCACCAGCCCCTTCACCCTGGCCCAATCGTTTCAGTCGCTCCTTTCTGGCAAGCTATCCATCACCTCCGTCGACGGCCGCACCTCCTTTTACACCTCTAACGCCGCTGATCACACCTTCCTATACAACCACCTCACCCAGCTCGGCCATCAGCCTTTCACGCACCTGCGACAGGACGAGAAGGGGGACCGACTCGTCCTGAAGCGTCTCCCACTCACCACTACCCCCGAGGAGGTGCACGCCGCCCTCCTCGACCTGGACCTACCCGTTGCTTCCGTCACTCCGCTCCGCGTCGCCGACACCGCCACGACCCGTCCGTTCCTGGTTAATACTCACCACCTGGGGGAGGCAGCTCCCTTCCTGGCTCTACGCTCCCTGGGCTGCTGGGTGGTCTCCGTCGAACGCTATCGTGGCAGCGGGCGGGTCCCGCAGTGTTACCGGTGCCAGCAGGCCGGCCACCCATCCACACGCTGCGAGAGGCCGGTGGCCTGTTTCAAGTGTGCCGGGCCCCACCGGTCCCGCGAGTGCACATCGGCGACTCCGAAGTGCGTCAATTGCGGCGAGGCGCACTTCGCGACTTCCATGGACTGCCGGGTGAACCAGGCCTACCTCAGACGCCACCCCCCCTGACAACAGCCTGAGGCCACCCCGGCACCGCGACCGCGACCGCCAAACTTGACCGACGCTCGTGCCTTTCCCGCCGTCACCTCCAACGCCTGGACTCGGCGCGGTTCCGCCGCCGCCACCCTGTTCCCCTCCCGCGACGGGCCATCTCCATCTGCACCTCAGGACCCCTCATCTCACCGACCGGACGCTGACGACACTTCATTCACCACGATCATACGAGACCTCATCCAGCTGTTTCGGCAGTACTTTCCCTTCATTCGCCGCACCCTGACCGCCCTGTCCCATGCCAAGTCCCCTTCGGAGAGATTCGAGGTGCTCCTCCAAGCGCTTCTGGGTCTCTTCGATGGATCCCCCGCCGCCCCTTAAGCTCCTAGTCTGGAACGCCTTTTCTTTGCTCCCTAAGCTTCTCGACTTCCTTCACCTCGTCGACGAGCACTCACCCGATGTCGTGTTCCTATCAGAGACCTGGCTGACCCCCGCTGTACCCCTCCGCGTCCCGGGATATGCCGTCCACCGCTCCGACCGTGATGGTCGGGGGGGTGGGGTGGCACTCCTGGTGCGCGACACCTTCACCCATCACCGCCGACACATTCCACCTTCACCCGCGACTGAGGCTGTGGCCGTGCGCCTGTTCGGACAGCCCTACTCCCTGACTCTAGTCTCCGTGTATCTCCCACCCCAATTTGCCTTCCCCTCTGCCGCCGTTGTCGCCCTCGGTCGGCTCGATGCCCATGTCGTGCTGGCCGGGGACTTCAACGCCACCCATCCCTACTGGGGCTGCGTCGCGGCCAACCGCCGAGGCAGCTCCCTCCGTCAGCTCCTCCGGCGTACTAACCTCTCCATCTGCGCCCCCGCCACCCCCACATTCTTCCCCGCTCAGCACCACCGTCATCCCAGTATCATCGACCTCGCCCTCACCACACCGCTCCCCATCATCTCTGGTCTCACCACGCTCACCGCCGGGGCCTCGGATCACCTGCCCGTCCTCGGCTCCCTTCACTTCTACCCCCATTCCAACCCGCACCTTCCCCGCTTCGACTTCCGCAACGCCGACTGGAATGGGTTCCAGACCACCCTCTCATCATCACTCGACCTCACCCTCCCCTTCGACACCCCCGACCGTCTCGACGCCAACGTCGTGTCATTCACCCGGGCCGTCTCTGCGGCCGCCTCCGCTCACATTCCGCTGGCCACTCCAAGTGCCCGCATCACCCCCTTCCCGCCTTACCTGCGTGACGCCGTGGTCCTGCGCGACCGCTTCCGCGGCCTGTGGCAGGCCAACCGGTCCCCGTTGACACGGATGGTGTTCCTCCTGCTGCGGGGCCGGTGCCGCCGGATGGTCGCGGCGTGGAAGGCGCATTTGGAGACCCGGCGTCTCGGCTCCCTCGCCTCTGCATCCGGCTCTCTGTGGACCTACCCCTTCCCTGCCATCATCGTACCGCCCCATTTCTCTTCTACCCATCATCTCGAAGGTCGCAGAGCGGACCATTTTCACACGCCTTCTCCTTCACGTCAACCTCTTGCATCTTCTCCCCCATCACCAGTTCGGTTTCCGCAAACGTCACTCCACCTCCCACGCCATCGCCCGTGTGGAGGTGCTGGCTGTCCAAGGTTTCGCACGGCGCCAACACACGGGCATGGTGCTTCTGGACCTTGCCCGGGCATTTGATTCCGTGCCCCATTCACAACTCATTCACCGTCTCTCCGCCACCGACCTTCCACCTCATCTCATACGCCTCCTCTGCTCGTTCCTGGGGGGTCGTACCTTCCGGGTTCGGGTGGAGGGCGAACTCTCTGACCCCCGTCACATCATGGCCGGCGTCCCCCAGGGCGCCATCCTTTCACCCCTTCTCTTCACCCTTCACATCGCCGACCTGCAACCACCACCTGGCACTCACCTGGTTCAGTACGCCGATGACACTTGCCTCATCGCTTCCTCCGTCTCCGAGCGGATGCTCGGCGACCGCCTGAGCCGCGGGCTCACATCACTCTCTACTCAGTTCCTCGCGCACGGCATCGGGCTGAACTGCTCGAAGACCCAATCCATTCTCTTCTCACGCATCCACCCACGCCAGGACCACCCCCCACGAGTTTCCAGCACTGCCATCCCCTGGTCACCCGAGGTCCGCTATCTGGGGGTGACCCTGGACAGTACCTTCACTTTCATCCCGCACCTTGCTTCCATGAAGACTCAATCCAGGGCGGTCTTGGCGCAGCTGGCACCGATACTGCGACCCTCATCTGGCACCCCCCTCCCGGTTCGCATCACCGCATTTCATTCCTACGTCATCCCACGCTTCACCTACGCATCCCCCGTGTGGGTTCATTCATCCCGTTTCAACCTTCGCCCCATTACCCGCACCTACTTCCTGGGGATTCGTCTCCTTCTTGGACTCCCCCGCGCCACCTCCAGGCTGACTCTCCTGGCAGACTCCGGCCTGCCCCACCTTCACCCTCTCCTTCGCTCCATGACGACTTACTTCCTACGCCGATGCCGACGCAGCGACAACCCCCTCATCCTTCAACTTGCGGAGCCGCTGCCTCCTGCACCCCACCCACGTCGACCGCTCTTTTCGACTGACCACTTACGCGACGACTCCGACGACGACGCTGACGACGTCCCGGCGGCCGGTGGGCCCGGTGGATGACGACGTAGACCTCCACGTCCACCGGTAGCCTCCGCGGACCCGCCACCATAGTTCACCATCTACATCGCCACTCCGTCTTCTTCCCATCGTCATCAGCATCGCCGTTTTCTCCGCGCGGCCTCCATCAGCTGCGCGGCTCCTGGATCAGCATCTCTTCACCCCCAGCAGTCCCTCACCCCCCCTCCACCCAACAAGTAGCCGGGACCTTCAGGAACCTCCGTGTTGGCGGGGTCCAGCATCGTCATGTTCTTCATCTTTGTGTTTATGTACAGTGTTCTTGTCAACTGCCTTGTATGTATCTTTATGTATTAAATGATGTTTTTGTGTGTGGGCCCCTAGGGGCCCCACTTGTTTAAAAAAAAAAAAAAAAAAAACTAAAGATTTCCGTGGAGGGGAACATTTGATGAGTCTTTAAACAATTTTTTGTTGTGCCCAGTGTTTACACACTGGGCCGGTTACCGTTAAACCACTTGGCCCGGGGGTGAGGCGGGGAGGGGGAAATCTGAAAAATCGAATTGGACAAGTATCGTTCATGGGAATTTTTTTTTTTCTTTTTTCAACTATTACCATGCACAATTACGTACCTTCCTTCCGCACTTTCAAGACGGTGGGGTTGTTCGCCAAGGCACCGTAAACTTGAGACCTACGAATGCATTACATACCATACACAGATGAAAAAAAAAAAAAAATTACACTTCACTGTACATAATTCTTAACACTACTTCACAACTACTAAGTTGAAATTTTTTCACCGGGACAGCGCGAACGCAGTCCCGACTACCAAAAATTACGCGCCCGAGTTACCCACATTTGGGGTAATCGCAGAGGTCAGCTCAACCGAAGTGCAAGTTCAGTTCAGTTCAAGTTCATTTATTAACAGAAAATTAAAATACACCTTGGTCGGTTTACAAACAAAAAGGTACAAATACATGCCTCAGCCGCAGGCTCTTACATGATAACAAATTTAAAGAAAAAAGACACAAAAAGAATGAAAGAAAACAAGTCGGTAAAAAACAAGCGGGGAAAAACACGAAAAACCCCAAAACAAATTGAAAAAGGGGAAAGGAAAAATGACCAGAAACAGGAGAAGCCCCAAAACAGCTAACGAGAAGGAGATCGGGGAATAAAAACCCCGAAAACACCCACGAGGCAAAGAAAACAAAAAACGAAGAATGGGCGGCGAAATGCCACCGAGGCCAAAAGAGAGAGGAAAAAAGGCGACCCGAACACTCGCGGGACGCGGCAACAAAAGAATGCGACGATTAAAAACATCGCAAAAAGAATGCCTAGAGAGGCAAAGAAAAGATCCCAAAGGATAACCGAAAAGGCAGCCATGTTGGTTGCAGAAATAAAGTAAAATTAATTAAATGCAATTAAAGCAAAGTGGTAGCATAAACGGCAGCATACCAGCAAACGAAGGGGGAAAGCAATAACAAATAAACCCCCAACAAGAAAGGGCCAGAGGAAGCCAGAAGGCACCCACGAGAAGCGTGGCGCAACAAATACACTAAAAGACACCCAACGCAGGCAAGAAGTTACTCAATGAAACAGTACCCTTAAATAAATACACAGCATAAGGCTGAACAAGAGCACCCCCCCGAACCCTAACAGCGAGGAGGGAGGGGGAAGGCACACTAAACACTAATTTAATAAACACAGACAGCAAACAAGACACTAAACACAAACATCACCCTGACACAATAAAGCATGTAAAGTCCAAAAAAACCCTGAAAAAGAAAACAAAAACACACCGAAGCACACAAAGTACACCGAAGACAGCCAGAGTCAAACGACGTACAGCACGTAAAAATGTCAAAGTTAGGGTGGGTCGTCACGAAGAATGTCACGCAACCGGGGATGGGCGTGTGGCGCAGCAACGTCGTAGTCCCCAATAGACCGGACCAACGGGTTAAAGCTGCGCGCATTGCGCCTGAAGAACCGCCGGGCGAAGGCAGCAACCATCTCCACCGGCCGCCGGAGACCAGAGAGGCGGTACAGCAGCTCCACAGGCGTCCACAGCGGGTAGCCGAGCACCAGGCGCAGACCAGCGTGCAGCACAGAATGGATGGGGCGCCAGCAAGTCCGGGGGAGCGCCGTGCAGACCACCGACGCGTACAGCAAGACCGGCAGGATGTAGGTCTTGTACACCAACAGCCGAGTCGGCTGAGGCACGCCACTCCGCGCACCCAGCACCGGCCGCAACGTCCTGTGCAGGATCCGCGTCTTCCGAACCGCCGCCGTGATGTGGGGCTGCCAGGTGAAGGTGGCGTCCAGCAACACCCCCAGGTACTTCACGGCAGGCAAGTACGGCAGCAAGACGCCCAGGAGCACCAGGGGGGCCGGGGGCCGCCGGCGGCGCTTGGTGCAGAAGAGCACCTGGGTCTTCGCGGGGTTCGGCAAGATGCCCCAGGAGGCCATGTAGCTGCTCAAGTGACGCAGCGCCACCTGCGCCTGCGCCTGCAGCACCTGCGCGTCGTCACCGGTCACCAGGACCCCCGTGTCATCAGCGTAGAGCGCCAACGCAGCCCCGGGCGGGGGCGCCATGTCCGCCAGGAACACCGCAAACAGCGTGGGGCTCAAGATAGCCCCCTGCGGCACCCCAGCAGCCACGCGGTGAATTCCGGAGAGCGCGCCATCAACCCGGACAGCAAACGTGCGGTCAGCGAGGAAACACTGTAGGAGATTGAGCAGATGAGGGCTCAGCTCCGTCCGCCGCAGCTTGTGCACCAGGGCAGCATGGTGAACAGAATCGAAGGCGCGCTTCAAATCCAGCAGCACAAGGATGGAATGCGCCCGCCGATTGAAGCCGGCAGAGACCAGGTCAGTCACGTAGGCAACCGCATGGAGAGCCGACAGGTGCCGGCGGAACCCAAACTGGAAGTCCTGGAGAGAGCCACTGACAGCCAGATGAAGCCCCAGGCGGCCAAGGACCATGCGCTCGAAGACCTTAGAGAGGCAGGACAACAACGAGATAGGGCGGTACTGGGCAACATCAGGGGAAGCAGGATGCGTCTTGGGAACCGGAACAACCACAGCATGGCGCCACGGCAGAGGAAAATGCGCCAGAAGAAGACAAAAATTACAGATCTTCGTAAAATAAATGAGCGCCTTACGGGAGAAAGACCGCACCAGGACGGGACGCACACCATCAGGGCCAGGAGCCTTCCCCAGCTTCAGCCGGCCCACGGCACGCTCCACCTCACGAGGCGTGACCAGCAGGGAGCCCACGGCGGCCGGGAGCGGCAGCGGCGGCAGATCCCGGAAGGCGGCAGCAGTCGGCCCAGCCGCCGGAACAGCGTGCGGCACGAAGGTGGACACGAAGTGGCCCGCCAACAGCTCCGCTTTATCCCGGGGGTCATCCAGGAAGCGCTGACCAGACTGCAGCGGCGGGACACCAGCGGCACGGGAGCGCAGGCCCCGGACGTAGCCCCACACCGAGCCCGTCTGCGCCGATAAAGACTGCAGGGCCAGAAGGTGCTGAGAGGCCTGCCAGTCGGTAACTGCACGGCGGCAGCGGTCCTTGTAGTACCGGTAGTCTTCCAGCGCCTGGGGGTGGCGCAGGCGCTGCCAGCAACGCCGGGCAGCATTCCGCATCCGGATCAGCGCACGCAGGGGCGGCGGCAAAGGCTTGCCCCCCGGGCGCACAGGCCGCAACGGGACGGCCGCACGCTCCGCACTGCCAATGGCGGCAGCGAACCGCTCCACCACGTCATCCAGGTCCTCAGGGGTCGCCACCGTCAGCCCCAGGTCCAGCTGGTCATCCAGGTGCCTCCGAAAGGCCGGCCAATCCGCCCGCTGGTAGTCGCGCCGCCGCAGAGGAGGGCCAGCAGCCTGAAGACCCTGGAGAACACCGACCACCGGTAAATGGTCAGAGGCGAGGTCAGAGAGGACGGCCAGGGAAACGACGGTCAGCCGTTGGGTGGTCAGGCACAAGTCCAGGACAGAAGGGCGCTGGTTAGCCCGGGTGGGACAGTAGGTAGGCGAGGGAGGCGCATGGATGGTCAGATCGCAAGCAGCCGTGAACCGCAGGAGCGCACGGCCACGGAAGGTGTCAGTGGCGCAGCCCCAGCGAGTATGGCGGCAGTTGAAATCGCCAGCGAGCAAGACAGCAGCGTCCAGCCGCGCCAGCAGCACCAGGTCATCCGTGGGCAGCACCCGATTAGGCTGCAGGTAGGCGGCCACCACCGTGAGGGCCGGGCGCGTGGACGTCAGCCGAACAGCCACCGCCTCCGCCGCGGCCAGCGCAGGAACAGCACGGCGGTAGTGGGGGATGTGGCACCGCACCAGCACAGCAACCCCGCCACGCGGCCCAGCATGGCGGTCAGCCCGGTGGCACACGTAGCCCGGGACGTCAAGCGCCAAGTGCGGCTTGAGCCAGGTCTCGGTGAGCAGCACCAGGTCGGGCGACCAGCGGTGAAGGATGTCGGCCAGCTCCTGGGAATGATAACGGACAGACCGGGCATTCCACAGAAGCAGGCTAGTCATGAGAGGCAGCACCAGCGGCGGGCACAGCCTGCCCGGGCCCCGCATCGTCATCGCCAAAGAGCCGCAGCAGAGCAGACAGCAGCACCTCGCCCTTCTCCAGGAGAGTGGGGGCACGCGCCAGGGCAACAAGCGTGCGCCGGATGCACTGCAGCCAGGACGAGAGGCGCAGGTCCTTCAGCAGGCGGATGATCTCCTGCACATCAGCAGCCAAGCCGCGCCCGCCCTCGGGGGGCGCATCTGCACCGCCAGCAGCAGGCCGGCCGCGGGAAGTGCCCGCAACCGCCCCCGCGTAGTCCACACCATCACGACGAGAGGCCGGCAGACCTGGAAACTGACTGCCCTGGGTCGCATCAAACCCGCCAGGGCCCCGGGCTGGAGGCTTGCGGCGGCGCGCCTGACGCTCCTCGTACGCCAACCGAGAAGGACAGCCAGAGAAGTTGGCCGGGTGATCCAGGCCACACAGCGCACACGTGGGCGGAGAGGCAGGATCAAGCGAGCAGTCGGTAGACCGGTGGGGCCCCCCACAGCGCACACACACCGCGGGGTTGTCGCAGTTGTGGCTGGAGTGGCCGAACTCCTGGCACCTATAACACTGGACAGCCCGAAGGCTGCCGCGGTACAGCTCTACCTTGACCGCGACGTGTCCCAGGTGCTTCAGCTGGAGAGCCTGCGCCTTCTGCTCCGTCCCGTTCAGCACCACGAGAAAGAGCGGCCAAGGAGTGGCCTGAGGCCCGCGGCTGCCCATACGCACCACCTTGCTGTGGGCGATGCCCTGCTCTGTCAGGAACTCGGAGATGAGCTCCACCGGGGTGTCCAGGTGGAGGTTCCGGATCACCACCCGAGCATTGCGGTCCTCCTGACTGGCCCAGGTGTGGAACGCCATGCCACGCTCCCGCAGAATGGTGCGCATCTTCTCGAAGTCCGCCTTGTTGCGCATCTGAAAGGTGGACGTGCGGGCGAAACTCTTGGCCTCGAAATCTGCAGAGAAGTGCGGCCGCAGATCCCGCAAGTCCCGCAGCGCAGTAGGCGAAAGACCCCCCTGGCACACGATGACAGGCGGCCAGGACTTCCGGCCTGTAAGAGGCGGCGCAGGGGCCGGCGCACCACCAGCAGAGGACACCGCCGGCCGCGGCGAGGGGGCACCGGGCGCTGGCGGCCGTGCTGGGCGGCCAGAGCTAGGGCCAGCAACAGCAGACACATCGGAGAGGTCGTCCCGTGAGGTAGACAGATCACCAGAGGTCTGCGACAGCCGGGACGACCGGCCGCGGGCGCCCCCAGACTTGGGGCGTTTCCCCTTGGGCGGCGGCTTGGCCCGGGGAGGCAGAGGCCCACCAGAACCCCCACCCTGCTCCTCACGCTCCGAGTCAGGGGACAGCAAATGGTCGCCCGGGGCCGCAGCGCGCTTCCGCTTGCCCAGCAGCACCGGCTCCTGGTCCCGCGGAGCCACCACCAGGGGCTTCGGGCGGGGCACCACCAAAGGAGGACCTGAATAAACAGACACAGGAACCCCAGCACCCGACGAGACGGGCGGCGCGGGCGCGCCATTCACAGCCACAGGCGCCACAGTGACAGCAGGCGCAGTGGAATCGCCCGCCTTGCCACGATACCGCAGCGAATAGTCAGGCACCGCAAAGACGTGCCCCCCAGCAGCAGTTGTCCGGCTAGTCGTCGTCACGCTTGAGGTGGGGACGGTGGTGGTGGCACACCGGAGGCAGGCCACCGGTAGCCCCACATCAGAAGAGACAGCAACACGCGTCGCAGGCAGCTGGCACGAACCACCCGGGGGCTGGTCCACCCCCGAGGCAGACGGCGGCGTCAGGCCGGGCCGCTGGGCCGCGTACGGATCCGTCACAGGCGGCGGCACGCCGCCCCCACTGGGCTGCTTGGACCCAACGTACGAAGACTGGGTACGAGTGCGGGGGCCATCCGCCCGCCGATCAAGACTGAGGGAGCGCCGCGCCCCAGCCCCAGGCCGGGGGCCATCGCCACCAGAACCATCAGCGCGCGCCAGTCGCCGGGACAAAGGCCGCGCAATCCGCTCAGGCTGCGAGGAGGACATAACAGGTGACACAATGCAGCCAGGCGCCACCGCGCTGACCGCCACACAAACAGAAGGCTGGGAGAGAGACACAGTGCGCACAGGCTGGGCAGGACAGTCAGCAATGTAGTAATGTTCGTAATCATCAGTATCAGTGGTACAGGAAATAATGTCACAAGTAGGTTCACTCGCCATAATAAGAAGAAAATAAAGAAGTAACAGAACAGCAAAAAGAACCCACAACAAAACCTGGGCGCAGGAACAGAAAATTAAATATAAGTAATTGGTCGCAAGTATGCCGCGCTCCAATTAACGAGGCCAACAGCAATCGATTGTACGCCGCGAGGGCGGCCATTAACAGCAGGCGTGAACAAGAGCTGGCTATTGCCGAGACTACTAGAGGCCAACCACCAGGCCGACTGAAAGAGACAAGATGGCCAGCGACACAAGAGTAGCAGACAGGGCACACGAACCACAAATTAAGAAAAGAATTAAACCGGCAACAAAAGATACGCAAATCCGCGAAAGACAGGAGACACAGGCACAAAAACGGAAAGCAGAAACAAGACAGGGCCGAAACACGAAAGCACAAAGCAAATATACACGAAATGACGACCACAAAAATGCCACGAGGTCGCAAACAGCAAATCGAATAATCGGCAAACACAGAAAACGTAAATAAACTGCGCGCGAGACACAGAACAGGGACCGATAAATAATCAGCAAGCACGAAAACAGAAATAAGTGCAGCAAAAAGTAAAAACGCAAACATTAACGCACGAATCGGCCAAGCAAAATTAAATGTACAGGTACGAGAGTCCAGGCGGCCATGACACGCGGACTCGTCACAGGAAGCAGCAAGCGTGAACAGCAAAAACGGTAAATAAGAGCGCAGAAAATTAACAAAAGCAGCAACGAAAAAATATGCAACAGCAGACAGCATGAAATTAAACCAGAAAGCGGGCAAAACGAAGCAGATCAGACTGAGGGGAAAAATATGGGTCGGGCTCACATTAGGCAGCTGACGATCGCCCGCGATGACGACACAGGGCGCAGGCAGCACGGAGTTCCGCAGTCCGCCACCAGGGGCAGCACCATCCAGGCGGCGCTCGGCGAAGTCGCGCGCAGGCCAGCAGCTTGAAGATCCCGCCACCAGGAGCAGCACCAGCGGACGCAGCAGCAGCAGCTTCGAACTGCCGCCGCTAGGCGGCAGCACCGTCACACGCGCGCACGACCAGGAATTTACACACTCGCGAGTTCACCGATAAACCACTAGACCCGGGGGTGAAGCGGAGAGGGGGGGAAAACCGAATTACAGCGAAACGAGCACAACTACGCACGTAAACACACACAAAACGACCCGCACACAGGGTAGCCCCTACGCCAGGTAAGTATGCTGCGCAGTGTTTCGCTTTTCTATTTCACTTGGAGCTCGGACCACCTCATCAACGTGTTTTGAGGTTATGTACTTCTACCTCCGAAACAGCTCTTTCCCCAGACATAACACTCCCGTGCCAGTTCATCACACTACATGACAGTACACACCAACAATGCAAATACAATTTCTTCCTACAACTGCCCGTTTATACTCGCACCTCGTTTCCTTTGTTTCTGTACCCACGGCGACGGTCGACCGCCGCGTGCATTTGGTTACCCCGTTTGCCGCGTGGCGGCACTTGGTTACACCGTTTGCCGCGTGGCGGCACTCGGGTCGTCGCGTCCGCCTCGGCAAAAAGGCGGGCACCACGGCACAGTCGAGAGGGGAACTTTTTTCCATTAGCAACATACCTAGGGTTTCACGAAATATCGAGTGCCGTGTCCCACGAGGCGATTTTCGGACGATTCGCGGCTTCAGGCTGCACGACCGTACGCTATTTTCACCATTAGTGGTGGTCCGCACATTTTTCCTATATAGTCCGGATTTTCAAAGTTTCAACCGTGCTCTGGTTTCCCTTCAAACGCATAAATCTTTCGCCTTTTACTAAAGATTTCCGTGGAGGGGAACATTTGATGAGTCTTTAAACAATTTTTTGTTGTGCCCAGTGTTTACACACTGGGCCGGTTACCGTTAAACCACTGGGCCCGGGGGTGAGGCGGGGAGGGGGAAATCTGAAAAATCGAATTGGACAAGTATCGTTCATGGGAATTTTTTTTTTCTTTTTTCAACTATTACCATGCACAATTACGTACCTTCCTTCCGCACTTTCAAGACGGTGGGGTTGTTCGCCAAGGCACCGTAAACTTGAGACCTACGAATGCATTACATACCATACACAGATGAAAAAAAAAAAAAAAATTACACTTCACTGTACATAATTCTTAACACTACTTCACAACTACTAAGTTGAAATTTTTTCACCGGGACAGCGCGAACGCAGTCCCGACTACCAAAAATTACGCGCCCGAGTTACCCACATTTGGGGTAATCGCAGAGGTCAGCTCAACCGAAGTGCAAGTTCAGTTCAGTTCAAAACATTTATTTACAGCAAATAAAAAGTACACCTTGGTCGGTTTACAAACAAAAATATACAGACATGCCTCAGCCGCAGGCTCTTACATGACAACAAATCGAAAAGAAAAATACACAAAAAGAACGAAAGAAAACAAGTCGGTAAAATAGTAGGGGAAAAACACGAAAAACCCCGAAACAAATTGAAAAAGGAAAATGGGAGTAAGAACTGTGAACAGGAGAAGCCCCGAAACGGCTAGCGAGGAGAAAAGCGGGGAATAAAAACCCCGAAAACAGCAACGAGACCAAGAAAACAAAAAACAAACCGAGGGCGGCTAAACGCCACCGAGGCCATAAAAAATTGGAAAAGAGGCGACCCGAACACTCGCGGGACGCGAAAACAAAGGAAAAGCGACGAGCGAAAACATCGCAAGAGAAAGCCTAGAGAGGCCAAGAAAAGACCCCAGAGAATAAACTAAAAGGCAGCCATGTTGGTTGCAGGAAGAAATGAAAATAATTAAAAACAATTAAAGCAAAGTGGCAGCATAATAGCAGCATACCAGCAAACGAAGGGGGAAAGCAATAAAAATTTAAATCCCCGACTAAAAAAGGCCAGAAGTAGGCCATAAGGCACCCACGAGAGGCGTGGCGCAAAACAAAAGCACGAAAAGACACCCTGCGCAGGCAAAAAATGAAACTATGAAACATAACCCTAAAAGAAGGAAACAGCAGAAGGCTGAACAAGAGCACCCCCCCGAACCCTAACAGAGAACCAATTGGGTCTAGGAGGGAGGGGGAAGGCACACAAAACACTAATTTAATAAACACAAACAGCAACCAATACACCAAAATACATACATCACCCTGACACAAGAAAGCAATTAAAGTTCAAAAATAGCCCTGAAAGAGAAAACAAAAAACACAGCGAAGCACACAACGAACACCGACGACATCAAGAGTCACACGAAGCACAGCACAGGAAAACGTCAATGTTATGGTGGGTCGTCACGGAGAATGTCACGTAACCGGGGATGGGCGTGTGGCGCAGCAACGTCGTAGTCCCCAATAGACCGAACCAACGGGTTGAGGCTGCGCGCATTGCGCCTGAAGAACCGCCGGGCGAAGGCAGCAACCATCTCCACCGGCCGCCGGAGACCAGAGAGGCGGTACAACAGCTCCACGGGCGTCCACAGCGGGTACCCGAGCACCAGACGCAGGCCAGCGTGCAGCACCGAATGGATGGGGCGCCAGCAAGTCCGGGGGAGCGCCGCCCAGACCACCGAAGCGTACAGCAAGACCGGCAGGATGTAGGTCTTGTACACCAACAGCCGCGTCGGCTGAGGCACGCCACTCCGCGCCCCCAGCACCGGCCGCAACGTCCGGTGCAGAATCCGGGTCTTCCGAACTGCCGCCGTGATGTGGGGCTGCCAGACGAAAGAGGCGTCCAGCAACACCCCCAAGTACTTCACAGCAGGCAAGTACGGCAGCAAGCCGCCCAGGAGCACCAGGGGGGCCGGGGGCCGGCGGCGGCGCTTGGTGCAGAAGAGCACCTGGGTCTTCGCGGGGTTTGGCAAGATGCCCCAGGAGGCCATGTAGCCGCTCAAATGACGCAACGCCGCCTGCGCCTGCGCCTGCAGCACCTGCGCGTCGTCACCGGAGACCAGGACCGCCGTGTCGTCTGCGTAGAGCGCCAAAGTAGCCCCCGGGGGGGGCGCCATGTCCGCCAGGAACACAGCAAACAGCGTGGGACTCAGAATCGCCCCCTGCGGCACACCAGCAGCCACCCGATGAATCCCGGAGAGCGCGCCATCAACACGGACAGCAAACGTGCGGTCAGCGAGGAAACTCTGGAGGAGATTCAGCAGATGAGGACTGAGCTCCGACTGCCGCAGCTTGTGCACCAGGGCGGCATGGTGCACCGAGTCGAAGGCGCGCTTCAAGTCCAGCAGCACGAGGATTGAGTGCGCCCGCCGATTGAAGCCGGCAGAGATCAGGTCAGTCACATAGGCAACCGCATGGAGAGCCGACAGGTGCCGGCGGAACCCAAACTGGAAGTCCGGGAGAGCGTCACTGACAGCCAGATGAAGCCCCAGGCGGCCAAGGACCATGCGCTCGAAGACCTTGGATAGACAGGACAACAACGAGATGGGACGGTACTGGGCAACATCTGGAGAGGCAGGGTGCGTCTTCGGGACAACAACAGCATGGCGCCACGGCAAGGGAAAGTGAGCCAGAAGAAGACAGAAATTGCAAATCTTCGTAAAGTAAATGAGCGCCTTCCGGGAGAGAGACCGCACCAGGACGGGACGCACACCATCAGGGCCAGGGGCCTTCCCCAGCTTCAGCCGGCCCACGGCACGCTCCACCTCACGAGGCGTGACCAGCAGGGAGCCCACGGCGGCCGGGAGCGGCAGCGGCGGCAGATCCCGGAAGGCGGCAGCAGTCGGCCCAGCCGCCGGGACAGCGTGCGGCACGAAGGTGGACTCGAAGTGGCCCGCCAACAGCTCCGCTTTAGCCCGGGGGTCATCCAGGAAGCGCTGACCAGACTGCAGTGGCGGGACACCAGCGGCACGGGAGCGCAGGCCCCGGACGTAGCCCCACACCGAGCCCGTCTGCGCCGATAAAGACTGCAGGGCCAGAAGGTGCTGAGAGGCCTGCCAGTCGGTAACGGCACGGCGGCAGCGGCCCTTGAAGAACCGGTAGTCCTCCAGCGCCTGGGGGTGGCGCAGGCGCTGCCAGCAACGCCGGGCCGCATTCCGCATCCGGATCAGCGCACGCAGGGGGGGTGGCAAAGACTTGCCCCCCGGGCGCACCGGCCGCAACGGGATGGCCGCACGCTCCGCACTGCCAATGGCGGCAGCGAACCGCTCCACCACGTCATCCAGGTCCTCGGGGGTCGCCACCGTCAGCCCAAGGTCCAGCTGGTCATCCAGGTGCCTCCGAAACGCCGGCCAATCCGCCCGCCGGTAGTCGCGGCGCCGCAAAGGAGGGCCAACAGCCTGAAGACCCTGGAGAACACCGACCACCGGTAAGTGATCCGAGGTGAGGTCAGAGAGGACGGCCAAGGAAACGACGGTGAGCCGTTGGGTGGTCAGGCACAAATCCAGGACAGAAGGGCGCTGGTTAGCCCGGGTAGGACAGTAGGTAGGCGAGGGAGGCGCATGGATGGAGAGGTCGCACGCAGCGGTGAACCGCAAAAGGGCGCGGCCACGGAAGGTGTCGGTGGCGCAGCCCCAGCGAGTATGGCGGCAGTTAAAATCGCCAGCAAGCAGGACAGCACCATCCAGCCGGGCCAGCAGCATCAGGTCCGCCGCGGGCAGCACCCGATTAGGCTGCAGGTAGACGGCCGCCACCGTGAGGGCCGGGCGCGTGGACGTCAGCCGAACAGCCACCGCCTCCGCCGCGGCCAGCGCAGGAACAGCACGGCGGTAGTGGGGGATGTGGCACCGCACCAGCACAGCAACCCCGCCTCGCGGCCCAGCAGGGCGGTCAGCCCGGTGGCACACGTAGCCCGGGACGTCAAGCGCCAAGTGCGGCTTCAGCCAGGTCTCGGTGAGCAGCACCAGGTCGGGCGTCCAGCGGTGAAGGATGTCGGCCAGCTCCTGGGAATGATAACGGACAGACCGGGCATTCCACAGAAGCAGGCTAGTCATGAGAGGCAGCACCAGCGGCAGGCACAGCCTGCCCGGGCCCCGCATCGTCATCGCCAAAGAGCCGCAGCAGAGCAGACAGCAGCACCTCGCCCTTCTCCGGAGAGTGGGGGCACGCGTCAGGGCAACAAGCGTGCGCCGGATGCACTGCAGCCAGGACGAGAGGCGCAGGTCCTTCAGCAGGCGGATGATCTCCTGCACATCAGCAGCCAAGCCGCGCCCGCCCTCGGGGGGCGCATCTGCACCGCCTGCAGCAGGCCGGCCGCGGGAAGTGCCCGCAACCGCCCCCGCGTAGTCCACGCCATCACGACGAGAGGCCGGCAGACCCGGAAACTGACTGCCCAGGGTCGCATCAAACCCGCCAGGGCCCCGGGCTGGAGGCTTGCGGCGGCGCGCCTGACGCTCCTCGTACGCCAACCGAGGACAGCCAGAGAAGTTGGCCGGGTGATCCAGGCCACACAGCGCACACGTGGGCGGAGAGGCAGGATCAAGCGTGCAGACAGTGGACCGATGGGCGCCTCCACAGCGCACACACACAGCGGGGTTGTCACAGTTGTGGCTGGAGTGGCCGAACTCCTGACACCTGTAACATTGGACAGCCCGAAGGCTGCCGCGGTACAGCTCCACCTTGACCGCGACGTGGCCCAGGTGCTTCAACTGGAGAGCTTGCGCCTTCTGCTCCATCCCGTTCAGCACCACGAGAAAGAGCGGCCAGGGGTTGGGCTGCGGACCGCGGCTGCCCATGCGGACCACCTTGCTGTGGGCGATGCCCTGCTCCGTCAGGAACTCGGAGATGAGCTCCACCGGGGTGTCCAGGTGGAGGTTCCGGATCACCACCCGAGCATTGCGGTCCTCCTGACTGGCCCAGGTGTGGAACGCCATGCCACGCTCCCGCAGAATAGTGCGCATCTTCTCAAAGTCCGCCTTGTTGCGCATCTGAAAAGTGGACGTGCGGGCGAAACTCTTAGCCTCAAAGTCAGCAGTAAAGTGGGGACGGAGGTCCCGCAGGTCCCGAAGCGCGGTGGGCGAAAGACCGCCCTGGCACACGATGACAGGCGGCCAGGACTTCCTGCCAGTCGGAGGCGGCCCAGGGGCGGGCGCACCACCAGCAGAAGACACCGCCGGCCGCGGCGAGGGGGCACTAGGCGCTGGCGGCCGTGCTGGGCGGCCAGAGCTGGGGCCCGCAACAGCAGACACATCGGAGAGGTCGTCCCGGGAGGTAGACAGATCACCAGAGGTCTGCGACAGCCGGGACGACCGGCCACGGGCACCCCCAGACTTGGGGCGTTTCCCCTTGGGCGGCGGCTTGGCCCGGGAAGGCATAGGCCCACCAGAACCCCCACCCTGCTCCTCACGCTCCGAGTCAGGGGACAGCAAATGGTCGCCCGGGGCCGCCGCGCGCTTCCGCTTGCCCAGCTGCACCGGCTCCTGGTCCCGCGGAGCCACCACCAGGGGCTTCGGGCGGGGCACCACCAAAGGAGGACCTGAATAAGCAGACACAGGAACCCCAGCACCCGACGAGACGGGCGGCGCGGGCGCGCCATCCGCAGCCACAGGCGCCACAGTGACAGCAGGCGCAGTAGAATCGCCCGCCATGCCACGATACCGCAGCGAATAGTCAGGCACCGCAAAGACGTGCCCCCCAGCAGCAGTCGTCCGGCTGGTCGTCGTCACGCTGGAGGTGGTGGCGGTGGTGGTGGCACACCGGAGGCAGGCCACCGGCAGCCCCACAGCAGAAGAGACAGCAACAGGCATCGCAGGCAGCTGGCGCGAACCACCGGGGGACTGGTCCACCCCCGAGGCAGATGGCGGCGTCAGGTCGGGCCGCTGGGCCGCGTACGGATCCGTCACAGGCGGCGACACGCCGCCCCCACCGGGCGGCTTGGACCCAACGTACGAAGACTGGGTACGAGTGCGGGGGCCATCCGCCCGCCGATCAAGACTGAGGGAGCGCCGCGACCCAGCCCCAGGCCGGGGGGCGGAGTCACCAGCAACAGCAGCGCGCGCCAGCTGCCGAGACAGCGGCCGCGCAATCCGCTCAGGTTGCGAGGACGACATCACAGCCGACACAATGCAGCCAGGCGCCACCGCGCTGACTGCCACACAAACAGAAGGCTGGGAGAGAGACCCAGAACGCACAGGCTGGGCAGGACCTTCAGAGACATAGAAATGTTCGGAAGCATCAGAATCAGAGGCCCAGGAAATGTCTTCGCGAGTAGGCTCACTCGCCATAATAAAGAGACAATAAATAAATAAAAGAACAGCAAAAAGAATATATCAAAGACCCAAAGCAGGATGACAAACACACAACGAAACCTGCGCGCAGAAACAGAAAATGAAATAAATAAAAGTGGCCGCAAGTATGCCGCGCTCCAACTAACGAGGCCAACAGCAATCGATTGCGGGCCACATAGGCGGCCATTAACTGCAACAGAAAACAAGCACCGGCCGTTGCCGGAACTGCCAGAGGCCAACCACCAGGCAAGCCGAAGAAGACAAGATGGCCAGCGAGACTATTATAGCAAACAGAAAACACGAACCACAAAAATACTAAATAAACAAATCGGCAACGAAAAATACGCAATGGAGCGAAAGACACGAGACCCAAACACAAGAACAGAATGCAGGAAAAATACAGAGCGGAAACACGAAAGTACAGAGCAAAAGGACACGAAATGACGACCACAAAAATGCCACGAGATCGCAAACAGCAAAACGAAAAATCAGCGAACACAGAAAACGTAAATAAACCGCGCGCGAGACACAGATCAGGGACCAATAAATAATCAGCAATCACGAAAACAGAAATAAACGCAGCAGCAATTAATAGTGCAAACAGAAAGGCATGAGTCGGCCTTGCAAAATTAAATGTGCAGGAACGAGAGACCTGGCGGCCATGACACGCGGACTCGTCACAAGGAGCAGCAAGCGCGAACAGCAAAAACGGTAATTGAATGCGCAGAAAATAAATAGAACCAGCAAGGAAAAAATGTGGAACAACAAGTATCATAAAAAGAAACCAGAAAATAAGGGAAATAAAACAGATCTGAATCGGGCGTGAAATATGGGTCGGGCTCACATTATTCAGCTGACGATCGCCCGTGATGACGACACAGGGCGCGGGCAGCACGGAGTTCCGCAGGCCGCCACCAGGGGCAGCACCATCCAGGCGGCGCTCGGCGAAGTCGCGCGCAGGCCAGCAGCTTGAAGATCCCGCCACCAGGAGCAGCACCAGGCACCGCAACTCCAGCAGCTTCTAACTGCCGCCGCTAGGCGGCAGCACCGTCGCACGCGCACACGACCAGGAATTTACACACTCGCGGAGTTACAGCAAAACCGATGGACCCGGGGGTGAAGCGGGGAGGGGGGGAAAAACGAAAACCAGCAAAACGAGCACAACTACGCGCGTAAGCACACTCAAAACGACCCGCACACAGGGTAGCCCCTACGCCAGGTAAGTATGCTGCGCAGTGTTTCGCTTTTCTATTTCACTTGGAGCTCGGACCACCTCATCAACGTGTTTTGAGGTTATGTACTTCTACCTCCGAAACAGCTCTTTCCCCAGACATAACACTCCCGTGCCAGTTCATCACACTACATGACAGTACACACCAACAATGCAAATACAATTTCTTCCTACAACTGCCCGTTTATACTCGCACCTCGTTTCCTTTGTTTCTGTACCCACGGCGACGGTCGACCGCCGCGTGCATTTGGTTACCCCGTTTGCCGCGTGGCGGCACTCGGGTCGTCGCGTCCGCCTCGGCAAAAAGGCGGGCACCACGGTACAGTCGAGAGGGGAACTTTTTTCCATTAGCAACATACCTAGGGTTTCACGAAATATCGAGTGCCGTGTCCCACGAGGCGATTTTCGGACGATTCGCGGCTTCAGGCTGCACGACCATACGCTATTTTCACCATTAGTGGTGGTCCGCACATTTTTCCTATATAGTCCGGATTTTCAAAGTTTCAACCGTGCTCTGGTTTCCCTTCAAACTGCTCTTAGGTGCTACTCTGAGTGGTTTGCAGGGATTTCCTTAGTTAATTCGAGTTTTCCTCGCGTGCTTTTATAATCCGACCAGTCGTTTCTGGTGCGAAGACTTGCTGCTGGGTGCATATCCGGATCTGGTAACTCTCAGCAGCAAGCAACAGGGTCCCCCCCTGGGCATTGCTGGGGGGACTCTGCAGAAATAAATTCAACCCTCGGGTTCCACTAATTATTATTTTATTTTTTAATTACAAGTTCTACTCAGCATCACTCCTATTATATTCACTCCATCTTCTTCCACCTTTAACTGACTGCTGACTGCTGCTGCTGCTTCCTGGGGCTGTCACCAGGTGGCCGAGAAGAGTAGTTCCTCCCAGGTGTGGCTCTTGGCCTGCCGACTTGATTGTTTCTCGTCGGCATGGCCGAGGGGGGGTCCGGGGAGGACCCGCCCCTGGGGGACTCCGACTTTGAGGGCCGACTCCAACCGCCATTGAGGGACTACACCAGGCCTCCTGGTGGCCACCGAGACCGGACGGGTGCCTCGGGCGATGCTGGAGCAGAGGGATGCTCGCCGCCCCCCACCCCCACCCAGACCGGGATCCGCACCCAGGAGCGCTGCACGAAGGTGTCGGAGTCAAAGCATCACCAGATGGTGCCACCTGGCTTCTGCTCCGACACCCCCTTCACCCCGGACGTCACCATGGCTGCGACCCTCACCACCACGACCACCACCATGACGACCACGACTGTCTGCACTTTCACCCCCTCTGCTTCTCGCCCCATCTCCTCACCATTCTCAGCGCCTTCCCCCTCACTGCCACTCATCCCTGTCGAGCCTGCGGCCCCCCGGGACGTGCCGATGGACACCGGCTTCAGCCTCCCCCGCCGGACAGTGAAGCGGCCGAGGATGGGGCGCGCCGAGGACCGCACCTCCATCTCCAACCGGTTTGGCGCCCTCGAGCTCGACTCCGCCGGCGAGGAGGGGACCTCGTCCCGGGACTCGTCACCTGCACCATCCACGTCATCCCGCATCTCACACCTCACCCGCCGCACCACCCCCCGACCGACTACGACCGCCGCGACTCAGCCATCGACCTCCGCTGCTCGTCAGCCGTCGCCTCGACCATCCACCTCCGCATCTGCACCTGGACCCCGCACCCGGCCTCCCACCCAACCTGCTGCCGCCCCCGCATCTGCCACCTCCGCCGCCACCGCCAAGCCTACCCGCATGCCGCCCATCGGCTGCCGCCTCCCCATCACCACCAGCCCCTTCACCCTGGCCCAATCGTTTCAGTCGCTCCTCTCTGGCAAGCTATCCATCACCTCCGTCGACGGCCGCACCTCCTTTTACACCTCTAACGCCGCTGATCACACCTTCCTGTTCAACCACCTCACCCGGCTCGGCCATCAGCCTTTCACGCATCTGCGACAGGATGAGAAGGGGGACCGACTCGTCCTGAAGCGTCTCCCACTCACCACCACTCCCGAGGAGGTGCACGCCGCCCTCCTCGACCTGGACCTACCCGTTGCTTCCGTCACTCCGCTCCGCGTCACCGACACCGCCACGACCCGTCCGTTCCTGGTTAATACTCACCACCTGGGGGAGGCAGCTCCCTTCCTGGCTCTACGCTCCCTGGGCTGCTGGGTGGTCTCCGTCGAACGCTATCGTGGCAGCGGGCGGGTCCCGCAGTGTTACCGGTGCCAGCAGGCCGGCCACCCATCCACACGCTGCGAGAGGCCGGTGGCCTGTTTCAAGTGTGCCGGGCCCCACCGGTCCCGCGAGTGCACATCGACGACTCCGAAGTGCGTCAATTGCGGCGAGGCGCACTTCGCGACTTCCATGGACTGCCGGGTGAACCAGGCCTACCTCAGACGCCACCCCCCCCCGACAACAGCCTGAGGCCACCCCCGCACCGCGACCGCGACCGCCAAACTTGACCGACGCTCGTGCCTTTCCCGCCGTCACCTCCAACGCCTGGACTCGGCGCGGTTCCGCCGCCGCCACCCTGTTCCCCTCCCGCGACGGGCCATCTCCATCTGCACCTCAGGACCCCTCATCTCACCGACCGGACGCTGACGACACTTCATTCGCCACGATCATACGAGACCTCATCCAGCTGTTTCGGCAGTACTTCCCATTCATTCGCCGCACCCTGACCGCCCTGTCCCATGCCAAGTCCCCTTCGGAGAGATTCGAGGTGCTCCTCCAAGCGCTTCTGGGTCTCTTCGATGGATCCCCCGCCGCCCCTTAAGCTCCTAGTCTGGAACGCCTTTTCTTTGCTCCCTAAGCTTCTCGACTTCCTTCACCTCGTCGACGAGCACTCACCCGATGTCGTGTTCCTATCAGAGACCTGGCTGACCCCCGCTGTACCCCTCCGCGTCCCGGGATATGCCGTCCACCGCTCCGACCGTGATGGTCGGGGGGGTGGGGTGGCGCTCCTGGTGCGCGACACCTTCACCCATCACCGCCGACACATTCACCCTTCACCCGCGACTGAGGCTGTGGCCGTGCGCCTGTTCGGACAGCCCTACTCCCTGACTCTAGTCTCCGTGTATCTCCCACCCCAATTTGCCTTCCCCTCTGCCGCCGTTGTCGCCCTCGGTCGGCTCGATGCCCATGTCGTGCTGGCCGGGGACTTCAACGCCACCCATCCCTACTGGGGCTGCGTCGCGGCCAACCGCCGAGGCAGCTCCCTCCGTCAGCTCCTCCGGCGTACTAACCTCTCCATCTGCGCCCCCGCCTCCCCCACATTCTTCCCCGCTCAGCACAACCGTCATCCCAGTATCATCGATCTCGCCCTCACCACACCGCTCCCCATCGTCTCTGGTCTCACCACGCTCACCGCCGGGGCCTCGGATCACCTGCCCGTCCTCGGCTCCCTTCACTTCTACCCCCATTCCAACCCGCACCTTCCCCGCTTCGACTTCCGCAACGCCGACTGGAATGGGTTCCAGGCCACCCTCTCATCATCACTCGACCTCACCCTCCCCTTCGACACCCCCGACCGTCTCGACGCCAACGTCGTGTCATTCACCCGGGCCGTCTCTGCGGCCGCCTCCGCTCACATTCCGCTGGCCACTCCAAGTACCCGCATCACCCCCTTCCCGCCTTACCTGCGTGACGCCGTGGTCCTGCGCGACCGCTTCCGCGGCCTGTGGCAGGCCAACCGGTCCCCGTTGACACGGATGGTGTTCCTCCTGCTGCGGGGCCGGTGCCGCCGGATGGTCGCGGCGTGGAAGGCGCATTTGGAGACCCGGCGTCTCGGCTCCCTCGCCTCTGCATCCGGCTCTCTGTGGACCTACGTCCGGCGCCTCCGATCGGTCCCCACCACTATTCCCCCACTCACCCACCCGGCCGGGGTGGCGGAGACTGCCCCTGAGCGATCGGAGGCGGTCGCTGCCTACCTCGCGACCACGTTTGCCTCCGCTGACCCCCCCACCCTCTCCTCCGAGTCTTCGGACGACGGGGACACACCCCCCCCCCCTCGCACATCACGTCACTCTGCCCGTTCTTCCGGACTCTCTGCCATTCCCTCTCGCCACGCCGTCGGAGGTGCGCACACTCCTCCGTCTCAAGCCCCCTTCTGCCCCCGGTTCCGACTCTCTGCCTGCACCCGTCCTCCGTGCTCTTCCTCGGAAGGCGACGGTCTTCCTTACCCGCATCATCAACGCGATGTTCCTTCTCTGTCATTTCCCCACCCCTTGGAAAGTGGCCATTGTCTCACCCATACCCAAACCCGGGAAGCCCCCTTCCCTACCATCATCGTACCGCCCCATTTCTCTTCTACCCATCATCTCGAAGGTCGCAGAGCGGACCATTCTCACACGCCTTCTCCTTCACGTCAACCTCTTGCATCTTCTCCCCCATCACCAGTTCGGTTTCCGCAAACGTCACTCCACCTCCCACGCTATCGCCCGTGTGGCGGTGCTGGCTGTCCAAGGTTTCGCACGGCGCCAACACACGGGCATGGTGCTTCTGGACCTTGCCCGGGCATTTGATTCCGTGCCCCATTCACAACTCATTCACCGTCTCTCTGCCACCGACCTTCCACCTCATCTCATACGCCTCCTCTGCTCGTTCCTGGGGGGTCGTACCTTCCGGGTTCGGGTGGAGGGCGAACTCTCCGACCCCCGTCACATCATGGCCGGCGTCCCCCAGGGCGCCATCCTTTCACCCCTTCTCTTCACCCTTCACATCGCCGACCTGCAACCACCACCTGGCACTCACCTGGTTCAGTACGCCGATGACACTTGCCTCCTCGCTTCCTCCGTCTCCGAGCGGATGCTCGGCGACCGCCTGAGCCGCGGGCTCACATCACTCTCTACTCAGTTCCTCGCGCACGGCATCGGGCTGAACTGCTCGAAGACCCAGTCCATTCTCTTCTCACGTATCCACCCACGCCAGGACCACCCCCCACGAGTTTCCAGCACTGCCATCCCCTGGTCACCCGAGGTCCGCTATCTGGGGGTGACCCTGGACAGAACCTTCACTTTCATCCCGCACCTTGCTTCCATGAAGACTCAATCCAGGGCGGTCTTGGCGCAGCTGGCACCGATACTGCGACCCTCATCTGGCACCCCCCTCCCGGTTCGCATCACCGCATTTCATTCCTACGTCATCCCACGCTTCACCTACGCAGCCCCCGTGTGGGTTCATTCATCCCGTTTCAACCTCCGCCCCATTACCCGCACCTACTTCCTGGGGATTCGTCTCCTTCTCGGACTCCCCCGCGCCACCTCCAGGCTGACTCTCCTGGCAGACTCCGGCCTGCCCCACATTCACCCTCTCCTTCGCTCCATGACGACTTACTTCCTACGCCGATGCCGACGCAGCGACAACCCCCTCATCCTTCAACTTGCGGAGCCGCTGCCTCCTGCACCCCACCCACGACGACCGCTCTTTTCGACTGACCACTTACGCGACGACTCCGACGACGACGCTGACGACGTCCCGGCGGCCGGTGGGCCCGGTAGATGACGACGTAGACCTCCACGTCCACCGGTAGCCTCCGCGGACCCGCCACCATAGTTCACCATCTACATCGCCACTCCGACTTCTTCCCATCGTCATCAGCATCGCCGTTTTCTCCGCGCGGCCTCCATCAGCTGCGCGGCTCCTGGATCAGCATCTCTTCACCCTCAGCAGTCCCTCACCCCCCCTCCACCCAACAAGTAGCCGGGGCCTTCAAGAACCTCCGTGTTGGCGGGGTCCAGCATCGTCATGTTCTTCATCTTTGTGTTTATGTTCTGTACAGTGTTCTTGTCAACTGCCTTGTATGTATCTTTATGTATTAAATGATGTTTTTGTGTGTGGGCCCCTCGGGGCCCCACTTTAAAAAAAAAAAAAAAAAAAAAAAAAAAAAAAAAAAAAAAAAAAACTAAAGATTTCCGTGGAGGGGAACATTTGATGAGTCTTTAAACAATTTTTTGTTGTGCCCAGTGTTTACACACTGGGCCGGTTACCGTTAAACCACTGGGCCCGGGGGTGAGGCGGGGAGGGGGAAATCTGAAAAATCGAATTGGACAAGTATCGTTCATGGGAATTTTTTTTTTCTTTTTTCAACTATTACCATGCACAATTACGTACCTTCCTTCCGCACTTTCAAGACGGTGGGGTTGTTCGCCAAGGCACCGTAAACTTGAGACCTACGAATGCATTACATACCATACACAGATGAAAAAAAAAAAAAAATTACACTTCACTGTACATAATTCTTAACACTACTTCACAACTACTAAGTTGAAATTTTTTCACCGGGACAGCGCGAACGCAGTCCCGACTACCAAAAATTACGCGCCCGAGTTACCCACATTTGGGGTAATCGCAGAGGTCAGCTCAACCGAAGTGCAAGTTTTTTTTTTTTTTTTTTTTTTTTTTTTTTTTCTTACTTACTAGGAACATGGCATACATTAAGACACCCGGCTGCCGAAGGGAACCGCACGTCCCAGCGACCCTGCGCTTTTGCGCGCTTACATAAGTCTAAATAATACGATCTTAACAGCTAATTATAAATATACATACACAGCAGCAAATACAATTATTGACTAGGAAAAAATGATTAACATAGAAAAAACCTAGAGTACATGAGTAAATATAGACACCAAAGTGGTTAAATAACATGCCGATTAGCGTACATAAATAAGTGAATTAACAGTGAACATGAGCAATTACATAGCAAGCAAAGTGAGTAATATACAAGGGAACAAACGGTAATAGCAAATACACGAAACACTTATACACAAGAACAGAGACCTAACAAGTTACACAAGTCCGCAAAGTGATGAACGTCAACATTAGGGTGGGTCGGCCAACACAAAGTCCTTGATACGGCGATGAGGGTGGGCCACAGTGGGGTCGTAGTCCGCCAGGGAGGCGATGGCCGGGTTCAGGTGCCGGGCAGCACGGCGGAAGAATGCGGAGGCCAGGCGGCGGACAACCTCTTCGGGCGGAGCTACCCCGGCGAGTTCGTACATGCGGGCGGCGGCTGTCCGATGGGGTGTGGCGAGGAGGTACCGCAGGCACCAACGGTAGGTAGAGCGGATTGGCCGAAAGGTGAAAGGTGGCACGTACGCCCACACCACGCAACCGTAGAGCAGGATGGGCAGCACAAGCGCCTGCCAGAGGCGCACCCGCATGTCCAGAGGCAGAGGACTGCGCGGCGAGAGGACGGGCCGGAGAGCCTGCATGGCCGTGCGAGCGCGGCCGGCCATGTGCGAGACGTGGTCGTTCCAGGTGAGAGACGAGTCCAGGTGCAGCCCCAAGTACAGCGCAGACCGCGTCCACGGGAGGACGGTGCCCAGCAGAGTCAGCGGAGGTGGCGGGCGACTGCGGCGCTTGGAGAAGAAGATGGCAGTCGTCTTCTGCGGGTTCGGCAGGAGGCCCCACGACTGCAGGTAAGTGGCGATCGACCGAAGGCAGGTCTGCGCACGAGCACCCAGCAGGAGCGCATCCGGACCAGTGAGCAGAAGGGCTGTGTCATCCGCGTACTGCAAGGTCTTGGCAGCAGGTAGCACCGGAATGTCAGCAACAAACAAGGCGAACAGCAGCGGACTCAGCAAGGCTCCTTGGGGCACGCCGGCATCAACGGAGTGCGGCGCGGACAAGGCAGAGTCCACGCGCACCCGGAAAGTGCGGCCGGAGAGGAAGCTACTCAAAATGGCAAGGAAGCGCTCCGGAAAACCAAAGGTGCGGAGCTTGGCCAGGAGGAGCGAGTGACTGATGCAGTCAAATGCACGAGACAAGTCCAACAGGACCAAGACCGAGTGTTCGTGGCAGTTGAAGGCTCGGGTGATGTCATCCACGACGACCGCCAAGGAGTGAAGTGCCGAATGACGCTTACGAAAGCCAAACTGCGTGGGCGGCAACAGGTCCAGACGGTCGAAAAGGAGGCGCAGGCGAGCCAGCAAGATCTTCTCCGCCACCTTGGAGAGAACCGACAGCAAGGAGATAGGCCGGTGGCCGGTGAGCAGCCGTACATCCTGCCCCTTCTTCGGAACTGGCACCACCACCGCCGTCTTCCAGGGGGCCGGATAGTGCTGGAGGAGAAGGATGGCGTTCAAGAGCTGCGTGAAGTAAACGAGGCCCCTCCTCGACAAATGGTGCAAAAGCGGCGCCGGAACACCGTCAAGACCAGGCGCGACACGTCCGCGCAAGCTTCCAATGGCACGTCGCACCTCCCGCGGAGTGGCCAGCAAGTGGCCGTGGAACGGGTCCTCGTCCACAGGGCCAGAGGGAGCAAGCGAAGGAGCAGCACGGAGAACAGAGGAAGCGTGGGGCTGAAACGTCTCGTGGAACCGAGCGGCCAGGGCGGCAGCTTTGGCGGCCGGGTCTTCCAGCAGGGCTCCATCCACGCAAAGAGGCGGCACTGTAGTGCGAGTCGCACGCAGCTTCCGCAGGAACGTCCACACTGTACCACGAGTCAGTGAAAGGGCCTGAATGCGGGCGAGCTGCACATGGGCCTGCCAAGCTGTAACCGCACGGCGGACCTCAGACTTGAGCGCGTGGTACTCAGCGAGGAGGCGATCACCACGTTGTCGCTGCCAGCGGCCGCGAGCCCGGTTTCGCAGAGTGAGAAGGTGGCGGATATCACGCGGCATCGGCGGGCCGGAACGGGGGGCACGGCAGACCGGAACAGCCTCAGCAGCAGCCATCGTGAGGAGAGCCGCAAAGTCCGTGGCAGCCTCGTCGAGAGCATGCGGAGTGCGGGGGACCGCAGCCAGATCCAGATGCGAGTCCAGACAGCGGCGATACGCCGGCCAATCAGCCCTCCGAAAATCGAGGCGCTCCCGCACGCCGCCAAAGTCGCGCTCGAGCTGGAGTACACCAAAGACAGGCAGGTGGTCAGAGTCGAGGGCGAGACGAGCCTCGACGTTCAGCACCGGCACACCGGTCGTCAGGAAAAAGTCCAAGACAGAGGGACGTTGCGCCGCACGCGTCGGAAAGTACGTGGGTGACGACGGGGCAAACAGCGACAGACCAGCTTCGCACACCAGCTTGTAGAGACCACGGCCACAGAAGTCAGTGGTGGCGCAGCCCCAGTGGACATGCCGGCAATTGTAGTCCCCCGCAATGATGCAGTGCCGATCCAGACGCAGCAAGGTGGAAAAAGCTGGTACAGGAAAGGCCTTGTGTGGCGCTGAATAGACGGAGCAGAAGGTGAACGGCTGGACAACACCTGTGACCTTGACAGCGATAGCCTCCATGTTCGTCAGCTGGGGCAGCGCGCGACGGTGGTGCCGGAGGTCCGTACGGACAAAGACAGCAACGCCACCACGACGGCCGGACTCGCGGTCGGCCCGATGGGCCGCGTAACCAGGGACCTGGAAGCGCGAGCCGGCGGTGAGCCAGGTCTCGGTGACACCAATAATGGCCGGGCGGTGAACACGAAGGAGGTCGGAAAAGTCGGCAGCACGAAGGCACAGCGAGCGGGCGTTCCAAGTCATGACGCGTTCAGTCATCGGCGAGATGAAGTAGCAGGAGGAGCGGCAGCAGACGACGCGGAGGCAAGCAGATCGGCAGAAGCAAGCAACAGGACCTCAAACTTCGCAGACAAGGTGGGCGCCTGGAGAAAGGAGCGGACATGAGCGGCGAGCTTGCGGAGCCAAGAGCACACATCCAAGCTGCGGATCATGTCGAGGAGCTCTCGCAAGACATCAGCAGTCGGTGGGTCAGCCGCCGACGAAGGTGGGTGCGCCGAGGAAGCCGACGAGGGCCCTGCCACGGCCGCAGCGAAAGAGGTGCCTGCGACACGACGGCCACCACTGAAGGTAGAAGGGGGAGGCGCCTGTGCGGGACGCCGGGCCTGCTGCTGTTCCTTCCGCTGCTCCAGAGACGCCAGCTTGCGGAGGCGGTAAGGGCATTTGGAGTAGTTGGCCGGATGGTCGCCGCCACAGTTGCAGCACGTCGCGGGCTCGGAAGCAGGGCGCTGACAGTCGCGGGAAGCATGTTCGCCACCGCAGCGCACACAGCAAGGGGCCTCTTCACAGCCGTGCGTCGTATGGCCGAAGGATTGGCACCGAAAGCATTGTACGAGGCGACCGCCCCCGCGGAAAGGCTCAACAGTGACACCGACCCCACACAGGTTGGTGAGTTGGAGGGCCTTGTGGAGCGGGCCCATGCCCTGCAGCACAACCAGGAACAGCGGCAGCGGCTCAGGAAATTCCTGGCGCGACTGCAGGCGTACCACCGAGAGGTGTGGAATGTCGCGCTCGGCCAAAGCGTCCGAAATATCCTCGGTGGGCGTATCTATGTGCAGCCGACGGAGGATGACACGGGCATTGCGGTCTTCGGCGCAAGTCCAGGTGTGAAAGCGCCTGCCCAGAGCACGCAAGTGTTGGCACATGCGGAAATGGTCCTCCTTGTTGGCCATTTGGTAGGTCGACGAGCTCGCATAGTGCGTCGCCTTGAAATCGGCGGTAAACATCGGACGCAAGGCCGCCATATCTTTGAGCGCCGACGGGGAGAGACCACCACGGCACACAATCAGCGGAGGTTTCTTCGACTTGGCCTGAGGCCGAGCCTCAGGGGCAGGAGCACCAGACGAAGTAGAAGGCAGGTGCGTCGCAGGCGTGCGAGTGGAGGGGCCAGCCTCCTGGGAGGAGTGCAGGGGCCCGTGACGGCGAGGCGAAGACTGTGGACGGCGGCCCCGTGTGGAAGAGGAGCGAGAAGACGAGCGGCTCCCTCCGCGGCCTGCCCCACCAGCGGCAGGCGCGGAAGACGGAGCGGCACGGTCCGACATAGGAGGAGGCGGCGCCATGAGGGGCGGCGAGGTACCGCGACCCGAAGTCTTGGCCTGGTGCCGAGGACCGACCTTGCCGCGCTGCATCTTCGGAGGCGGGTCACTAGGCGGGCTGGACGGCGGCGCAGCATCCGCAGCGAGAGGCAGCGACTCGACAATGGGGTCCTCAGCCCAGGAAAATGTGACAGGAGCGGGCTCCGTGCGCCGTTTGCCCAGACGGACGCGCCCAACATCCGAATCGGTCTCGGTGGCGGGAGCAGAGCCAAGCAGCACAGAAGGAGCAGCACCAGAAGGCGGAACGGCAGCCGACGAAGAGAGGGCCGTAGAGGTCGTCGGAGACGCAGGAGGCCCAGGACGAGGCACTGGAGAAGCCAGCGTGACAATGGGCGCAGCAGGCGGGGTGAGGCCGAAGTCAGACACGTCCACCACGGCGTGCTCAGCTCGCGGAATGCCCGCGAGGAACCCCTGGGGCAGCACAGGACCAGGCGAATAGCTCAGCGCAGCAGGCGGAGGAGAGGCCGCAGCAGGGGGCGGCACTGCAGCGGGGCGATGAAGAGGGCCAATAGCCTGCGACAGCAGCACATCAGCCTGACTGTGCTGCGAGCCGGAGAGTGAAGAGCGGCCTGCAGAGCTGGGGGTCCGCTGCCCTGAGTGCTGCGAAGAGTCAGAGTCAGACAGGTTGCCCGCCGTCAGAGTCCACAGCTCTTCAGACATGGGCAAGAGCGCCGCCGTGACCCGCGAAGCAGACAGCGGCGACGAACAGGTGGTAGTCGTGGTCGTGGTGGTGGTGAGTGATGCCAGCACGGTCAGCGCAGTCGTGGCAGCAGGTCCAGCGTAACTGGAAGTATCAGCAACGGGGGCGACAGAAGGGGCAACAGCAGCAGCCACAGGAACCGCAGGCCGAGAGCCGGAAACAGAAGTGCGCCGCGGAGGGGCAGTGCTGCGTGGTCGCGTCAGCGTGCGCCGCTGACCAGCTGCGTCGGGCGAACATTTCAGGTAGGTCTTGCGGATGCGAGGGTCAATTGACCGACCAACAGGCGGGCGAGAACTCGAAAAACGATCAGCCATGATGAAATATACAAAAAGACAAGGTCAGCAAAAGTACGAAAAAAGCACGTGCACTAGGCACAATACAGACAAAAAGACAGAAAAAGCACAACAAGGCGAAGCAGCAGACTACAAAAACACATCCCACAACAGAACAGACAGCAGCAAGAACAAAACCAGAAATCACAAAATTACGCACAAAACAGGTTACCATTAAACCGCAAGAAGTTGACAAAATCGCCACCAGGTGGCAAACAACAACATGGAAGAAACAGAAAACTGCAAGTTTACGCACTAAACTGGTTACCATTAAATCGCAGCCAGTACCGAAAATCGCCACCAGGTGGCAAACAGCTACGAAGATGGCGCGCGAACGAGCAAGTCGCGCGACCAAAGACACAAAACAGCAGTTGAGCAAGAAAATCGTGGTTAGACAGCAGGTGGAAGAAAAAGCTGGCCGCGCGCAGACATGCAGCACGACCAGGATGGCAAAACAGCAAATGGAAATAGACGAAGCAGTTAACGAGCAGGCAGGAAATCCGGGAAGCGCCGACATCGGCGCATGGTGAACAGCAGGTGGCGAGCAAGAAGTTCTGCGCAGCGCCGACAGGCGGCAGCACAGTACGAAGAAAGTGCTGCCGCGCGGTGGTAGAAGATGGAACTGCACGAGGTTTAACAGGAATCGGCAAAAGTGTGTAACAGTGAGGGAGGTTGGTTCCTATGCGAACCCCTAATATATCTGGATACTCACTGGGCCCTAACTATTCTCTTTGAAGATCATGCTCAACCGCTGATCCTGGGTATTTGGCCGCAACGGTAGCCACTACGCCAGGTCAGTATGCTGCGCAGTGTTTCGCTTTTCTATTTCACTTGGAGCTCGGACCACCTCATCAACGTGTTTTGAGGTTATGTACTTCTACCTCCGAAACAGCTCTTTCCCCAGACATAACACTCCCGTGCCAGTTCATCACACTACATGACAGTACACACCAACAATGCAAATACAATTTCTTCCTACAACTGCCCGTTTCTACTCGCACCTCGTTTCCTTTGTTTCTGTACCCACGGCGACGGTCGACCGCCGCGTGCATTTGGTTACCCCGTTTGCCGCGTGGCGGCACTTGGTTACACCGTTTGCCGCGTGGCGGCACTCGGGTCGTCGCGTCCGCCTCGGCAAAAAGGCGGGCACCACGGCACAGTCGAGAGGGGAACTTTTTTCCATTAGCAACATACCTAGGGTTTCACGAAATATCGAGTGCCGTGTCCCACGAGGCGATTTTCGGACGATTCGCGGCTTCAGGCTGCACGACCGTACGCTATTTTCACCATTAGTGGTGGTCCGCACATTTTTCCTATATAGTCCGGATTTTCAAAGTTTCAACCGTGCTCTGGTTTCCCTTCAAACTGCTCTTAGGTGCTACTCTGAGTGGTTTGCAGGGATTTCCTTAGTTAATTCGAGTTTTCCTCGCGTGCTTTTATAATCCGACCAGTCGTTTCTGGTGCGAAGACTTGCTGCTGGGTGCATATCCGGATCTGGTAACTCTCAGCAGCAAGCAACAGGGTCCCCCCCTGGGCATTGCTGGGGGGACTCTGCAGAAATAAATTCAACCCTCGGGTTCCACTAATTATTATTTTATTTTTATTTACAAGTTCTACTCAGCATCACTCCTATTATATTCACTCCATCTTCTTCCACCTTTAACTGACTGCTGACTGCTGCTGCTGCTTCCTGGGGCTGTCACCAGGTGGCCGAGAAGAGTAGTTCCTCCCAGGTGTGGCTCTTGGCCTGCCGACTTGATTGTTTCTCGTCGGCATGGCCGAGGGGGGGTCCGGGGAGGACCCGCCCCTGGGGGACTCCGACTTTGAGGGCCGACTCCAACCGCCATTGAGGGACTACACCAGGCCTCCTGGTGGCCACCGAGACCGGACGGGTGCCTCGGGCGATGCTGGAGCAGAGGGATGCTCGCCGCCCCCCACCCCCAGCCAGACCGGGATCCGCACCCAGGAGCGCTGCACGAAGGTGTCGGAGTCCAAGCATCACCAGATGGTGCCACCTGGCTTCTGCTCCGACACCCCCTTCACCCCGGACGTCACCATGGCAGCAACCCTCACCACCACGACCACCACCATGACGACCACGACAGTTTGCACTTTCACCCCCTCTGCTTCTCACCCCATCTCCTCACCATTCTCAGCGCCTTCCCCCTCACTGCCACTCATCCCTGTCGAGCCTGCGGCCCCCCGGGACGTGCCGATGGACACCGGCTTCAGCCTCCCCCGCCGGACGGTGAAGCGGTCGAGGATGGGGCGCGCCGAGGACCGCACCTCCATCTCCAACCGGTTTGGCGCCCTCGAGCTCGACTCCGCCGGCGAGGAGGGGACCTCGTCCCGGGACTCGTCACCTGCACCATCCACGTCATCCCGCATCTCACACCTCACCCGCCGCACCACCCCCCGACCGACTACGACCGCCGCGACTCAGCCATCGACCTCCGCTGCTCGTCAGCCGTCGCCTCGACCATCCACCTCCGCATCTGCACCTGGACCCCGCACCCGGCCTCCCACCCAACCTGCTGCCGCCCCCGCATCTGCCTCCGCCGCCGCCACCGTCAAGCCTACCCGCATGCCGCCCATCGGCTGCCGCCTCCCCATCACCACCAGCCCCTTCACCCTGGCCCAATCGTTTCAGTCGCTCCTTTCTGGCAAGCTATCCATCACCTCCGTCGACGGCCGCACCTCCTTTTACACTTCTAACGCCGCTGATCACACCTTCCTATACAACCACCTCACCCAGCTCGGCCATCAGCCTTTCACGCACCTGCGACAGGACGAGAAGGGGGACCGACTCGTCCTGAAGCGTCTCCCACTCACCACTACCCCCGAGGAGGTGCACGCCGCCCTCCTCGACCTGGACCTACCCGTTGCTTCCGTCACTCCGCTCCGCGTCACCGACACCGCCACGACCCGTCCGTTCCTGGTTAATACTCACCACCTGGGGGAGGCAGCTCCCTTCCTGGCTCTACGCTCCCTGGGCTGCTGGGTGGTCTCCGTCGAACGCTATCGTGGCAGCGGGCGGGTCCCGCAGTGTTACCGGTGCCAGCAGGCCGGCCACCCATCCACACGCTGCGAGAGGCCGGTGGCCTGTTTCAAGTGTGCCGGGCCCCACCGGTCCCGCGAGTGCACATCGACGACTCCGAAGTGCGTCAATTGCGGCGAGGCGCACTTCGCGACTTCCATGGACTGCCGGGTGAACCAGGCCTACCTCAGACGCCACCCCCCCCGACAACAGCCTGAGGCCACCCCGGCACCGCGACCGCGACCGCCAAACTTGACCGACGCTCGTGCCTTTCCCGCCGTCACCTCCAACGCCTGGACTCGGCGCGGTTCCGCCGCCGCCACCCTGTTCCCCTCCCGCGACGGGCCATCTCCATCTGCACCTCAGGACCCCTCATCTCACCGACCGGACGCTGACGACACTTCATTCACCACGATCATACGTGACCTCATCCAGCTGTTTCGGCAGTACTTTCCCTTCATTCGCCGCACCCTGACCGCCCTGTCCCATGCCAAGTCCCCTTCGGAGAGATTCGAGGTGCTCCTCCAAGCGCTTCTGGGTCTCTTCGATGGATCCCCCGCCGCCCCTTAAGCTCCTAGTCTGGAACGCCTTTTCTTTGCTCCCTAAGCTTCTCGACTTCCTTCACCTCGTCGACGAGCACTCACCCGATGTCGTGTTCCTATCAGAGACCTGGCTGACCCCCGCTGTACCCCTCCGCGTCCCGGGATATGCCGTCCACCGCTCCGACCGTGATGGTCGGGGGGGTGGGGTGGCACTCCTGGTGCGCGACACCTTCACCCATCACCGCCGACACATTCCACCTTCACCCGCGACTGAGGCTGTGGCCGTGCGCCTGTTCGGACAGCCCTACTCCCTGACTCTAGTCTCCGTGTATCTCCCACCCCTATTTGCCTTCCCCTCTGCCGCCGTTGTCGCCCTCGGTCGGCTCGATGCCCATGTCGTGCTGGCCGGGGACTTCAACGCCACCCATCCCTACTGGGGCTGCGTCGCGGCCAACCGCCGAGGCAGCTCCCTCCGTCAGCTCCTCCGGCGTACTAACCTCTCCATCTGCGCCCCCGCCACCCCCACATTCTTCCCCGCTCAGCACCACCGTCATCCCAGTATCATCGACCTCGCCCTCACCACACCGCTCCCCATCATCTCTGGTCTCACCACGCTCACCGCCGGGGCCTCGGATCACCTGCCCGTCCTCGGCTCCCTTCACTTCTACCCCCATTCCAACCCGCACCTTCCCCGCTTCGACTTCCGCAACGCCGGCTGGAATGGGTTCCAGACCACCCTCTCATCATCACTCGACCTCACCCTCCCCTTCGACACCCCCGACCGTCTCGACGCCAACGTCGTGTCATTCACCCGGGCCGTCTCTGCGGCCGCCTCCGCTCACATTCCGCTGGCCACTCCAAGTACCCGCATCACCCCCTTCCCGCCTTACCTGCGTGACGCCGTGGTCCTGCGCGACCGCTTCCGCGGCCTGTGGCAGGCCAACCGGTCCCCGTTGACACGGATGGTGTTCCTCCTGCTGCGGGGCCGGTGCCGCCGGATGGTCGCGGCGTGGAAGGCGCATTTGGAGACCCGGCGTCTCGGCTCCCTCGCCTCTGCATCCGGCTCTCTGTGGACCTACGTCCGGCGCCTCCGATCGGTCCCCACCACTATTCCCTCACTCACCCACCCGGCCGGGGTGGCGGAGACTGCCCCTGAGCGATCGGAGGCGGTCGCTGCCTACCTCGCGACCACGTTTGCCTCCGCTGACCCCCCCACCCTCTCCTCCGAGTCTTCGGACGACGGGGACACACCCCCCCCCCCTCGCACATCACGTCACTCTGCCCGTTCTTCCGGACTCTCTGCCATTCCCTCTCGCCACGCCATCGGAGGTGCGCACACTCCTCCTCCGTCTCAAGCCCCCTTCTGCCCCCGGTTCCGACTCTCTGCCTGCACCCGTCCTCCGTGCTCTTCCTCGGAAGGCGACGGTCTTCCTTACCCGCATCATCAACGCGATGTTCCTTCTCTGTCATTTCCCCACCCCTTGGAAAGTGGCCATTGTCTCACCCATACCCAAACCCGGGAAGCCCCCTTCCCTACCATCATCGTACCGCCCCATTTCTCTTCTACCCATCATCTCTAAGGTCGCAGAGCGGACCATTCTCACACGCCTTCTCCTTCACGTCAACCTCTTGCATCTTCTCCCCCATCACCAGTTCGGTTTCCGCAAACGTCACTCCACCTCCCACGCCATCGCCCGTGTGGAGGTGCTGGCTGTCCAAGGTTTCGCACGGCGCCAACACACGGGCATGGTGCTTCTGGACCTTGCCCGGGCATTTGATTCCGTGCCCCATTCACAACTCATTCACCGTCTCTCCGCCACCGACCTTCCACCTCATCTCATACGCCTCATCTGCTCGTTCCTGGGGGGTCGTACCTTCCGGGTTCGGGTGGAGGGCGAACTCTCCGACCCCCGTCACATCATGGCCGGCGTCCCCCAGGGCGCCATCCTTTCACCCCTTCTCTTCACCCTTCACATCGCCGACCTGCAACCACCACCTGGCACTCACCTGGTTCAGTACGCCGATGACACTTGCCTCCTCGCTTCCTCCGTCTCCGAGCGGATGCTCGGCGACCGCCTGAGCCGCGGGCTCACATCACTCTCTACTCAGTTCCTCGCGCACGGCATCGGGCTGAACTGCTCGAAGACCCAATCCATTCTCTTCTCACGCATCCACCCACGCCAGGACCACCCCCCACGAGTTTCCAGCACTGCCATCCCCTGGTCACCCGAGGTCCGCTATCTGGGGGTGACCCTGGACAGTACCTTCACTTTCATCCCGCACCTTGCTTCCATGAAGACTCAATCCAGGGCGGTCTTGGCGCAGCTGGCACCGATACTGCGACCCTCATCTGGCACCCCCCTCCCGGTTCGCATCACCGCATTTCATTCCTACGTCATCCCACGCTTCACCTACGCATCCCCCGTGTGGGTTCATTCATCCCGTTTCAACCTTCGCCCCATTACCCGCACCTACTTCCTGGGGATTCGTCTCCTTCTCGGACTCCCCCGCGCCACCTCCAGGCTGACTCTCCTGGCAGACTCCGGCCTGCCCCACCTTCACCCTCTCCTTCGCTCCATGACAACTTACTTCCTACGCCGATGCCGACGCAGCGACAACCCCCTCATCCTTCAACTTGCGGAGCCGCTGCCTCCTGCACCCCACCCACGACGACCGCTCTTTTCGACTGACCACTTACGCGACGACTCCGACGACGACGCTGACGACGTCCCGGCGGCCGGTGGGCCCGGTAGATGACGGCGTAGACCTCCACGTCCACCGGTAGCCTCCGCGGACCCGCCACCATAGTTCACCATCTACATCGCCACTCCGTCTTCTTCCCATCGTCATCAGCATCGCCGTTTTCTCCGCGCGGCCTCCATCAGCTGCGCGGCTCCTGGATCAGCATCTCTTCACCCCCAGCAGTCCCTCACCCCCCCTCCACCCAACAAGTAGCCGGGACCTTCAAGAACCTCCGTGTTGGCGGGGTCCAGCATCGTCATGTTCTTCATCTTTGTGTTTATGTTCTGTACAGTGTTCTTGTCCACTGCCTTGTATGTATCTTTATGTATTAAATGATGTTTTTGTGTGTGGGCCCCTAGGGGCCCCACTTATAGAAAAAAAAAAAAAAAAAAAAAAAAAAAAAAAAAAAAAAAAAAAAAAAAAAACTAAAGATTTCCGTGGAGGGGATGAGTCTTTAAACAATTTTTTGTTGTGCCCAGTGTTTACACACTGGGCCGGTTACCGTTAAACCACTGGGCCCGGGGGTGAGGCGGGGAGGGGGAAATCTGAAAAATCGAATTGGACAAGTATCGTTCATGGGAATTTTTTTTTTCTTTTTTCAACTATTACCATGCACAATTACGTACCTTCCTTCCGCACTTTCAAGACGGTGGGGTTGTTCGCCAAGGCACCGTAAACTTGAGACCTACGAATGCATTACATACCATACACAGATGAAAAAAAAAAAAAAAATTACACTTCACTGTACATAATTCTTAACACTACTTCACAACTACTAAGTTGAAATTTTTTCACCGGGACAGCGCGAACGCAGTCCCGACTACCAAAAATTACGCGCCCGAGTTACCCACATTTGGGGTAATCGCAGAGGTCAGCTCAACCGAAGTGCAAGGGAAGAGCCTCACCCTGGGGGAACCCCCTGCTTGATCAGGGTAGCCCCTACGCCAGGTAAGTATGCTGCGCAGTGTTTCGCTTTTCTATTTCACTTGGAGCTCGGACCACCTCATCAACGTGTTTTGAGGTTATGTACTTCTACCTCCGAAACAGCTCTTTCCCCAGACATAACACTCCCGTGCCAGTTCATCACACTACATGACAGTACACACCAACAATGCAAATACAATTTCTTCCTACAACTGCCCGTTTCTACTCGCACCTCGTTTCCTTTGTTTCTGTACCCACGGCGACGGTCGACCGCCGCGTGCATTTGGTTACCCCGTTTGCCGCGTGGCGGCACTTGGTTACACCGTTTGCCGCGTGGCGGCACTCGGGTCGTCGCGTCCGCCTCGGCAAAAAGGCGGGCACCACGGCACAGTCGAGAGGGGAACTTTTTTCCATTAGCAACATACCTAGGGTTTCACGAAATATCGAGTGCCGTGTCCCACGAGGCGATTTTCGGACGATTCGCGGCTTCAGGCTGCACGACCGTACGCTATTTTCACCATTAGTGGTGGTCCGCACATTTTTCCTATATAGTCCGGATTTTCAAAGTTTCAACCGTGCTCTGGTTTCCCTTCAAACGCATAAATCTTTCGCCTTTTACTAAAGATTTCCGTGGAGGGGAACATTTGATGAGTCTTTAAACAATTTTTTGTTGTGCCCAGTGTTTACACACTGGGCCGGTTACCGTTAAACCACTGGGCCCGGGGGTGAGGCGGGGAGGGGGAAATCTGAAAAATCGAATTGGACAAGTATCGTTCATGGGAATTTTTTTTTTCTTTTTTCAACTATTACCATGCACAATTACGTACCTTCCTTCCGCACTTTCAAGACGGTGGGGTTGTTCGCCAAGGCACCGTAAACTTGAGACCTACGAATGCATTACATACCATACACAGATGAAAAAAAAAAAAAAAATTACACTTCACTGTACATAATTCTTAACACTACTTCACAACTACTAAGTTGAAATTTTTTCACCGGGACAGCGCGAACGCAGTCCCGACTACCAAAAATTACGCGCCCGAGTTACCCACATTTGGGGTAATCGCAGAGGTCAGCTCAACCGAAGTGCAAGGGAAGAGCCTCACCCTGGGGGAACCCCCTGCTTGATCAGGGTAGCCCCTACGCCAGGTAAGTATGCTGCGCAGTGTTTCGCTTTTCTATTTCACTTGGAGCTCGGACCACCTCATCAACGTGTTTTGAGGTTATGTACTTCTACCTCCGAAACAGCTCTTTCCCCAGACATAACACTCCCGTGCCAGTTCATCACACTACATGACAGTACACACCAACAATGCAAATACAATTTCTTCCTACAACTGCCCGTTTCTACTCGCACCTCGTTTCCTTTGTTTCTGTACCCACGGCGACGGTCGACCGCCGCGTGCATTTGGTTACCCCGTTTGCCGCGTGGCGGCACTTGGTTACACCGTTTGCCGCGTGGCGGCACTCGGGTCGTCGCGTCCGCCTCGGCAAAAAGGCGGGCACCACGGCACAGTCGAGAGGGGAACTTTTTTCCATTAGCAACATACCTAGGGTTTCACGAAATATCGAGTGCCGTGTCCCACGAGGCGATTTTCGGACGATTCGCGGCTTCAGGCTGCACGACCGTACGCTATTTTCACCATTAGTGGTGGTCCGCACATTTTTCCTATATAGTCCGGATTTTCAAAGTTTCAACCGTGCTCTGGTTTCCCTTCAAACTGCTCTTAGGTGCTACTCTGAGTGGTTTGCAGGGATTTCCTTAGTTAATTCGAGTTTTCCTCGCGTGCTTTTATAATCCGACCAGTCGTTTCTGGTGCGAAGACTTGCTGCTGGGTGCATATCCGGATCTGGTAACTCTCAGCAGCAAGCAACAGGGTCCCCCCCTGGGCATTGCTGGGGGGACTCTGCAGAAATAAATTCAACCCTCGGGTTCCACTAATTATTATTTTATTTTTTAATTACAAGTTCTACTCAGCATCACTCCTATTATATTCACTCCATCTTCTTCCACCTTTAACTGACTGCTGACTGCTGCTGCTGCTTCCTGGGGCTGTCACCAGGTGGCCGAGAAGAGTAGTTCCTCCCAGGTGTGGCTCTTGGCCTGCCGACTTGATTGTTTCTCGTCGGCATGGCCGAGGGGGGGTCCGGGGAGGACCCGCCCCTGGGGGACTCCGACTTTGAGGGCCGACTCCAACCGCCATTGAGGGACTACACCAGGCCTCCTGGTGGCCACCGAGACCGGACGGGTGCCTCGGGCGATGCTGGAGCAGAGGGATGCTCGCCGCCCCCCACCCCCACCCAGACCGGGATCCGCACCCAGGAGCGCTGCACGAAGGTGTCGGAGTCAAAGCATCACCAGATGGTGCCACCTGGCTTCTGCTCCGACACCCCCTTCACCCCGGACGTCACCATGGCTGCGACCCTCACCACCACGACCACCACCATGACGACCACGACTGTCTGCACTTTCACCCCCTCTGCTTCTCGCCCCATCTCCTCACCATTCTCAGCGCCTTCCCCCTCACTGCCACTCATCCCTGTCGAGCCTGCGGCCCCCCGGGACGTGCCGATGGACACCGGCTTCAGCCTCCCCCGCCGGACAGTGAAGCGGCCGAGGATGGGGCGCGCCGAGGACCGCACCTCCATCTCCAACCGGTTTGGCGCCCTCGAGCTCGACTCCGCCGGCGAGGAGGGGACCTCGTCCCGGGACTCGTCACCTGCACCATCCACGTCATCCCGCATCTCACACCTCACCCGCCGCACCACCCCCCGACCGACTACGACCGCCGCGACTCAGCCATCGACCTCCGCTGCTCGTCAGCCGTCGCCTCGACCATCCACCTCCGCATCTGCACCTGGACCCCGCACCCGGCCTCCCACCCAACCTGCTGCCGCCCCCGCATCTGCCACCTCCGCCGCCACCGCCAAGCCTACCCGCATGCCGCCCATCGGCTGCCGCCTCCCCATCACCACCAGCCCCTTCACCCTGGCCCAATCGTTTCAGTCGCTCCTCTCTGGCAAGCTATCCATCACCTCCGTCGACGGCCGCACCTCCTTTTACACCTCTAACGCCGCTGATCACACCTTCCTGTTCAACCACCTCACCCGGCTCGGCCATCAGCCTTTCACGCATCTGCGACAGGATGAGAAGGGGGACCGACTCGTCCTGAAGCGTCTCCCACTCACCACCACTCCCGAGGAGGTGCACGCCGCCCTCCTCGACCTGGACCTACCCGTTGCTTCCGTCACTCCGCTCCGCGTCACCGACACCGCCACGACCCGTCCGTTCCTGGTTAATACTCACCACCTGGGGGAGGCAGCTCCCTTCCTGGCTCTACGCTCCCTGGGCTGCTGGGTGGTCTCCGTCGAACGCTATCGTGGCAGCGGGCGGGTCCCGCAGTGTTACCGGTGCCAGCAGGCCGGCCACCCATCCACACGCTGCGAGAGGCCGGTGGCCTGTTTCAAGTGTGCCGGGCCCCACCGGTCCCGCGAGTGCACATCGACGACTCCGAAGTGCGTCAATTGCGGCGAGGCGCACTTCGCGACTTCCATGGACTGCCGGGTGAACCAGGCCTACCTCAGACGCCACCCCCCCCGACAACAGCCTGAGGCCACCCCGGCACCGCGACCGCGACCGCCAAACTTGACCGACGCTCGTGCCTTTCCCGCCGTCACCTCCAACGCCTGGACTCGGCGCGGTTCCGCCGCCGCCACCCTGTTCCCCTCCCGCGACGGGCCATCTCCATCTGCACCTCAGGACCCCTCATCTCACCGACCGGACGCTGACGACACTTCATTCGCCACGATCATACGAGACCTCATCCAGCTGTTTCGGCAGTACTTCCCATTCATTCGCCGCACCCTGACCGCCCTGTCCCATGCCAAGTCCCCTTCGGAGAGATTCGAGGTGCTCCTCCAAGCGCTTCTGGGTCTCTTCGATGGATCCCCCGCCGCCCCTTAAGCTCCTAGTCTGGAACGCCTTTTCTTTGCTCCCTAAGCTTCTCGACTTCCTTCACCTCGTCGACGAGCACTCACCCGATGTCGTGTTCCTATCAGAGACCTGGCTGACCCCCGCTGTACCCCTCCGCGTCCCGGGATATGCCGTCCACCGCTCCGACCGTGATGGTCGGGGGGGTGGGGTGGCGCTCCTGGTGCGCGACACCTTCACCCATCACCGCCGACACATTCACCCTTCACCCGCGACTGAGGCTGTGGCCGTGCGCCTGTTCGGACAGCCCTACTCCCTGACTCTAGTCTCCGTGTATCTCCCACCCCAATTTGCCTTCCCCTCTGCCGCCGTTGTCGCCCTCGGTCGGCTCGATGCCCATGTCGTGCTGGCCGGGGACTTCAACGCCACCCATCCCTACTGGGGCTGCGTCGCGGCCAACCGCCGAGGCAGCTCCCTCCGTCAGCTCCTCCGGCGTACTAACCTCTCCATCTGCGCCCCCGCCTCCCCCACATTCTTCCCCGCTCAGCACAACCGTCATCCCAGTATCATCGATCTCGCCCTCACCACACCGCTCCCCATCGTCTCTGGTCTCACCACGCTCACCGCCGGGGCCTCGGATCACCTGCCCGTCCTCGGCTCCCTTCACTTCTACCCCCATTCCAACCCGCACCTTCCCCGCTTCGACTTCCGCAACGCCGACTGGAATGGGTTCCAGGCCACCCTCTCATCATCACTCGACCTCACCCTCCCCTTCGACACCCCCGACCGTCTCGACGCCAACGTCGTGTCATTCACCCGGGCCGTCTCTGCGGCCGCCTCCGCTCACATTCCGCTGGCCACTCCAAGTACCCGCATCACCCCCTTCCCGCCTTACCTGCGTGACGCCGTGGTCCTGCGCGACCGCTTCCGCGGCCTGTGGCAGGCCAACCGGTCCCCGTTGACACGGATGGTGTTCCTCCTGCTGCGGGGCCGGTGCCGCCGGATGGTCGCGGCGTGGAAGGCGCATTTGGAGACCCGGCGTCTCGGCTCCCTCGCCTCTGCATCCGGCTCTCTGTGGACCTACGTCCGGCGCCTCCGATCGGTCCCCACCACTATTCCCCCACTCACCCACCCGGCCGGGGTGGCGGAGACTGCCCCTGAGCGATCGGAGGCGGTCGCTGCCTACCTCGCGACCACGTTTGCCTCCGCTGACCCCCCCACCCTCTCCTCCGAGTCTTCGGACGACGGGGACACACCCCCCCCCCCTCGCACATCACGTCACTCTGCCCGTTCTTCCGGACTCTCTGCCATTCCCTCTCGCCACGCCGTCGGAGGTGCGCACACTCCTCCTCCGTCTCAAGCCCCCTTCTGCCCCCGGTTCCGACTCTCTGCCTGCACCCGTCCTCCGTGCTCTTCCTCGGAAGGCGACGGTCTTCCTTACCCGCATCATCAACGCGATGTTCCTTCTCTGTCATTTCCCCACCCCTTGGAAAGTGGCCATTGTCTCACCCATACCCAAACCCGGGAAGCCCCCTTCCCTACCATCATCGTACCGCCCCATTTCTCTTCTACCCATCATCTCGAAGGTCGCAGAGCGGACCATTCTCACACGCCTTCTCCTTCACGTCAACCTCTTGCATCTTCTCCCCCATCACCAGTTCGGTTTCCGCAAACGTCACTCCACCTCCCACGCTATCGCCCGTGTGGCGGTGCTGGCTGTCCAAGGTTTCGCACGGCGCCAACACACGGGCATGGTGCTTCTGGACCTTGCCCGGGCATTTGATTCCGTGCCCCATTCACAACTCATTCACCGTCTCTCTGCCACCGACCTTCCACCTCATCTCATACGCCTCCTCTGCTCGTTCCTGGGGGGTCGTACCTTCCGGGTTCGGGTGGAGGGCGAACTCTCCGACCCCCGTCACATCATGGCCGGCGTCCCCCAGGGCGCCATCCTTTCACCCCTTCTCTTCACCCTTCACATCGCCGACCTGCAACCACCACCTGGCACTCACCTGGTTCAGTACGCCGATGACACTTGCCTCCTCGCTTCCTCCGTCTCCGAGCGGATGCTCGGCGACCGCCTGAGCCGCGGGCTCACATCACTCTCTACTCAGTTCCTCGCGCACGGCATCGGGCTGAACTGCTCGAAGACCCAGTCCATTCTCTTCTCACGTATCCACCCACGCCAGGACCACCCCCCACGAGTTTCCAGCACTGCCATCCCCTGGTCACCCGAGGTCCGCTATCTGGGGGTGACCCTGGACAGAACCTTCACTTTCATCCCGCACCTTGCTTCCATGAAGACTCAATCCAGGGCGGTCTTGGCGCAGCTGGCACCGATACTGCGACCCTCATCTGGCACCCCCCTCCCGGTTCGCATCACCGCATTTCATTCCTACGTCATCCCACGCTTCACCTACGCAGCCCCCGTGTGGGTTCATTCATCCCGTTTCAACCTCCGCCCCATTACCCGCACCTACTTCCTGGGGATTCGTCTCCTTCTCGGACTCCCCCGCGCCACCTCCAGGCTGACTCTCCTGGCAGACTCCGGCCTGCCCCACATTCACCCTCTCCTTCGCTCCATGACGACTTACTTCCTACGCCGATGCCGACGCAGCGACAACCCCCTCATCCTTCAACTTGCGGAGCCGCTGCCTCCTGCACCCCACCCACGACGACCGCTCTTTTCGACTGACCACTTACGCGACGACTCCGACGACGACGCTGACGACGTCCCGGCGGCCGGTGGGCCCGGTAGATGACGACGTAGACCTCCACGTCCACCGGTAGCCTCCGCGGACCCGCCACCATAGTTCACCATCTACATCGCCACTCCGACTTCTTCCCATCGTCATCAGCATCGCCGTTTTCTCCGCGCGGCCTCCATCAGCTGCGCGGCTCCTGGATCAGCATCTCTTCACCCTCAGCAGTCCCTCACCCCCCCTCCACCCAACAAGTAGCCGGGGCCTTCAAGAACCTCCGTGTTGGCGGGGTCCAGCATCGTCATGTTCTTCATCTTTGTGTTTATGTTCTGTACAGTGTTCTTGTCAACTGCCTTGTATGTATCTTTATGTATTAAATGATGTTTTTGTGTGTGGGCCCCTCGGGGCCCCACTTATAAAAAAAAAAAAAAAAAAAAAAAAAAAAAAAAAAAAAAAAAAAAAAAAAAAAACTAAAGATTTCCGTGGAGGGGAACATTTGATGAGTCTTTAAACAATTTTTTGTTGTGCCCAGTGTTTACACACTGGGCCGGTTACCGTTAAACCACTGGGCCCGGGGGTGAGGCGGGGAGGGGGAAATCTGAAAAATCGAATTGGACAAGTATCGTTCATGGGAATTTTTTTTTTCTTTTTTCAACTATTACCATGCACAATTACGTACCTTCCTTCCGCACTTTCAAGACGGTGGGGTTGTTCGCCAAGGCACCGTAAACTTGAGACCTACGAATGCATTACATACCATACACAGATGAAAAAAAAAAAAAAATTACACTTCACTGTACATAATTCTTAACACTACTTCACAACTACTAAGTTGAAATTTTTTCACCGGGACAGCGCGAACGCAGTCCCGACTACCAAAAATTACGCGCCCGAGTTACCCACATTTGGGGTAATCGCAGAGGTCAGCTCAACCGAAGTGCAAGGGAAGAGCCTCACCCTGGGGGAACCCCCTGCTTGATCAGGGTAGCCCCTACGCCAGGTAAGTATGCTGCGCAGTGTTTCGCTTTTCTATTTCACTTGGAGCTCGGACCACCTCATCAACGTGTTTTGAGGTTATGTACTTCTACCTCCGAAACAGCTCTTTCCCCAGACATAACACTCCCGTGCCAGTTCATCACACTACATGACAGTACACACCAACAATGCAAATACAATTTCTTCCTACAACTGCCCGTTTCTACTCGCACCTCGTTTCCTTTGTTTCTGTACCCACGGCGACGGTCGACCGCCGCGTGCATTTGGTTACCCCGTTTGCCGCGTGGCGGCACTTGGTTACACCGTTTGCCGCGTGGCGGCACTCGGGTCGTCGCGTCCGCCTCGGCAAAAAGGCGGGCACCACGGCACAGTCGAGAGGGGAACTTTTTTCCATTAGCAACATACCTAGGGTTTCACGAAATATCGAGTGCCGTGTCCCACGAGGCGATTTTCGGACGATTCGCGGCTTCAGGCTGCACGACCGTACGCTATTTTCACCATTAGTGGTGGTCCGCACATTTTTCCTATATAGTCCGGATTTTCAAAGTTTCAACCGTGCTCTGGTTTCCCTTCAAACTGCTCTTAGGTGCTACTCTGAGTGGTTTGCAGGGATTTCCTTAGTTAATTCGAGTTTTCCTCGCGTGCTTTTATAATCCGACCAGTCGTTTCTGGTGCGAAGACTTGCTGCTGGGTGCATATCCGGATCTGGTAACTCTCAGCAGCAAGCAACAGGGTCCCCCCCTGGGCATTGCTGGGGGGACTCTGCAGAAATAAATTCAACCCTCGGGTTCCACTAATTATTATTTTATTTTTATTTACAAGTTCTACTCAGCATCACTCCTATTATATTCACTCCATCTTCTTCCACCTTTAACTGACTGCTGACTGCTGCTGCTGCTTCCTGGGGCTGTCACCAGGTGGCCGAGAAGAGTAGTTCCTCCCAGGTGTGGCTCTTGGCCTGCCGACTTGATTGTTTCTCGTCGGCATGGCCGAGGGGGGGTCCGGGGAGGACCCGCCCCTGGGGGACTCCGACTTTGAGGGCCGACTCCAACCGCCATTGAGGGACTACACCAGGCCTCCTGGTGGCCACCGAGACCGGACGGGTGCCTCGGGCGATGCTGGAGCAGAGGGATGCTCGCCGCCCCCCACCCCCAGCCAGACCGGGATCCGCACCCAGGAGCGCTGCACGAAGGTGTCGGAGTCCAAGCATCACCAGATGGTGCCACCTGGCTTCTGCTCCGACACCCCCTTCACCCCGGACGTCACCATGGCAGCAACCCTCACCACCACGACCACCACCATGACGACCACGACAGTTTGCACTTTCACCCCCTCTGCTTCTCACCCCATCTCCTCACCATTCTCAGCCCCTTCCCCCTCACTGCCACTCATCCCTGTCGAGCCTGCGGCCCCCCGGGACGTGCCGATGGACACCGGCTTCAGCCTCCCCCGCCGGACGGTGAAGCGGCCGAGGATGGGGCGCGCCGAGGACCGCACCTCCATCTCCAACCGGTTTGGCGCCCTCGAGCTCGACTCCGCCGGCGAGGAGGGGACCTCGTCCCGGGACTCGTCACCTGCACCATCCACGTCATCCCGCATCTCACACCTCACCCGCCGCACCACCCCCCGACCGACTACGACCGCCGCGACTCAGCCATCGACCTCCGCTGCTCGTCAGCCGTCGCCTCGACCATCCACCTCCGCATCTGCACCTGGACCCCGCACCCGGCCTCCCACCCAACCTGCTGCCGCCCCCGCATCTGCCTCCGCCGCCGCCACCGTCAAGCCTACCCGCATGCCGCCCATCGGCTGCCGCCTCCCCATCACCACCAGCCCCTTCACCCTGGCCCAATCGTTTCAGTCGCTCCTTTCTGGCAAGCTATCCATCACCTCCGTCGACGGCCGCACCTCCTTTTACACTTCTAACGCCGCTGATCACACCTTCCTATACAACCACCTCACCCAGCTCGGCCATCAGCCTTTCACGCACCTGCGACAGGACGAGAAGGGGGACCGACTCGTCCTGAAGCGTCTCCCACTCACCACTACCCCCGAGGAGGTGCACGCCGCCCTCCTCGACCTGGACCTACCCGTTGCTTCCGTCACTCCGCTCCGCGTCACCGACACCGCCACGACCCGTCCGTTCCTGGTTAATACTCACCACCTGGGGGAGGCAGCTCCCTTCCTGGCTCTACGCTCCCTGGGCTGCTGGGTGGTCTCCGTCGAACGCTATCGTGGCAGCGGGCGGGTCCCGCAGTGTTACCGGTGCCAGCAGGCCGGCCACCCATCCACACGCTGCGAGAGGCCGGTGGCCTGTTTCAAGTGTGCCGGGCCCCACCGGTCCCGCGAGTGCACATCGACGACTCCGAAGTGCGTCAATTGCGGCGAGGCGCACTTCGCGACTTCCATGGACTGCCGGGTGAACCAGGCCTACCTCAGACGCCACCCCCCCCGACAACAGCCTGAGGCCACCCCGGCACCGCGACCGCGACCGCCAAACTTGACCGACGCTCGTGCCTTTCCCGCCGTCACCTCCAACGCCTGGACTCGGCGCGGTTCCGCCGCCGCCACCCTGTTCCCCTCCCGCGACGGGCCATCTCCATCTGCACCTCAGGACCCCTCATCTCACCGACCGGACGCTGACGACACTTCATTCACCACGATCATACGTGACCTCATCCAGCTGTTTCGGCAGTACTTTCCCTTCATTCGCCGCACCCTGACCGCCCTGTCCCATGCCAAGTCCCCTTCGGAGAGATTCGAGGTGCTCCTCCAAGCGCTTCTGGGTCTCTTCGATGGATCCCCCGCCGCCCCTTAAGCTCCTAGTCTGGAACGCCTTTTCTTTGCTCCCTAAGCTTCTCGACTTCCTTCACCTCGTCGACGAGCACTCACCCGATGTCGTGTTCCTATCAGAGACCTGGCTGACCCCCGCTGTACCCCTCCGCGTCCCGGGATATGCCGTCCACCGCTCCGACCGTGATGGTCGGGGGGGTGGGGTGGCACTCCTGGTGCGCGACACCTTCACCCATCACCGCCGACACATTCCACCTTCACCCGCGACTGAGGCTGTGGCCGTGCGCCTGTTCGGACAGCCCTACTCCCTGACTCTAGTCTCCGTGTATCTCCCACCCCAATTTGCCTTCCCCTCTGCCGCCGTTGTCGCCCTCGGTCGGCTCGATGCCCATGTCGTGCTGGCCGGGGACTTCAACGCCACCCATCCCTACTGGGGCTGCGTCGCGGCCAACCGCCGAGGCAGCTCCCTCCGTCAGCTCCTCCGGCGTACTAACCTCTCCATCTGCGCCCCCGCCACCCCCACATTCTTCCCCGCTCAGCACCACCGTCATCCCAGTATCATCGACCTCGCCCTCACCACACCGCTCCCCATCATCTCTGGTCTCACCACGCTCACCGCCGGGGCCTCGGATCACCTGCCCGTCCTCGGCTCCCTTCACTTCTACCCCCATTCCAACCCGCACCTTCCCCGCTTCGACTTCCGCAACGCCGACTGGAATGGGTTCCAGACCACCCTCTCATCATCACTCGACCTCACCCTCCCCTTCGACACCCCCGACCGTCTCGACGCCAACGTCGTGTCATTCACCCGGGCCGTCTCTGCGGCCGCCTCCGCTCACATTCCGCTGGCCACTCCAAGTACCCGCATCACCCCCTTCCCGCCTTACCTGCGTGACGCCGTGGTCCTGCGCGACCGCTTCCGCGGCCTGTGGCAGGCCAACCGGTCCCCGTTGACACGGATGGTGTTCCTCCTGCTGCGGGGCCGGTGCCGCCGGATGGTCGCGGCGTGGAAGGCGCATTTGGAGACCCGGCGTCTCGGCTCCCTCGCCTCTGCATCCGGCTCTCTGTGGACCTACGTCCGGCGCCTCCGATCGGTCCCCACCACTATTCCCCCACTCACCCACCCGGCCGGGGTGGCGGAGACTGCCCCTGAGCGATCGGAGGCGGTCGCTGCCTATCTCGCGACCACGTTTGCCTCCGCTGACCCCCCCACCCTCTCCTCCGAGTCTTCGGACGACGGGGACACACCCCCCCCCCTCGCACATCACGTCACTCTGCCCGTTCTTCCGGACTCTCTGCCATTCCCTCTCGCCACGCCATCGGAGGTGCGCACACTCCTCCTCCGTCTCAAGCCCCCTTCTGCCCCCGGTTCCGACTCTCTGCCTGCACCCGTCCTCCGTGCTCTTCCTCGGAAGGCGACGGTCTTCCTTACCCGCATCATCAACGCGATGTTCCTTCTCTGTCATTTCCCCACCCCTTGGAAAGTGGCCATTGTCTCACCCATACCCAAACCCGGGAAGCCCCCTTCCCTACCATCATCGTACCGCCCCATTTCTCTTCTACCCATCATCTCTAAGGTCGCAGAGCGGACCATTCTCACACGCCTTCTCCTTCACGTCAACCTCTTGCATCTTCTCCCCCATCACCAGTTCGGTTTCCGCAAACGTCACTCCACCTCCCACGCCATCGCCCGTGTGGAGGTGCTGGCTGTCCAAGGTTTCGCACGGCGCCAACACACGGGCATGGTGCTTCTGGACCTTGCCCGGGCATTTGATTCCGTGCCCCATTCACAACTCATTCACCGTCTCTCCGCCACCGACCTTCCACCTCATCTCATACGCCTCATCTGCTCGTTCCTGGGGGGTCGTACCTTCCGGGTTCGGGTGGAGGGCGAACTCTCCGACCCCCGTCACATCATGGCCGGCGTCCCCCAGGGCGCCATCCTTTCACCCCTTCTCTTCACCCTTCACATCGCCGACCTGCAACCACCACCTGGCACTCACCTGGTTCAGTACGCCGATGACACTTGCCTCCTCGCTTCCTCCGTCTCCGAGCGGATGCTCGGCGGCCGCCTGAGCCGCGGGCTCACATCACTCTCTACTCAGTTCCTCGCGCACGGCATCGGGCTGAACTGCTCGAAGACCCAATCCATTCTCTTCTCACGCATCCACCCACGCCAGGACCACCCCCCACGAGTTTCCAGCACTGCCATCCCCTGGTCACCCGAGGTCCGCTATCTGGGGGTGACCCTGGACAGTACCTTCACTTTCATCCCGCACCTTGCTTCCATGAAGACTCAATCCAGGGCGGTCTTGGCGCAGCTGGCACCGATACTGCGACCCTCATCTGGCACCCCCCTCCCGGTTCGCATCACCGCATTTCATTCCTACGTCATCCCACGCTTCACCTACGCATCCCCCGTGTGGGTTCATTCATCCCGTTTCAACCTTCGCCCCATTACCCGCACCTACTTCCTGGGGATTCGTCTCCTTCTCGGACTCCCCCGCGCCACCTCCAGGCTGACTCTCCTGGCAGACTCCGGCCTGCCCCACCTTCACCCTCTCCTTCGCTCCATGACTACTTACTTCCTACGCCGATGCCGACGCAGCGACAACCCCCTCATCCTTCAACTTGCGGAGCCGCTGCCTCCTGCACCCCACCCACGACGACCGCTCTTTTCGACTGACCACTTACGCGACGACTCCGACGACGACGCTGACGACGTCCCGGCGGCCGGTGGGCCCGGTAGATGACGACGTAGACCTCCACGTCCACCGGTAGCCTCCGCGGACCCGCCACCATAGTTCACCATCTACATCGCCACTCCGTCTTCTTCCCATCGTCATCAGCATCGCCGTTTTCTCCGCGCGGCCTCCATCAGCTGCGCGGCTCCTGGATCAGCATCTCTTCACCCCCAGCAGTCCCTCACCCCCCCTCCACCCAACAAGTAGCCGGGACCTTCAAGAACCTCCGTGTTGGCGGGGTCCAGCATCGTCATGTTCTTCATCTTTGTGTTTATGTTCTGTACAGTGTTCTTGTCAACTGCCTTGTATGTATCTTTATGTATTAAATGATGTTTTTGTGTGTGGGGCCCCTAGGGGCCCCACTTTTGAATAAAAAAAAAAAAAAAAAAAAAAAAAAAAAAAAAAAAAAAAAAAAAAAAAAAAAAAAAAAAAAAAAAAAAAAACTAAAGATTTCCGTGGAGGGGAACATTTGATGAGTCTTTAAACAATTTTTTGTTGTGCCCAGTGTTTACACACTGGGCCGGTTACCGTTAAACCACTGGGCCCGGGGGTGAGGCGGGGAGGGGGAAATCTGAAAAATCGAATTGGACAAGTATCGTTCATGGGAATTTTTTTTTTCTTTTTTCAACTATTACCATGCACAATTACGTACCTTCCTTCCGCACTTTCAAGACGGTGGGGTTGTTCGCCAAGGCACCGTAAACTTGAGACCTACGAATGCATTACATACCATACACAGATGAAAAAAAAAAAAAAAATTACACTTCACTGTACATAATTCTTAACACTACTTCACAACTACTAAGTTGAAATTTTTTCACCGGGACAGCGCGAACGCAGTCCCGACTACCAAAAATTACGCGCCCGAGTTACCCACATTTGGGGTAATCGCAGAGGTCAGCTCAACCGAAGTGCAAGTTTTTTTTTTTTTTTTTTTTTTTTTTTTTTTTTTTTTTTTTTTTAATTCACCATTTATTTAAACAGACATTTACGCCCGAACAGCCGGGGGGACAGCGTGTCCCAGCGGCACTGCGCTTTAACACGCTTACAAGCTAACTATATACATAACACAGCAACACTGAAACATACAATACAACAACTCTTAATGCTAGGAAAAGTATTAATTACTAAAAAACCTAGCGCACAGCAGAAGGCTTGTGAGCAGCAAACAGAAACAAGTACAATATATAAATATTAAGCACACATGGAGTTTAAGAACAAAAGAAGCAGCAATACACTCAATACATTACAAAAACAGAAAACAGGTCACACAGAATGAACAAAAACACTCATACATATACAAGAAGGGTCCGCTGCGTAGGTCGACAGGAACCGATGAGCAGCCAGGAGAAAGGCCCCATCATCACGGGGGCTCGTGGAGGACGTAGTCTTTGATGCGCCGGTGAGGGTGGTCAGCATACGGGTCGTAGTCCGCCAAGGCGTTGATGACCGGGTTCAAGTGGCGGCTCGCTCGACGAAAGAAGGAGTCGGCAATCCGCAGCGCAACGGAGGCGGGGTCGTCCACACCGGCCATCTCGTACAGGCGGGCAACGGCCGTGCGGTGGGGGCAGCGGACCAGGCGGCGCAAGCACCAGTTGTAGGTCGAGCGGGCCGGGCGAGAAGTGAAGGCCGGCACGTAAGCCCAGACGGCCACCGCGTACAACAGGATCGGGAGCACGAGGGTCTGCCAGAGGCGGACCTGCAGCTCCAGCGGCAGCGGGCAGCGGTGGGAGAGGACGGGCTGCAGGGCGCGCATCGCAGTGCGGGCCCGTTGAGACATCTGCGCCACGTGACCGGTCCACAGCAGGGCGGGATCGAGATGAACGCCCAGATACTTGGCCGTGGCAGCCCAGGGAAGAACAGTGCCCAGCAGCGACAGAGGGGCAGGCGGCCTGGAGCGGCGCTTGGTGAAGAACATGGCGACCGTTTTCCTGGGATTAGGCAGCATGCCCCAGGACTGAAGGTAGCCGCTCAGAACGCGCAGACTGTTCTGGGCCCTGGCGCCCAAGGATTGAGCATCGCGGCCGGACAACAAGAGGGCGGTATCATCCGCATACTGCAGCACCCGAGCAGAAGGCGGCGTGGGCAGGTCGGCAATGAACAAGCTGAACAGCAGCGGACTAAGCAGGGCGCCTTGAGGAACACCGGCCCCCGCTGCGCGCACAGCGGACAAGGACGAGTCCACCCTGACACGGAAAGTGCGATCGGCAAGAAAACTGCCCAGGACAGCCAGGAAAGACTCCGGGATGCCAAATGAGCGGAGTTTCGAAATCAGGAACTGGTGATGGACGCAATCAAAGGCCCTGGACAAGTCCAACAGAACAAGGACCGAATGCTCGCGACGGTTGAATGCAGCAGTAACGTCATCCACCGCCACAGCGACCGGGTGAAGGGCCGAGTGGCGCTGGCGAAAACCAAACTGAGTCGGCGGCAAGAGCTGAAGCTGGTCGGCCAGAAGTCTCAAACGGCCAAGAAGGACCCTCTCCGCCACCTTCGACAACATAGGCAGCAGCGAAATGGGTCGGTAGGCAGTGAGCGATCGAGTCGATTGGCCAGGCTTGGGGATTGGAACAACAATGGCCGTCTTCCAAGGCGCCGGAAAGTGCCGCAACAGGAGCATGGAGTTGAGCAGCTGCGTCACGTACACCACCGCCTTCCTGGAGAGGGCGCGGAGGAGCTGCGCTTGCACGCCGTCGAGACCTGGAGCCGTGCCGCAGCGAAGGCGGCCCAGGGCACGGTACACCTCGCGAGGAGTGGTCAGGAAGCGGCCAGGGCGATCCATCCCGTCCACAAGTGGCGGAGCGGGAAGGCGCGGCGGGAGATGGCCCGGAGGCAGACCGTGGTGCCGAAAAGTGCCGTGAAAGACGTCCGCCAAAGCTTCGGCCTTGGCCACGGGATCCTCCAGTACCACGCCCCCGTCAACAAGCGGGGGCATGGGGGCACGAATGTTGCGTAGCCGCCGAAGGAAAGTCCAGACTGTGCCCCTCGTCAGTGACAGAGATTGAATGCGGGCCAGCTGCACCTGCGAGTTCCAAGCGGCAACCTCACGGCGGGCCTCCGACCGGAGACGACGGTAGTCCTCCAGATGAACAGCCAATCGGGAACGTTGCCAGCGACCACGCGCCCTATTCCGACGGGTGAGAAGTGCACCGATGGCCGCAGGCAGTCGTGGGCCGCGCCGGGACGCACGGCAGGTCGGAATGGCGAGCGACGCCGCCATCGTGAGCAGAGAGGTGAAATCTTCCACCGCCGCATCCAGAGCAGGCGGAGTGCGGGGGATCACCGACAGGTCGAGATGAGAGTCAAGGCACCGCCGATACGCGCGCCAGTCAGCTCGCCGAAAATCAAGAAGCTCACGATCGCCACCAAAGTCCCGCTGGAGGCCAAGGACCCCGAATACAGGCAGGTGGTCCGAACTCAAGGCCGGCTGCGCCGAAACATCCAGAATGGGCAGACCCGTGGTCAAGAAAAAGTCCAGCACCGAGGGATGCTGAGCAGCACGGACAGGAAAATAAGTCGGAGAAAGAGGCGCACAGATGTCCACCCCGGCAGCCAAAGTCCAGCGATAGAGACCACGTCCCCGAAAGTCCGTGGTGGCACAACCCCAATGCGCGTGGCGGCAGTTGTAGTCACCAGCGAAAACACAGTGCCGGTCCAGCTGGAGAAAAGCCGTGAGAGGCACCACAGGAAATGCCACGTGCGGAGGAATGTACACCGCGAAGAAAGTAAACGGCTGCTGAACACCAGAGATCTTGACGGCGACCGCCTCAACAGCCTGCGCCGGGGGCAGCTCGCGACGATGGTGGCGCAGGTCGGAGCGGACCAGCACGGCAACTCCTCCGCGCGGCCCCGCCTCGCGATCCGCACGGTGGACGACGTAGCCGGGCAGCTGGAGGCGGTCGAGCGGGGATAGCCAGGTCTCCGTGATGCTGACGACGGCAGGGCGGTGGACGGCCAAATAGCCAATGAACTCAGGCAAACGTGGGAGCAGCGAGCGGGCATTCCACGTGAGAATGGAGTCAGACATGGCCAGAAGAACGTTGCACAGCAGGAGCGGCCCCCCCGTCAGACGAGGCGCAAAGGTCAGCAACTGCAGCAAGAAGAGCATCTAACCGCGCCGACCAGGAAGGCGCGCGAAGCAGCCGTTTAAGGTGACCCAAAAGACGCTGTATCCAGGAGCAGACGTCAAGGCCGCGAAGGAACTCCAGGACCTCCCGAACAGTGTCACCAAGAGACGCCCCAGACTCCTGGGGGGCAGGACGACCAGCAGACGCAGCAGGAGCACCAGACAGGGCAGCAGCAAAGGAAGTGCCAGGAGTGCGCAGACTGCTCGTGAAGGAGGCAGGAGTCGGCGCCACCGGGGCACGGCGCGTGGACTCCGCGCGACGTTTCTCCAAGGTGGACAGCTTCTTGACGCGGACGGGGCACTGCGAGTAGTTGGCAGGATGAGCCCCCCCACAGTTGCAGCAAGTGGCCGATTCGGTGGTAGGCCGAGGACAATCAGGGGCATTGTGCTCCCCACCACAGCGGACGCAGCAGGCAGCCTCGTCGCAATTATGGGTGGTGTGACCGAAGCCCTGACAACGGAAGCATTGAACAAGGCGACCGCCGCCACGGAAAGGCTCCACCACAATCCCGACGCCGCAGAGGTTGGTCAGTCGGAGCGCAGCGGTAAGTGGCGAGGTGCCCTGCAGCACGACCAGAAACAAAGGCAGCGGTTCCGGAAAGGCCTGACGGGTCTGCAGACGCACCACCGAGACGTGCGAGATCCCCTTCTCAGTGAGGGCCTCGGAGATGTCTTCGGTGGGCGTGTCGATGTGAAGGCGGCGGATGATGACACGGGCATTACGGTCCTCGGCACAAGTCCACGTGTGGAAACGGACGCCAGACGCACGGAGATGTTGCGCCATGCGAAAGTGGTCCTCACGATTGGCCATCTGGTAGGTGGACGTGTTGCTGTAGTGCGTGGCCTTGAAATCCGCCGTGAACATCGACCGCAGCGCAGCCATGTCTTTGATGGCAGAGGGGGAAAGACCACCCTTGCAGACAATCAGTGGCGGTTTGCGGGAACGGGCAGTGGAAGGCGCCGCCGAAGACGGAGGTGGGGCTTGAGACGGAGGCGCACGCTGAGGCGAGCGCGAGGGCCCAGCAGCAGAAGCAGAAGGCCGGCCGCCACCGCGGGAGACACGTGAACGGGGCTGGCGCGGCGTACCGCGAGACTGCGCAGAGGACGGCCGTGCGGGAACGGCATCAGCACTGGGGTCCCTGGAAGAGGCGCCAGAACGCGCAGAAGATGAACGGGAAATCCCCGAAGACTTGACGCGCTGTTGTTTCGGAAGGGCGCCTCTGGTCCACTCGTCGGAGTCATCACACCAGGCATCAGCACCAGCACGCTTTCCCAGACGTCCCTCGACGACGTCCATCGGGCCAGCAGGTGGCGCCAGCAGCGCGTTCGTGTAGGGGTAGGCCGGCGCAGGAGGCGGCGCCATGACAGCAGCCGGCAAGGACCGCGGCGAGGACGAAGGTGGGGCCGAAACAGACAGCGCCACCGAAGCCGAAGCAGCAGGAGAGGGCGCCGACGAGACCACAGAGGGCGCCAACACCAGAGGGAGCGAGAGATCAGGCCCAGGCAGTCCATGTGACTCGGCCAAGAAGGGCGAAGCATCAGAAAGCGGAGGCGAAGCAGGCAAGGGCTGCGAAACGGCCAAGTACGAGTCGGTCGAGGACGCACGACCCGCAGAGGGCACAGCCACGCGGGGAGACACAGCAGTGGCGGACATCCGCGACGAACAAACAGTCGTGGTGGTCGTATTCGTAGTCAGCGTGACTGTGGGCGAAGAAGCCGTCAGGAAAAACTCCAAGGCGCCAACAGACACAGCCGAGGAAGGGGCGCCCTCTAGCTCATCAACAGAGGAAGAGGAGCCAGCGAGACCGCGATCTGGAGAGCCACCAGAGTCCTGGCTCAGCGAGTGGCGCGGAGGCGGCACGAGGCGAGGGTGAGTAAGACTGCGACCATGTCCCGCCTCAGAGGCAGAAGACTGAACAGCAGGTGACTCTCGAGAGCGCGAGAGCCCCCGACCACGACGCGCGGTCTGTGAGCGCTGCGAGCTGGGTTGCGAAGTCGGCAAATCTTCATCCGAGAGCACCGCGAAACGATTGCTGGTGGGCAGTAAAAACGACGCCTCCGAATCAGGCATCGAAGAAGGCGACAGATCAGCAGGATGACGGCGGCGATGGCGATCAGCCATAATGAAACAGTGAATATAAGCAAAGGACAGCAAACAAAGAAATCAAAATACAGAGTGCAGCAAAACAGGCGACAAAACAAGAAAAACACGAAATACCCAACAAGGCGAAACAGCAAAAATCAAAACTCCGACCAGAAATAGGCAGACAGCAACGAGAAATAAATACAAAAACGAAAATCTTCATGCAAAACAAAGCACAGCAGAACAGCAAAAATGACACAAAGTGCGCAGACAGGCAGCAAAAGATGACAAAACAAAAACAGAAAATCGCAGCATGGCACACGAAAACAACAAGAGCAAAATCGCAGACAGCTAAATGCAAAAAACACCAACGCACCACTTTACACACAAGTGCGCGAAGCGTTAAATCGCGCTCAGTACCAGAAGCCGCCGACAGGTGGCAGGAAGCAACAACATCTTGGCGCGCGCGGGCCGCCAACGCGACCAAAACGACCGAGCAGCAAGCGACAGAGCAGAACGTCAAAATATAGCAGGAGGCGAGAATAGTGGGGCGTGCGCAGACATGCAACACAACCAAAAAATTCGGGCAGCAAAAAGAAGACAAAGTGGCGAAAAAACAGCGAAAGTGAGAAGCAGGAAGCGCGGAAATCAGCGCATGGCGATCAGCGAAGGTGGAAGCAGTGCGGAACAGCGTCGCCAGGCGGCAGCACGGTACGGAGACAGTGCTGCCGCGCGGTGGAGAGAGACGGAACTGGACGAGGTTTAACGGTAATCGGCGAGAGTGTGTAAACGGGTCAGGGAGGAATTTTGGCACCTATGCGTGCCCCTATCTGCTATACTCACTTATGCCCTCACTACCTCTTGGACGTTCGTGCTCTATCGCTTACTTCAAGCCGTAGAGCCGCGATGGGAGCCCCCAGCCAGGTAAGCAAGGGAAGAGCCTCACCCTGGGGGAACCCCCTGCTTGATCAGGGTAGCCCCTACGCCAGGTAAGTATGCTGCGCAGTGTTTCGCTTTTCTATTTCACTTGGAGCTCGGACCACCTCATCAACGTGTTTTGAGGTTATGTACTTCTACCTCCGAAACAGCTCTTTCCCCAGACATAACACTCCCGTGCCAGTTCATCACACTACATGACAGTACACACCAACAATGCAAATACAATTTCTTCCTACAACTGCCCGTTTCTACTCGCACCTCGTTTCCTTTGTTTCTGTACCCACGGCGACGGTCGACCGCCGCGTGCATTTGGTTACCCCGTTTGCCGCGTGGCGGCACTTGGTTACACCGTTTGCCGCGTGGCGGCACTCGGGTCGTCGCGTCCGCCTCGGCAAAAAGGCGGGCACCACGGCACAGTCGAGAGGGGAACTTTTTTCCATTAGCAACATACCTAGGGTTTCACGAAATATCGAGTGCCGTGTCCCACGAGGCGATTTTCGGACGATTCGCGGCTTCAGGCTGCACGACCGTACGCTATTTTCACCATTAGTGGTGGTCCGCACATTTTTCCTATATAGTCCGGATTTTCAAAGTTTCAACCGTGCTCTGGTTTCCCTTCAAACTGCTCTTAGGTGCTACTCTGAGTGGTTTGCAGGGATTTCCTTAGTTAATTCGAGTTTTCCTCGCGTGCTTTTATAATCCGACCAGTCGTTTCTGGTGCGAAGACTTGCTGCTGGGTGCATATCCGGATCTGGTAACTCTCAGCAGCAAGCAACAGGGTCCCCCCCTGGGCATTGCTGGGGGGACTCTGCAGAAATAAATTCAACCCTCGGGTTCCACTAATTATTATTTTATTTTTATTTACAAGTTCTACTCAGCATCACTCCTATTATATTCACTCCATCTTCTTCCACTTTTAACTGACTGCTGACTGCTGCTGCTGCTTCCTGGGGCTGTCACCAGGTGGCCGAGAAGAGTAGTTCCTCCCAGGTGTGGCTCTTGGCCTGCCGACTTGATTGTTTCTCGTCGGCATGGCCGAGGGGGGGTCCGGGGAGGACCCGCCCCTGGGGGACTCCGACTTTGAGGGCCGACTCCAACCGCCATTGAGGGAATACACCAGGCCTCCTGGTGGCCACCGAGACCGGACGGGTGCCTCGGGCGATGCTGGAGCAGAGGGATGCTCGCCGCCCCCCACCCCCAGCCAGACCGGGATCCGCACCCAGGAGCGCTGCACGAAGGTGTCGGAGTCCAAGCATCACCAGATGGTGCCACCTGGCTTCTGCTCCGACACCCCCTTCACCCCGGACGTCACCATGGCAGCAACCCTCACCACCACGACCACCACCATGACGACCACGACAGTTTGCACTTTCACCCCCTCTGCTTCTCACCCCATCTCCTCACCATTCTCAGCGCCTTCCCCCTCACTGCCACTCATCCCTGTCGAGCCTGCGGCCCCCCGGGACGTGCCGATGGACACCGGCTTCAGCCTCCCCCGCCGGACGGTGAAGCGGCCGAGGATGGGGCGCGCCGAGGACCGCACCTCCATCTCCAACCGGTTTGGCGCCCTCGAGCTCGACTCCGCCGGCGAGGAGGGCACCTCGTCCCGGGACTCGTCACCTGCACCATCCACGTCATCCCGCATCTCACACCTCACCCGCCGCACCACCCCCCGACCGACTACGACCGCCGCGACTCAGCCATCGACCTCCGCTGCTCGTCAGCCGTCGCCTCGACCATCCACCTCCGCATCTGCACCTGGACCCCGCACCCGGCCTCCCACCCAACCTGCTGCCGCCCCCGCATCTGCCTCCGCCGCCGCCACCGTCAAGCCTACCCGCATGCCGCCCATCGGCTGCCGCCTCCCCATCACCACCAGCCCCTTCACCCTGGCCCAATCGTTTCAGTCGCTCCTTTCTGGCAAGCTATCCATCACCTCCGTCGACGGCCGCACCTCCTTTTACACCTCTAACGCCGCTGATCACACCTTCCTATACAACCACCTCACCCAGCTCGGCCATCAGCCTTTCACGCACCTGCGACAGGACGAGAAGGGGGACCGACTCGTCCTGAAGCGTCTCCCACTCACCACTACCCCCGAGGAGGTGCACGCCGCCCTCCTCGACCTGGACCTACCCGTTGCTTCCGTCACTCCGCTCCGCGTCACCGACACCGCCACGACCCGTCCGTTCCTGGTTAATACTCACCACCTGGGGGAGGCAGCTCCCTTCCTGGCTCTACGCTCCCTGGGCTGCTGGGTGGTCTCCGTCGAACGCTATCGTGGCAGCGGGCGGGTCCCGCAGTGTTACCGGTGCCAGCAGGCCGGCCACCCATCCACACGCTGCGAGAGGCCGGTGGCCTGTTTCAAGTGTGCCGGGCCCCACCGGTCCCGCGAGTGCACATCGACGACTCCGAAGTGCGTCAATTGCGGCGAGGCGCACTTCGCGACTTCCATGGACTGCCGGGTGAACCAGGCCTACCTCAGACGCCACCCCCCCCGACAACAGCCTGAGGCCACCCCGGCACCGCGTCCGCGACCGCCAAACTTGACCGACGCTCGTGCCTTTCCCGCCGTCACCTCCAACGCCTGGACTCGGCGCGGTTCCGCCGCCGCCACCCTGTTCCCCTCCCGCGACGGGCCATCTCCATCTGCACCTCAGGACCCCTCATCTCACCGACCGGACGCTGACGACACTTCTTTCACCACGATCATACGTGACCTCATCCAGCTGTTTCGGCAGTACTTTCCCTTCATTCGCCGCACCCTGACCGCCCTGTCCCATGCCAAGTCCCCTTCGGAGAGATTCGGGGTGCTCCTCCAAGCGCTTCTGGGTCCCTTCGATGGATCCCCCGCCGCCCCTTAAGCTCCTAGTCTGGAACGCCTTTTCTTTGCTCCCTAAGCTTCTCGACTTCCTTCACCTCGTCGACGAGCACTCACCCGATGTCGTGTTCCTATCAGAGACCTGGCTGACCCCCGCTGTACCCCTCCGCGTCCCGGGATATGCCGTCCACCGCTCCGACCGTGATGGTCGGGGGGGTGGGGTGGCACTCCTGGTGCGCGACACCTTCACCCATCACCGCCGACACATTCCACCTTCACCCGCGACTGAGGCTGTGGCCGTGCGCCTG